>NW_015540887.1:2389181-2404021 GCF_001515605.1 Sinocyclocheilus anshuiensis
CTTTCTCCTCATTTTTCTACTTTCAATATTAAAACAAAAAACGAGTGAATGGTCGATTCCCGATTTCGGTTTTCTAATTTCAAAAGGAAAATCCGTTGGCCGCCAAGTACACGGACCCATGCGGCTCTAATCTCAGTCTCGCACAAGGATGGCCTTTATCAGCCCGACTGTCCCTGACAGGCCTCAGACAGGCCCACCCCTGTGTACAGTATAGTGTATATGAGGAGCTTTATAGAGACAGGCTAATGTCTCTCTTCTGTTTTTTTCCATCATTTTTTCGAAGTTTGAGGCATTACAGATTTTAGATCTTTGTCGAGATCTCCAAATAAATTTTTTTGCAGCACTTTGTTTTAAAATCTGAATGATTGATTCTTTTGGAATATTAACAGAAAAGAAAAACGGAAACCTGATAGCACAAATATGTCGCCAAAATATCTATTTGATGTGTATGCAGACTACTAATATTAAAATATTTTAGTCCGTTTCAAGTAAATACTGTCAAATAGATGTTCATTTAATTCAACAATTTTAATGCATCTTATTTGCTATGGTTTAATACACCTACTGTAGCATTCAAGAGTTTGAGGCTGATAAGATTTTTTATGTTTTTGAAAGAAGTCTAATTCACCCCAAGGATGCATCTATTTCATTAAAACACAGATTAAACAGTACTATTGTGAAATTTCAATAACTGTTTTCTATTTTAATGTATTTTGAAATGTAATTTATTCTTGTGATGCAAAGCTGAATTTTCAGCAGCCATTTGACTCCAGTCTTCAGTGTCACATGATCCTTCAGAAATCATTCTAATATGCTGATTTGCTGCTTAAGAAACATTTCTTAGTCTTTTCATTGTTTATTATTTTTGTGGAAACCGTGATGCAATTTTTTCAGGATGTATTTGTAACAGTACAGTTGTTTTACTGCCACCTTTAATCAATTTAATCAATCCTTGTTGAATAAAACTTTCAAAAAACAATCTTACTGACCTCAAACATTTGACATCCAATATTTTATTTATTGAACTGGATTTCTTTTAAAGATATGACATGTTATGAGGTGTTTATACACCCATATGACACTTCAAATACAACTTTCTAAATGATAGCCTCTTTTGCAGACAAATTGGTGATATTTTTACAGTGTGCTGACTGGGAATAGGCTTCACAGATGAATTATTGCAGTATTGCTGACAAATTAGGTTTAGGTTGTCCATCAATCACTTTAATCCCGATCTTTCTCAATGTCCACATAGGTCCCGAAGGTCTGGGCTTCACTGTTGTGACCAGAGATTCTTCTGTGCACGGGCCTGGTCCCATCCTTGTCAAAAACATCCTACCCAGAGGAGCTGCTGTCAAAGATGGCCGTCTGCAGTCAGGTGACAGGATCCTAGAAGTGAGTCTATTTCTGGAGTAAGATGGAGTAGTTCTAGAATAGTCCAATCATTTTCATTTCACATTAGTGTGAAGGTGCATATGAAATCCATTGGAACCGAGTGCATGTGTGTGTTCAGGTGAATGGTGTGGACATCACCGGCCGTTCTCAGGAGGAACTTGTGGCTATGTTACGCAGTACTAAGCAGGGGGACAGTGTGTGTCTGGTTGCAGCCAGACAGGAAGACATGTTCCTTCCACGTGAACTGGTAAGAGTCTTCTCTGTCTAACTACAATGCATCTAATTCAGTCTTTAGTCCCATGGCAAACACCATGTCTTATACATTTACCTCCTATCTGCTGCAAATAAACCTTTCTTAAAGTCTCTTCTTCTCTTGGTCTTTTCTTCCTTCCCACTGCATGAATTGTCTGCATGATTATGTAAATATATACAAAACATACCCCCTATTCGGTTTGGGTTGCTTGTGAACAGTTATTTTAACAGTTATTTTTAAATTATAATAATATTTTACAATTTTACAGTTTTTACAGCCTTATAGGTTTAATTTAGACTTCAAAGTCCCATGACGCTGTGGTTTAAAATAGGTGTTGTAGTGCAAACTAGCAGGAGTTTTAGCCATTTTTGGGTGAACTAACCCTTTAAATTAGACCATCCAATTCCTGTGTACACCTTTTTTCACATTATTTTTCTTGGGATCATTTACATGGTTTGTGTTCATCTCAAACTTTCCCAACATTAGTAGTATTTAGCAAACACTTTATTTTGACACTTTCTACAGGGACTGCTGGAAAAATATGGAATTGAAAAGAAAAAAATGTAAGTCAAATTATGTCATCTTATACTCACCCTCATTTCATTCCAAACCTGTAAGATTTTAGTTTATCTTCAGTTCACAAATGAACCCATTTTTAACAGACCTTATTTGTTCTCATGTGTCAAGCAAGTTTAGTTGCACTTCGGTGTTTACCATATTTGATGTATACAGTATATGTGTGTGTTGATCAATGTTGAATTCAAATAGAAGCCTAAATTAATTCTATTCATGATATAAAACAATCATGTCTCTTCAGAAGACTTGGATTAAACCATTTCATATGGGTTACTTTTTGGATGTGTTTACATTTTTGAAGCTTGAACATTTTGGTTGTGTGGTCTTTCAATGGATGGACAAAAGTGATGAGCGAAAATTTAAAAAATCTTTATTAGGGTCCCAAAGATGAACAAAATTCTTGTGGATTTGGTACAACATGAGGGCGAGTAAACGATGACAGAATTTTTGTTTTTGGGTGAACTGTCCCTTTAAGTGTCTCATTCAAGAGCACAATGCATCATCTTTGCAGGGTCAACCTATTGCCCTTCAGTTACCATCTCATATATCTAATCACCAAATCAAACCACCCCACATAGCTTTAAAACAATAAGCAGACTGCACAGAAAGACTGTAAGGTCTGTATATGGCAGGGTTTCTTCAGCAGGGCACTTCCTGTGCTTCAGACCAACAGGAAATGTAATGGCATGTTATTTGGGTCATCTACAGTGATATCATGTGTCTCAGTGATGCCTCTGCACTGTCATGTCTCTCTCCAATGCCCAACGGGCCTCTGTTTGCTGTCTTTGCCTTGGAAGGTCATAGTCACGCTGTAGTTCCTCAAACCTTGAGGACGGGAAGTCCTGAGCTTCCTGCCTTTGTCTCAACCCCTGTGGGACGTGTAAGTATGCTAGCTTTTGTCTGTTAGGATGTTCAGACGTCTTCACCTGTCACTCTTTCTCCCCTCGACTTTCCCTCCCTTTGTTTTTGTCCTTTTGATATTTTTCCTGATAAACCTGGCGACCCACACACCCAGCCACCGGAGCGTTGGCCTCTCTGCACACACCCTTCTGCCCACCTTGTAGTCTGACTTCCTGTTCTTATCCCTGCTTGTTGATTCAGTGCTGGGCAGGAAGTAGCGCAGGAGGTCGGGGCGCTCCTACAGGAAGTGCTGGAGCATGCGGGGCTGTGTGAAGTCAGGGACTACGACTGTGCAGCTGTGTGTTGGCTCTTCCTGTATCTCCCTCAGCGAAGTGCCTGTCACTCTGTAGTCATCCAAAATCTACCCCAATCAGCGCTTTCTGTAAATAACCAAATGCTGAGAACCGCGTTCACTTGACTATTACTATAGCAATGCCACTCAAACTTTGACCCCTAGCAGGAAATGAGCTACAGGCTCCATTGTCAACATCCTTCATGTATTTATTTAGATAAATTCACAGCAGCATGAGAGGAATTTAGGACACAACAGTTGGCGTCCAGCAAACCATTACCTTTTTGTCTTTGGACTTGCACGCCATATACAGCAAAATTAATGCATAATACATAACATTCTAATGTATTGTTTAATGTATTTTAATATAGGTTTTGGGTTTTAAAGAAGCATTTCATGTTCAGCAAGGCTGCATTTACAAAAATACAGTAAAAACAAATATTGTAAAATGTTATTATTCATTGAAATAACTGTTTTCTATTTGAATATATTTTAAAATATCATTTATTCCTGTGATGACAGCTGAATTTGCAGCATCATTACTCCAGTCTTCAATGTCACATGATCCTTCAGAAATCCAACTTTTCTGACTTTTGTGCTTGTGTCTCTTCTAAAAGAAGTTCAACTCCCATTTTGCATTTTTTCCTATTCCACTGCCTGCGTCGCATCTTTGTCAACACAAAAGCACATTCTGTGTGAATGGCACCTAGCGATATATTCTACTTATGGTCCTTCACAGTAATCACGTGCGCCGACATGCGGTTGGATAATTTTTTTCTATTTACTGTTATCATTGGCATATTGTCAAAATGTCTAATTCTAACATTTGGTAATATTTCTATTCAAAATTGTGATTCCTCAGTTTTTACAAAATCAAATATGGTAAAACATTAAATTCAAATTAATCAATAAAATCGGAAAAAATTGCCAAGCCCTACTTTTTAGCAATTATAATTTCTAATGTAATTGCACTCCATCAGTCCAAATGTTATTTATTACTTTGTGGGCATATTTCACATAATTTCCTCATACATAATTTCCACATTTCCCTTTGTGGTATGGTAAATGATGAGAATAAATGTCTATTTTCACCATATTAAGGCCACTTCACACTTGTTCACACATTGTTCTAGTAAATTCTCTGGTGAATTAGGCCTCTCACTGTTCAATTACGGCTCTCATGCATGCTGTGTTGAACTGCATCGTTGCCACTGATTAGTTAGTACGCAGTGGTCTGAAGCATGACTGCGACTCATTACCCACAAACCACTAGTTCTGCGTGTGTCCGCAGGAGATTAAAACCCTTCAGTGGATTGAAATAAACATGCAAAATCTACAAACGCACAAAATTGTGCACATTACGTGCGGTGACAGTAATGATTTTATTTGGTTAGCGAGCAATACCTGGACTTTTCAGATGACATGAATTGAGCTTTGAATTTCTAAACTGTTTGCTTGACTCAGTGACTGATGGATCGACGTCTGTGTGTGTGACTGGACTGTCTGGACTGAGATATGGTAGTCAGGGAGATTAATGTATGGGAAGAAGAGCTCACAGACAGTGAAAGATGACTGTAGATACATTTTAAGAGCAAAAGCTGAAAGAGTGAGTGATTGAAATGTAAAAAACGGGCCAAGGAGATAGAAATGCTGATAGTGGAGTGACGGATGATGAGACAGAGAAAAAAAAAGGTAGATAGAGGCAAGGAAAGGGCTGAGAGTAGAAAAAGATGGTGACAGAAGGTAGAGAAAGCCGTCATTGTCAATCTTAGAAACAAAGCTGCAAAGAGAGGAATAAGAGACCAATATGAGCAGAAACAATGCAAAATGCAAGGAAAAACTAAAAAATGTAAGGTTGGTAGAAGAAATTATTGAGCATAGCAAAACAATTCTATGTTTATTAGCAAATGCTGGTGGCTGCTAATGCAAGCTGAATTTTTGAGTCTTTTTTAAATGTTGCTTTCATCAAGTTATGTAATCATGGAAATTAATATAAATGTATATTACCATTAAAAAGATTGGATTGGTAAGATTTTTTTTTATGGGTTGGTAGTTTTTGAAATAATAGCTGCATTAATTTAATCAAAAATATAGTTAAAGCTAATTGTGAAATAATATTACAATTTAAAAAAAGCTGTTTTCTATTTGAATACATTAAAAATGCAATTTATTCCTGTGATGGCAACGCTGAGTTTTCAGGGGCAGCGTTACACTAGTCTTCAGTGTCACATGATCCTTCAGAAATCAGTCTAATATGCTGATTTGCTGCTCAATAAACATTTCTTATTATTATCAATGTTGCTAACCGTTGTGCTGCTTAATGTTTGATGAATAGAAAGTTCAAAAGAACCATGTTTATTTGAAATACATATCTTTTGTAACATTCTAAATGTCTTAACTGTCCATTTTGATCAATTTAATGTATCCTTGCTGAATAAAATGATGCATTTCTTTCAAAGCTTTCAAACAGTAGTGTCTATTTCCATTTTATTGGCTACCCTGCTCACTAGATATCCTCATCTGCCAATAAAAAATCCATCAAGCACTAGTCATATCAGTCTACAGATAAAGGACAGGCTTCAGACAGTCAGAAGGTAGAAGAGTTTGATAGAGATGATACTATGTGAATGGATGGACAGAAGGAGGTCGCCTGATAGAGATGAAGACTTACAGTACTGTGCAGTGATGTCTCACTGAAGACACATGCGGTGGTAGTTCGGCCCATGTGACGAGGGGAAAGGAAAATCTGCAGGTGGGTTTGACGCTATAGTACCTGAAGTATTTCTACCTGCCAGGTGAGCCGTTGCTCAAAGACTCTTACAACCTTTCGTCTCTCTTCAAAAGCCACACACCGAGGACCTCACGCACCCCTTACACATCCGCCCAGTGGGGGATATAGAGCTCTGTCTGCTGCTCCAGCAGGCTGAAATAGTAATAGTGATATTAGATATGACTCCATGAACAAAGGAGAAAGAATGAGGACTCATTTCCTGTTCAGTTTGTAGTGTTTTTGCACAACAGAGGCAGATTAAAAATGGAGTGCGGAGCTTGTAACAAAAGACCCTCGCGCCCCTTCAGGCAGGCGGCTTTGTGTACTTCAAAACAGCCCGCTAACAATGGCACCAGGCTGGGTAATAAGGGCCTTGACAAAGCCTTATCTCTCCCAGAACTCCAGCTGTGAAGACGAGCGGTTAGCGCGTGCGATAATGCTGTTCTGACAGCATTCCCCTCTCTTGCTCGTCCTACACAAACCGAGGAAGTCGAACCCAGCCGGGACGCTGGCCTCTGCGCTACTTAATCTCATATCCAGACCTCCTTGTTACTACCTGCATTACTTCCTCAATAAACCTTTGATGTTGGTATCACCAGCCCTCTGAAGTCTCTCGGCCCAAAAGGCCTGGTTTCCAGTCTCGGCCTCTTTACGAGTAAATAAAGCCGCTTCCTGAGCGACAAGGTTACGAACGTCAATCCAGACCCCTTAGTCTTTTACATCGTCCTCGTCTCAATGCTTTGCTTTCATCGTCACTTAAACAGAATCCATTTACTCATGTACAGACTTTACTCTTAGCCTTTCTCCCTTCCATCATAGCGATCGTAGAGACGTCTCTTTGTTTAAGAGGTTACGTGAGTGTCTGTGCTTTTACTCCTGTGTTGACTTTAATGATGCTGCGGTCTGCAAGGTGAACGGTCCTTTCCATATGCATGCGTGGGGTAAAAAGTGCACTTTAGTGTGTGTGCCGTAAGCCGAGAGGTTTATCGTATGCCGCATGAGTCTCTCGTAACCGCACGAGTGGCTCTTGGAGACATCATATTAAAAGGGGAAATGCATTCGGCTCCTAGTGAAGAGGTAATTGGGCCTGATGAAAGGCACTGGTTATTTGTTGATGCACAAACCTGATTATGATCAGGGTATGTGCTCCATTTGGTGAAATGAAGTCTATACTGATGGCTTTGTCTAGTAAAAGCCAGAGAGTGATTGCCAAATGGTGCATATTATGCACTACTACTATGTTGACTGTTTAGCATATAATCACAAGTAACTTAAATCTGTAATAAAGCAATTTTTATACCGTATCAGCAAAAACAAGGTACAAAAAAAAGAGATGCACAATTTACGCAACATTTTAAATATTGTGTTTCTTTTAATTCGTTGCTTAATTCATTGAATTTATTTCACGTTCACAAATGTATCACAAGCATGAGAGTGATGGTTTCTCAAAAATGATTTTTCTATACTGTTTTTCTGTTTTTTTATTGTTTGAATGGGATCATCTTGCTAAGCCAGCAGTAGTGGTCTGCCTGTCTATCTATCTATCTATCTATCTATCTATCTATCTATCTATCTATCTATCTATCTATCTATCTATGTGTCTGTCTGTCTGTCTGTCTGTCTGTCTGTCTGTCTGTCTGTCTGTCTGTCTGTCTGTCTGTCTGTCTGTCTGTCTGTCTGTCTGTCTGTCTGTCTGTCTGTCTGTCTGTCTGTCTGTCTGTCTGTCTGTCTGTCTGTCTGTCTGTCTGTCTGTCTGTCTGTCTGTCTGTCTGTCTGTCTGTCTGTCTGTCTGTCTGTCTGTCTGTCTGTCTGTCTGTCTGTCTGGCTGTCTGTCTGTCTTTATTCATGTGGAAAATATGCCTATTATAAATTATTCAAAATAAGTTTCCTTGTTTATTTAATGAAAGTTCAATATTTATTTATTTATTTATCTCAAATATCAAGAAAGCTGTATTACCCAGCCCTGTCCACTACTGGCAGATCCATCAATCAGAAGGATGTTGACAGTGGAGCAGAATTAGGGATAAACGAGAGAGAAGGCTATGGGGTGAGTTTGGGATGTGCTGTGGGTGATGGTGGGTATGAGCATAATGGTGGTATGATTCTATCCCACACCTTCCTCTACCATCTGCTGCTCTCTCTTAATGCATGTACAGGATGTACTACAAAGACATCTCACCATCACACACACACACACGCACACACACTTTACTGTTTGATTCAAAACCTGCTCACTGCTGAAAGGTGGTAGAGTGCTTCCCAAATGAAAGAATAATTTTAAAACATGCGGGAGATATAGAGCACAATGACATGAGCTCTCTCTTGCAAGATTATTTTTCCCCCATCAGAACTGGGCCTTTGATCCACACCCAATAAAAGCATCCATGGGCCTGAGTCATGTGCTTTTGAGTGTATTCACAAGATTTGATTATCAGCGCCAGCGAATCGGCATTACAGAGGATCTGCTTAGCTTTATACAAAAGCCCAACCAAGCTTTTACCGTGCTTTCACTGCAGTTTGTGTTTTGGACATGAGTTTGTTTGGTTGATGTGAAAGATTTTCCAAACTCAGGTGCTCTTGTAATGGCAATCTGACAACAGAACAACAGACAGCAGGATGGAGTTAAGGATGTCTACTATGAAGTATATGTATGCAATGAATATAATGTTAAACATTCAGTATTAACGCCTGTATAGCTGATGTGCGCGAGCTGATAAACAAAGCGCGCTGAGTGGATTGAGCGTGCGGCGGCGCAGATGCCCGAGCTTGTCGAGTGAATATATCTTTCTCACAGACATCACTGGAAAGTTTGTAGTTCGGTCGGATATGTCAAAAACAAGTAAGTAAAACAATGCGCCCAGGAGACTACAGGCTGTCATTAAGGCTAAGGGTTGCCCGACAAAGTATTCACAGTTGTGTAAATACTGTCATACTAACAGTTGTCTGAATTATTTTTGGTTGATTGTAATCTATTACATACCTTTCTATCAAAATTATCTAACATTATCAAGATGAATTTGTTCTGACACAGTTTAACTCTTGAGTTCTTGTCATATTTTATTACCATTTTCTAAACTATAGCGAATAAACTGTGATAATGTGAGAAATGTTGAAGGTGTCTGAATAAATTTTGGTTTGACTGTATCTATTTGATAAATGAAGTTAACCAACTAACATTATACATACCCTTTTGGTTTCTGTACCCAATATTTAAAAAATTTACAAATGCAATAAAAATATCGGTATTGGTACTCGGTATCGGCAAGTACCAAAAATAAAAGTATCGGTATCGGGCGAGTACTGGAAAAAGTGGTATCGGTGCATCCCTAATGGTTTGCAGTTGGTTTTATCAGTTCATCCTAAATAATGTGAACCCATCTGATGACAGAATTTGCTTCTTTGCATGCTCCACCCTTATTGCTTATTGTCTCTGAATAAATTGCCTTTGCAGAGCAGCTTGCATTTTTCACAACTCTCCGAATATATTCACAATCACATGTACACATATTTAGTGAGTAAAGTTCTTGTGAGAAATCCAGTGGGACAAGAACATGAATAGATCAGTGCAGCTGGCTTCACAATTTACTTTACTTTTTTTTTTTTAATCATAGTATTTTATATCTTGTCTGTTTAAATATCATTTAAAGTTAATACTTTTTTTTGTCACGTCACATTTCTTCTTTTTGGGCAAATTTACTCAGACTAATACTATAAATAACATCTAATTTTGGACAACAAAAATTAAATTTTTAGTTGTTGTTTGGCAAAGTTAAACCAAATATTTAAACATTTTAAATATTAATTTATACATATAATCAGCATTCAATAAAAACATATGAATACTATCCCTGCCCAAGAACCTTATCTCTTGAAATAGCATTATGAGTTTACTGTTGGAACACAATATTGTGAATTCTTTGTTTTAGTTTTTCATTCGCAATGCATATTGACTTGTTCTGGCATCACTATGACCTCACCGGCTCAGGACGAGCAGATACCTATCTGGCCGTATGTCTCAGTGAGTTCATGTCTGACCAGTGCAGCTTGCCTACACTCCCTCGCATTAAATCCTCCTTTTCCCTGAAGGGTCCCCAGCATGCCGGTCGGTTCTCGGCTCTGTTTATCCAGGCTTTTGCAGTGCTTACAGACCTGCTGCAGCTAATACCAGCCCAACTGCACTTACTTATGTAGTTGGATTGTGTTTTGTATAATATCTAATACTGTGTCAATTATAAACAGACAGTAATAAGACTCAGGGTAATACAATATTTCTTATTTTCTAGTTTGTGTGTGAATGACCGCACTATACTTCTTGCTGGTGGTTAATGAAATTAGTCTGAGTTGAATGTACATCTTTGTCGGATAGAAATGGAAATGCCCTCAGGCAAAGAAGACCACTGGAATTTTCTTGCACAGTGATACAGATGAATTTGTTGTTTGTGTGGGGAAAGTACACAATTTCCTCATTTTTTATGTTTAATAAAGCAATGTATGATTCCTTACGTGCCATAATGCATTACGGAGATGAGATCATCCAGTATAAATGTTGGATAAAATAATGCAGTAGCTGTAGGAAAGGTTGTTTTGAGAGTACAGACCAAATAAAATATTTGTTTAAATGGACCCAAAACATTTTTAGATGGAAGATCTGCTGAATTGACCATATCCAGAACATTGGAATAATCCTCCTTTCTCTCTCTGAGTAGTAAAATATCATGACCTGTAGTGCACTTGGCTTTTTGTCCACATGCAGTTTATTGTCCACATTCCCTATATTATTCACCTGTGGGTGTGCGCACATTGAGTGTGTGTAAATGTGCCTGTGATGTTAAAAATTGTCTGTGAATTATGCAGTTCATTGATATGGCTCCTTTGTGATGTGTTTGGTACACAGGTGTCCAGGCACCAGACGTGTCTCTGACGCAGGGTCCAAGTGAAGTCTCAAATTCCTTATGTTAATAGTTCATTAGGGGCCAAGAACCAAAAGTGGGAAGGCACCTTTTGTATCCATTAGTAGTCTTCTTTTCCTCCTCATGTGTCTTCTTTTTCTGCTGTTGCTTTGGGACACAGATAGAGGACAGTCTCAACATTAACCATAGTGAGTTTGAAGTCTCTAATTCAAGCCCTCTAATGCCACCAACAGCTCAGAGTTGCACTAATTTTTATGCTAATTGCATTTGAACCATATGTTCTTTTTCCTCCGATTCCTTAGCTCATGCCGAGTCAAATGCATACTTAAATTTAATGGGTCAAGATTTTTCACAATTTTGAATTATCCAACAAACCTACTTTTTTTCAAACTTGTCCTAGACAGTTTGTCTTATCACCAAAATCATTTTCAGACCATGCTGACGAAAAGTTATGGAATTGACATTGATTAGTCAAACCATTCTCGAATAACACTTTTGACAACGAGCATGCCAAAAAGGATGTGAGGCTATATTTACGCAACATTTTAGCATATTCAAACCAAATTTGGTGTGTGTAATAACAACCATGACCTGAGGGGGTAACACTTTACAATAAGGTTTCTTTTGTTAACATTAATTAACAATGTTAGTTAACATTAACAATATTTATAAAACATTTATTAATCTTAGTCAATATTAAGTTCAAAACTTACTAATACATTATTAAAATTTAAAGTTGTATCTGTTAACATTAATGTATTGTGAACTAACATAAACATGAAGGTTTTTATTAACTAGCAATAACAAAGATTAATAAATGCTGTAAAACATATATCTTTCATTGTTAGTTTATGTGTTAACTAATGTTATCAAATGAGACCTTATTGTAAAGTGTTACCCCTGGGGCACCTGCACAGTTTCAGCACAGCGCCACCTAGTTGTCAGGAGATATGAAAGTAATAATAATCATCATTGTGATAGTTATTATTGTTATTATTATTAGTAGTAGTAGTCGTAATTGTAGTAGTGATAGTAGACCAATATATATCACCAGAGCTGATATATCGCCAGATATTTGCTATTTTTTACATTTTCATTATTAGCATCGGCTAATGTGTCAGACTTTTATTTGAACAGAATGTCAGCTACTGAGCGTCAGATCTCCTGTTCTCCTTCATTAGTAGACTGTCTCTGTTTAACAGTTATGTCTAATAAATTAATGAATAAATTAAGTTCTGTCTAATAAATTATTACCATCAAAAAAGTCAGTATCATCCACTACTAGTTCATTCATTAATCACAACAAGCTCACTGTTCTCCGAGTCTGTAATTTCTAATCCAGGTCAAATCTTGCTAACAAGTCTTAATCAAGTCTTAAGTTTATTTTTAGTGATTTAAGTGCAACTTGAATCATATCTTAATAATGCGTCACAGCTACAGGCCCTCAGCACTGTTTGAGCAAAATGTTTACTTGGTGTATTTTTACATGGCAAGAACATCAAGAGAATCTATTCAGCTCTTGTTTAACATCGCATCATTGATTGTCCAGGAGTGTCTCTCTCACTCCCTCTTTAACAGTCTCTCTTTGTTCCTTCCTGTTACCACACTTTGATAAAACGCCTGTTTTTTGTCTTTTCAGTCTGTTCAACACTAAAGAAGCTAAAGTGACCATTAAAGCTCAGTGTGTGTTTGCTGCATTAACTGTCTGTCACAGACTCTTTCTCTGGCCTTGAGTCTTGATTTCCTGAGACCCTATGGGCAAACCAAAGGGGGGAGTTTGAGTGGATCAATGATAGATAGGCTAACAGTGAAGGACGATGGCTTTGCTACCACGTTTCCTCTTCCTCATCCTTCCTTCCCCCTTCCATGGGTTAAATCAAGAGGAAGTGGATGGAACAAGCACCATGACCCTGAGGTTTCCTTTTGCTAGATTTTCAAGGAGGTACAAATGATCCATTTGGCATTGTTACCACTGGTATGCCTTGCATAGATACATAAGTGTTGGAGTCTGTTACAAACTCTAGAGAGCTGCCTACCTAGACAGCATTCTAGGCATTACTGATGCACTCCAGATGAGAATTCTTTTCCAAACTGATGTTTAAAAAAAGAAGCAGCTGACATATTGGGTTACATATTAGAGCAGTGTTTCCCAAGTGTATCCTGTTATTAACACCAAAGAAATGTTCCTGGTAGTTCATATTATAATGGGTAACATTTAGCATTATCATTAATATTGCTAGAGGGGTCATTATTCCTGCAATTAATTTTTTTTAACTAAACTCATTTGGTACTGTGGGTGTAAAACTGACTCTCAGACTTTAATGAGACTTAATGAGAAGTTTTGACAGTTGTGGGGGCAGTCATGCAGAAACTTTCCACAAGAAAGACCTAACGGCAAATTTATTTGGAAAAGAAAATCCAGAAGGGACGTTTAACAAAAGTGAGATTGAAATATCACCCAAGCTCGACAAGTGTGTACTGTCACCCAGTTCAGTATCAGGTATCAGTTGTACAAGACCTATAAAGAGGCTGATGTAACAGCCAATGGCAAAAACATTGTAAGATTAAATGTTTGCAGAGTTTTATTAATGCAGAATTCTAAATGTTTATGCAATTTGAGACATATTGACTGTTATTGTGATTGAATGCCTTACCTGCATGCATTCTGTTGTCTTTCCAAGTACCACATGGTTGGAAAAATCTCTGTTAAGGTTGAGTCACATTTATCACCGTTCTGGTCATTTTTGCATGCAAAATCAATTTATTTCAATAGAGGTCCACACCATCTGGAAAAGTGCAAAATATTTTCCCACACAGATTTTGCAAAAAGTTCAAGTTGGATACACGTTGACCAACAGAAAGCAACTTGGTTTGAAAGCGACTGTGAGCTGTGCTTCATACATTGTTACACTATTAACAATAGAAATTGGACCTTTTTGCCTATGCAGGTTCAGCAAAATGTAGAATTTTTAGCTTAGCAACATGCTAACACCTGACCCTTGATACCTTGGTATCAACTGTGAATGTTAGCTGAGTCTTTCCAGTGAGGAACAGTATTTGTGTGGTGTTCAAATCGGTCGCTTCAGATCAAGGTTTTGGAACAGAGTTTGTGTGTTTGTACATTTATTTTCCTTGATCTCAAAGCTTAGATAAACCGGTGGGACGGTGTCTTGCTCTCACTCGGTCATTAGCAGCAGCAGTCGGCTCAGACTGATGAATAAGGGCATGTCAGCATTCCTGTGGTTGGCTGAGGACGACGACTGCTGAGTCTTGTAGCCCATTAAGGGGATTGATACATGGACATTCTCAGTAGGAAGTGATGAGGTTAGCTAACCCTACATGTTCATTGGTGTGAGGTGGGTGTAGCATGAGCATGTGTTTCCAATTAATTCTGTATGGGAACGACAGGCTTGCTCAGGGGATTGTGGGATTGACAGTAGAGCATCAAAATCTGGCAAATGCTGAACTTGCATATGTTGAAAAACAGCTGTTGGCAGCCAGAATCTGTGTAAGATAAAGGGAAACTATTGTTGTCATTATTTTAGTTTGTGGCAGATATAGGGCTGGATTTTCTTAATACATACAGTATATTTGGGTCAATTACATAAGAGTGATGCCTGCAATAAAGTGGTGTTATTTTAGTATCACTGAGATACTATTACAGTTTTTAATTATCAACATTAGTAAATAAAGTTAATAAATGAATAAACATAATGAATCTAATGCATTTTAATAAATTAACTC
>NW_015540887.1:2404245-2426708 GCF_001515605.1 Sinocyclocheilus anshuiensis
GTGTTTTTTTTTTTTTTTAAGTTGCCAGCCACTGCCAGCAATATTTTGTTGTATGAATATCTAACTACGTCTGGATCAGATTCAGAACAATGATCAAAACATAGATGGAATAGATCTCTTCCATCAACACATCCAAAGCTTGCACGGTCCTATACCACTTCCTAGATCATCATTTAATTTGGTAACATTAGGCAGTTTTGATTTATATGCTTGATGATTGCATTATTTTACATCTGCTTACATATGAAATCGCTTGTTTCTGCTGCTTCTTTGCCGTGTTTTGATCAAGACGTTCAGTACTCTTTCAAAAGATGCGTAATAGCACCTCCTACCAAACACCAGTGGCAGGGAAGCGTTGTCTCACAAATGACGGAAAATGGGGAAAGAGTTAATAGATCCAAAACAGTCATGTCATTGACCTGCACATAGAATTGTCATCTTCTGTTGTAGAACCTTGTCAATGGATGTGATCAGTTGATTGGCAAGGAATTTCCTTTAGATTTTGCAATACATTCCCACAATCCTCCCATGTCTGCATTTTCAGAACTGTTGTGGTCAAAAACGACCAATTCCTTGGCTGTGACTTCGTAATTCCTTGATGTGGATATCTGTTCCAAACCACCGCTTTGGTTTGGCACAAGTTTCTTTTGAAAGGCACATGCATCTGTTTTCAAACCCTTGCGCACTTCCTGCAAAATCCCCAATGAGTATCAGAAAAATATTACTCCCCAGGTGGGAAAGTTATACATCACATGTAATTGACAGTTTTCCACAGAAGGTCTTTTTGTGGTGTGTGTTTGTTTGTGGGGGTGGCCTTACAAAGCTTTGTTTTACTGTAGCCATTGTAAAGCGCTCACTCACAGAGACCGCAGAGGTCCAATGGCATCCCGATTCCCTGGAGAACCTTCCTGCTTCCTCTTCCTGTCCCCACCAAACACACATACGGTTTCTCTGTCTCCCTAGAGCACAATAATTCTGAGAGACCTGTCTGTTCACTCTCGAACAATAGAGACAGAAGCCTAAATGTGTTTGTGAGTGACTGACACAGAGCGAGCGAGAGGTTATGAGAGACGGTGTGATTTCCTGAACGAACAGCTGCGGATCTGCTCATCTTTAAGCCCTCAGAATGTCATTCGCTGCTGTACCTATAGATGACGGTGATCCATCTGCTTCGGCTGATGACATCATATGTCTTGTTCATCATTAAGACGCTTTCCACGGCAGAGGAACAGATGTTGAGTATGCAGATTAGACAACGCAAGCCTAAGACATATAGATGGTGCTTATTCAAACACTTATGCCCTTTGTCAGAATTGCAGTTTGAATGACTTTGCTTGTCATAATGATTAAAACAATAAAGCTTATTGGAGAAAGGCTTGAGCTGGAGACATATGTCTCACACAGGGGTACATGCTGACTGATAAACCCTTTCTAGCCGGTGAAAATGGCTGAAGGAAATGCGATGTGGCATTTCGATTTAGAGTGGGGTCCTGGCAGGGGGCTCGGCTGTGAAATATCACGACTGTTAGCATACAGGAGCGCTGCTAGCTGTACACACAGCAGGCTTTAGCCCTGTGATTTCCCCAGCTGATAGACTAGCTTTGTCTTCATTCAGAACCTCACACGGCTGGTTTTGCGGTCGTTCGTTTGGGTTTAGTTACTCAAACACATTTGGTTGGTTAGTCAGATAAAGCTCGCACGTGTGTTCAGGTCATTTGAAAAAGGCTTTGGTACATGAATAAGTTTTTGTTTTGCATGTTTGAACAGTTCTGACACGTACAAGTCAGTCACTCTGGCATTTGGAAGTTAGTTTGAGGGCATTTAGGCCATCTACTCAAGGTTAAATTCCTTAAACCCTTTGCTTTTTTCCTCTCTTGCCGATGACACACGGTCAGCTGTATTTTGCAGTCTTTACAGAAATCCTCAGAGTTGCTGAGTCGAGCGTGTGTTTGTCAAGTCAAGTCAAGTCACCTTTATTTATATAGCGCTTTTAACAATACAGATTGTGTCAAAGCAACTGAACAGCATTAATTAGGAAAATAGTGTGTCAATAATGCAAAATGACAATAGTAAACACAAATTTTTCAGTTAAAGACAGTTCATCATTGAATTCAGTGATGTCAACATCCAGCTCAGTTTAAATAGTATCTTTGCAATCAAGTCAACGGTATCGCTGGAAATGAAGTGAGTGCGTGACACTAATACTTTCAAAACCCACAATCCCACAGTAAACAGAGATAAACCAGGCCTTACTGACCCACACATACTCCGTCTTAGCTAGCCTTCTCAACCCTGTTCATCCCTGTAATAATATTTCGTAATATTTACAGTTCTCACGGCTCCTGTCAGGTCTAGGGATTCTGTGCACTACTGGTTGTGCATCACATGTCTCTCATGTGGTGCCTGGTGGGACGAGGGACTGTTTTTGCTTTTATAGCATTTTATTTTTTTCTCCCCCTCTGAATTCCATTTATAATGTTTGCCAAAATGTATTACACATTTAGTTTTACAAAACCATTTTCCAGCCTCTCTCTGAATTAAACAGCCTGTTTTTGCTACTTTACCTTTAAGACTATTTGTTTACATTATATGTATGTACAGTGTTGGGGAGTAACTAGTTATATGTAATGGAATTACGTTAATTACAAAATAAATATAACTGTAATCTGTTAGTTACTGAGAAAAAATGTGTAATTAAATTACAGTTAATTATGAAAATGTTAAAGATTACAAAGGGGCTTATATCAGAATATTTTCACAGACATACAGATTTTATTGATTTCTTTCCCAAATTGTATTGACTGCTCTAAAATATGAGACACCAATGTTTCAGAAGTTTAGGACACAGAATAGGACATGCTTATTTGATAACCACTTTATTTCCTATTTGGGTTTGTGTATGTTTTCTTTTTTAAGATTAACTGTTTTTTTTCCAAAGCATTGTTAGATGCAAGTGTTTCCTGTCATAGCTATGCAAAGATTTGATTTAAAAAAAACATCATATAGCTATTAAACTATTTCCTATGATTTTAAATAAGTATTTAAGCTCCGAACAATATCAAGTAAGAAGAGGTGCTGAAGTGTGATTTTGTGGTGGATGTGCTTTAAAATTAAATTATTATAAATAATATTTATAATATTATAAATAATATTTAAAGCAAGGACAATCCTGTTTTTGAAGATATGTCCCACTGAATGTGCATCAGGATGCTCAGACAAAGAGTATGATGTTTAACTTGTACCATTAAAACACTTTGGTGTCAACATCTCTCTCTCTCTCTCTCTCTCTCTCTCTCTCTCTCTCATTATGTATTTCTAGTAGACATTATGCCATTATATAGATCAAATACATACATCTTTTAGACCTTTTTAAACCCATTTTCTCCTTCATTTGCTCTCCTTCATTCTTCTCTGCAAAGAAAGCCTGTTCCCATGGCAACATAAAAATAATTTTTACCACGCAGATATAATAGTCATTTTTTCCACTCCCTTTTTATTAACATTCATTTTAAAACAAACTTTTGCTCAGGTAATTTTAGCGTCATTATGGAAAGAGAACAGACAAAGAGAAAAGAAAGGAAATATAGAAAAGCGGGAGGGAGAATGCAGCGGAGAGCTGAGTGTGTGGACTCCGTAATGGAGAATGGATTATGTTTCTAAATGACCCCATTGCCATCACAGGCAGAAAAGAGGCATGAAAAGGTTGAGCTATTCTCTGCTAAAATAGTAGGCTTTTTATGTTCGAATGGAATGACCTGTCTTCTTCCTCGTCTCATTCTCTTCCGTCATTGTTGTTTCCCTGTCAGAAAGAGGAGCAGGCCCGCTTGCTACTGTCTGAGGAAGGGAAGGAGCAGCTGATGTTTGAGGTCCCTCTCAATGATTCGGGCTCAGCTGGGTTAGGGGTCAGCCTGAAGGGTAATAAGTCCCGTGAGACCGGCGAGGACCTGGGTATCTTCATCAAGTCCATCATCCACGGAGGAGCAGCTTTTAAGGTAGCATATCACATATACATTTGGGTGTGTTTGTAACTTATATAATGATTTGAACTTTTTTGGTGAAATAAAATATTGTCTGTGAAACAATAATCCTGCAATCATAACAGTATGGTCCCACACTGAGCATTTTTTTAATTCAGCAAGGATCATTTAAATTGATCAGTAAAGACTTTTGCATTGTTGCAAACGATTTTTCTTTAAAGGTGCCATAGAATGGAAAACTGTATTTACCTTGGCATAGTTGAGTAATAACAGTTCTGTGCATGGAAATGACATACCGTGAGCCTCAAACACCATTGTTTCCTCCTCCTTATGTAAATCTCGTGCATGCAAAAGACCACTGAAAAATAGGCGAATCAGAACATAACACCGACTGTGACGTTACAGTCGGGATCACTAATAGTTACACCCCCAACATTTGCATATACTCGCCCATGTTCAAGGCCAGCACAGCCAAATCATCAGAAATTCTGCAGGTATTGTGAAGAAACAAGCGAGGACAACAGCGAAAATGGCAGATTATGGAAATAAATGTTATGTTCTAGGCTGTGCAGTTCCTTCCTGCTGTGTGAGCTACTGAAATGAGCCACAGCCAATCAGAGCAGAGCTCAACATTGAGCCGCACTGTGAAACAGCCAATCAGAGCAGAGCTCAACATTATTATTCATGACCCTTCCAAATAAGGTAAAAACAGACCATTTCATTCTAGGGACAAATCCTAGGGTTGTAAATGGACAAATAAAACCGTTTCTGGAGATTTTTTGCCCTTACCTAAGCCACATACCTTCTATGTAGATATCAGAGAACAATTTAAAATATTGTATCCATGCATTCTATGGCACCTTTAAAACAAATGCTCTTGTTTTTAACTTTCTAAAAATGCTCTTATTTTCCATCTTCCTTTGGTTTCTTAAGAAAAATTCAAGCAAGCAAATTCTGCTTTGCCATCACAGGTGACATTACATTTTAAAATATATTAAAACAAATTAACTATTAATTTTATTTTGTAACAATATTTCACAGTATTACTGTTTTTATTGAATTTTTGATTAAATAAATGCAGTCTTGGTGAGAATAAGAGACTTATTTCAAAAACATAAACATGAATGAATGAATGATGAACAGAATCCGAAATTTTGAACAGTAGTCTACTTTTTGTCTTAATTTTGAACACTATAATTATGGTTTAGTAAAAAAGAAAAAGAAAATGAAAGCTATTTTTAAGTGTAGCTTAAGTGTTCAAATACTTTTTGGGGCCATCATCACTTAAGAGGTCAGAGGACAACTTCAGAAGAATAGCATCATTCATAAAATGAGAGCAGTACTAAGATGTGTTGATAAGTAAAATATGCTTTTGAAATGGTTTTTCATGACCGAGACGCTCATGAAGATCTATTAGACATCCTCACAGTGTTAAACATAGCTTCAGGGTTGAGTTGAGACTGTAAAAGGTCACGATCCCTGTTAGCTATTCTTGGCATGTGTTTTGGTTCCCTTGACCTCTGACCTCTGTCCCCATTACCGAATAGGGTTTCATTTTACCTTAACAGACGGGATCAGGATTGTCAGCAGGGGTGCTGAGTGGACCCTTCTTGAGTATTTCTATAGGCTCATCTTTCTGTCTGTACTAACATGTTTTTCTCAGCTGCACCTGTTCGTTTTCCAATTTCACATTTGGTCACATGGTATTGATGACAGATTGGGTGTTTGTGCCCATTTGGTTAAATAACATTCATCTCGATTATATGGATTTTTGCAGGTGTTCAGATGTTTGGAAATCCGCACTCTGCGTTTTTTTCCCTTCACCACAGGATAAGTGACATAATGTCTATACATGAATGACTCAATGGGCTGCACAGATTTCATGTGAACCAGTCTCAGTAAAATTCTTCCATCTACTGCTTTGCTCAGCCAAGTGAAAATGTGCTTGTCAGACATGTGGATTTGTGTGTGTGCGTCTGCCCAAAGCATTCACATTCATGTGCGCGAGTGTGTGAAGTTTACTTGTGAAGATAAGGGTTTGATTTGCACCTGACTGAAGCATCTCCTAGCTCTGCTTTGTCAGGCCTTTTGTTTGGAAACGCTGCTTTTGGGTTTCGGAGGTTGTGTAGCATGAAAAGAACTTCATAAATCTCTATCATTCTGAAGCTTCAGAGTCAGATCATCCCATTGAGAGGGGGGTAGAGGGAGCCACGGCAAGGTGATGCACGTGAGTTCTCATACTTGAGTCTCAGTACAGTGGAACTCTGGGTAACACGTTTCTAATTCCCCATCCAGTCCCCAGTGAGAGAGTTCAGAAACGGTAGAGCACTGCCTGTGTTAGCTTCAGCACGTTAATGCTAATTAAAAACTCTCCAAGCCCATGCTAATGAGTTGGAAGCGTCCCGAGTCTGTGGGTGGGATGCGTCTTCTCCCCAGAGTCGAAGTGGGAAGGCAAGAAGAGGGTAGGGTGAATGGAAGCGTCTACTTGCAAAGTTATTGTTAGCTTGCACTTACAAAACTGAGGGAAATGCCATGTGGCAAAAGTTATATTATGTACTGAACATGTATTACAGTTTTTTTATCCTCTTGTACTTCCATTGATTTGGCCTTGGGCTCATTTCAGCAGATAAAATTTTTCAAATCTGGTTAGGTTTTTGTTTCAGAGGAGTTAGGCCCCGATCAGACAGAACGCGTTGCTTGCAGTGAGAGGCTTTTTTAAAAATTGTTTTCTATTGGCAGTGAGCGTTTTGCGTGCTTTTTATGCGCCCCAGGCACCTCACGTTTTAGCCGCCTGCTGCGCCTCCCATTTTTGCAGGAGCGCACTGAGCGCCTGAAGTTGAAAATAAAAAAGCAACTCTGAGCAGAAAAGCGCCCGACATCATTGCGTTTTTTTCCATTGCCCAATCGAATGAATGGAGAGGCGGGCCTTCCGTTGTGGTTACGAAAGTTTACCCTTGATTAGAAAGTCCAGAAACTGCAAAAATGGAGGAGAAACTTTTGGTGTCTGTCGCGGGTTACCCAGAGCTGTATTTTTTAAGGTTTTTGCTAATATGACAGTTTACTCAACAGCAAAAAACAAAGATTTTAGAGCGCTCAAGCTATAATCCTTTCATTAGACTGGCAGGACAGCTGATTTGGTGGTTGCCTAGCAACATAAAACCGCAGTGCACTGCTGTTTTTTTTTTTTTTTTTTTAAAAGCCACCAAAAAAAAAAAAAAAGGGCAGTGCGGTGCACCTTGCGTTTTCAGACCTAAAAAATGCGTTCGGTCTGATCGGGGCCTTAGAAGTCAAAATATTGTTTTTTTTAATGTTTCCAAGGGTTAACAGAAGAGAAATGTCAGAAACCTCTGCAAGCTTTAGTCAATTGATGACACACATTTTCATATTTTTATTTAATTATATTACCTTTTTTATTATTTTAAACAGCAGTTTGTGTATGAAAGGTGCTAGACAAATATGTAATAGTAGTAGTCGTAGTAATAATTCTTATTTAAGAGGCAGCATTGTATTGATGTACTGTATACCCAGAATCACCGTAGTCATAGAAGCAGAAACATCACTCAAGTATTCAGAATAGTGGTTGAGGATTTTGATAAGGATTTTTTTTTTTTAATGGTCAGTTCCTAAATGATTACTTTTTGTGCTCCCATTTTCTAAAATGTCAAACTCTACCATTGATGTTCACTAGACATGCACCATTGAGTAAAATAAGTAAGCAAAATAAACTATGGTTACATTTCCTGAAGGAAACCGTGTAAGGCTGAACATTTGTATGGGCTCTGTATGTTAAGTAATTCAGGCTGAATTAATTGTAGAAGTTTAATACTTAACGTCAGAGGTTTAAAACAAACCCTAAGCAGAATGATTGAGGAGTCAATCAATACAGTACTGCCTCTATTAAATGGTTATGTAAGTGGTAAAAGAATGTGAGACAGATGTACTCATTTGAAAACAGCACTGCAAACTGCAGACGGATTGTGTGATTTCACAGAATCAAGTTAGAAAATTAGACCATGGCTCTAATAAGGATCCCTAATTCTCTGTGACTCATGGTGTCACGAGGACAGGACATCTTTTCACCCAAAGGCCTCGGTAATGAAAGCACATCTCCTTCATTTATAGAGAGCAAGGGCACAGAGTGCACGCTGCCAGGGTTTAGAGAGTCTGTGGGTGTGTGTTATTTCAGTAAACTGTGATTAACCGTGTGGCACTCTTTTACCTCTATAGGGCACAACAGTTAGGAAGTAAAAATCACATTCATTTTCTCCATAGAGAAATTATGATGACACATACTGTAAAGATTTCAAGGCACTTATCTCCAGCTCCGTGGTTTTTAATCGATGATATATCCTGGATATAAAATGTTGTATTGTATGAGTCATTGTTTTTTATTGTACTGTCATTTTATTATTTATTTATGCCATTTGCAATGTTTCATAGGATGAGATAAATGGGAAACCAAAACCAAGAACTTCCAGAACCAAGACCACTAAAAATTGTACATTTTGCTATATAGGAAGTAATAATAAGACTTCATTATGTTTTACTTGATATCCAACATTATTTTCAGTGTACTTCATAATTTTTAGTTTGTACAGTTTGTTAATGATCAGCATTTTTGTCTATATATCTGAGGCGTTTTGCAAGTTCTTGCGTTAACCCTCATGTGACTCTGAGCTCTCTCTCTCGCCTGGAGACAGAGGAAGCAGATCAGAGGCCTCTGCAGTGAAAACACTAATTAATATTAATTGTAATGAAGTTTAGGGCTTTTATATGCCATGTAATATGCATGTCTTATAATGTGCTTATACAGTACCAGAGAGACGTAGCTGCTGGATTGTGGGAAATTTACTCCTTGACAGAATGCCCCTGCAGACTCAACTGAGGATAATACGCCTGTGGAAAGCAGAGAGTTCTCGCAGAATATGAGGAAATACATTAGAGATTAGAGAAAGTAGGACATGGTCAAGGTCTTCTGATAGATAAAAAGCCCCAAAAACAGATGTACATAGATCTGGTCATGGTCCAGTGTAGTTAAAGAGATAGTTCACCAAAAAATGAAGTTGTGAACGCACCTGCGTGAATTACTTAATTATGTTGAAAAACTTCATTGGGTCACACTTTATTTTAAGGTCCAATTCTTACTATCAAAAAACCATTAACTATGACCTTTGCCTCAATAAACTCCTAATTTGCTGCTTATTAATAGATAAGGTAGTTGTTAAAGGGTTAGTTAACCCAAAAATGAAAATTCTGTAGTTAATTACTCACCCTCATGTCGTTCCACACCCCTAAGACCTTCGTTCATCTTCAGAACACAAATTAAGATATTTTTGATCAAATCCGATGGCTCAGAGAGGCCTCCATTGACAGCAACGCCACCCAAACTTTCAAGATCCATAAAGGTACTAAAGACGTCGTTAAAACAGTCGACGTGACTACAGTGGTTCTACAATTATTTTATAAAGAGACGAGAATACTTTTTGTGCGCAAAAACAAAACAAAAATATAATAAAAAAATAATAACTTTATTCAGCAATCTCTTCTCTTCCCTGTCATTATCCTTACATGGTTAACGCAGTAAGCACAGTGAAGGCTTCCGTGTTCTACGTCCGAACGCCGGCTCATTATTGGCCAAAGCTGCACATGTGAGCAGTGCGACGCATGCGTGTGATGCTGGTGCAGGAGCCGTCCAATGATGAGCCGGCGTTCTGACGTAGAACCTGGAAGCGCTGGACGTAAACAACGTATGAGAATGACACAGAAGAGAAGAGGTTGTTGAATAAAGTCGTTATTTTTGTTTTGTTTTTGCGCACAAAAAGTATTCTCGTCGATTCATAAAATTATTGTAGAGCCACTGTAGTCACGTTGACGTCTTTAGTACCTTTATGGATCTTGAGAGTTTGGGTGGCGTTGCTGTCTTAGGGATGTAGAATATGGTCATGCACTATATGTGCTTCATAAGTACTAATAAATAGTCAATATGTTAATAGGCATGCTAATAAGCAACTAGTTAATAGTGAGAATTGGTCCCTATACTAAAATGTTACCCTACATTGGAACCCATTGACTTTCATTTTACTGTCAAAACATTGCAACATTTCTCAAAATATCTTTTTTGGTGTTCCGCAGAAGGAAGAATGTCTTACAGGTTTAGAAAGACATGAGAGTGAGAAAATTTTGGGTGAACTATCCTTTGGAGCTCAGGGCTGGTAACTAAAAGATTGCTCATTTGATTCACCAATGTGGAAGTCGCTGAAAGAAATCAAAACTCAAACCATTGGTAATGGTCTTTGTGACACTAAATAGAGATTCTGATTATGTCTTTTTTGTTTAGGATGGGCGTCTACGTGTCAATGACCAGCTGATTGCTGTTAATGGTGAGACCCTTTTGGGGAAGTCCAACCATGAGGCCATGGAGACCCTGCGGAGATCCATGTCCATGGAGGGGAACCTGAGAGGAATGATCCAGTTGGTTGTACTCCGTGCTCTAGCACCACCTACCCAAGTATGTACTTATCTATAGAAAAATTTTGTCCTGGCACTCTTCTTTCCTCTTCCTGCCTAAAACCAGCTTTGATGTTTACTGGTTTTGTATGTTCCTAACTGGTCCATGCTGGTTTAAGTGGTTGATTAGGTGGACTCCCAATTGACCTACCGGTAAGCCCTTCCTCTCAAACGCAGATGAGCCAATGGCAGTCGAGTATCGGTTGCACGGGGAGCGGAACTCGGACATCTTTAGGTTTCAGCGCCATAGAGAAACATTGGAAGAGCCGAAGCACTCATCGGTTTGATGGTGTTTATGCTACAAAAATGGAAAAACGATGTGCCTGGGGTACTTGTAACACTGAGGCAATATAATTTATTTTATTACATTTCCTAAACCCAAACAAAACAGAGCAAAATGTCCCTAAGCATTCATCCCCAATCCCAATGAAGACAAAAGCGTTCATTTTCTGGTTGTCATACTCTCATTAAGTTACAATTTTCATCTGCTCAAGCAGAACGTTAATGTCATCTTGCATTTCAGCAAGGTGTCTCTGGCTAAAGCTAGCTAACGTTAAAGTTTTGAGTCCATGCTAATGTACAAACCTAAATAGCGGACTGTTCTCACGTCATGTAAGTTACAGTGTAGGTCAAAAACACATAAACGAGGGAGCAACAAGTAACTAAGGGGGGCGGGGCTTACCGATAGGTCAATTGGTGGGGGCAAGACTGACCTAGTAGAGCAGGGATGTCAAACTCAGCTCCTGGAGGGCCACTCTGTCCTGCAGAGTTAAGGTCATTGCACACTGAGTCCGAAAGTTCTTTTTTTTCGTATTCGTTATCCTAAAAATTCGCAAAACAGTACTAAATGGAGTCTTCAATCAGTGAGGATGATTTTGTTGTCTTCTTGCTTCTTAAAAAGAGGAAAAGAAAGGAAATATTGGGTCCATCCAACCCTGAGATACAGAGAAGGAAGAAGAGTTCCCCCTCCTTATTAAGGAGCAGCGGGATTATCACAGGCGATTCAAAGTTTACTTCAGGATGTCAGTGGCTCAGTTTGATGCTTTGCTAGCGATACTAGAGCCACATATTAAAAAGAAGACCACCAATTTCTGTGAACTCAGTGTGCAAGGATCTTTACGGTGCTTTGTGCTGCGAGACGAAGTGGATGGACTTGACAATAGCCATTCTGGATTTTGGCGTTCGCTTGTACAGTGGATCTGAATTGTCAAAACACCTCTCAAAATGCTTGCTACGGATGCGAAAAATGCAGGAAATTGAACCCGATCCTAATTTTTTTATGACGGACGAAAGTTTCGGAGGCAGTGTGCAAATGTGATTGCCACAGCGTGAGGTCGTATTTATTTTTCAACATGCGAAAATTTCGGACTCAGTGTGTAATAGCCTTTAAGCTCCAACCCTAATTAAACACACCTGATCCAGGTAATCAAAGTTTTTAGGAGTGCTAGAAACTTCCAGGGAGCTGTGTTGGAGTTGATTTGAGCTAAACTCTGCGGGACAGCGACTGAGTTTGACTGAGTTTAGCCAAGCTGGTGGGGATCTGGTTGAACCGGTTAACCAAAACACAGTATGAACTTTCAGTCTTTTTTAGCTCACAGGTGTTCAGCATATGCACAGTCATATTTTTTCCACCAAGATGACTGATATTCTTCTTGACTGTTTACACAGCAGCAGAATGCATTTGTCAGTTTTGATTTAGAGTGATAAATACACAGTTTTGTTATGAACGAGAGTGACAACTGCATTCTTTAACCAAACAACCAAACAATTTTTAGAACTTATAACCACATTTTGAGAGTGAATTCAGATAATCTGTAATGTGTAAATGCAACAGCAGTGAATGACTTGCCACATCATGCAGTGTTGCGATATGTGACCCTGGACCACAAAACCAGTCATAAGGGTCAATTTTTCGAAATTGAGATTTATACATCATCTGAAAGCTGAATAAATAAGTTATAAATGGAATAAATGGTTTGTTAGGATAGGACATTATTTGGCCAAGATACAACTATTTGAAAATCTGGAATCTGAGGGTGCAGAAACATCAACTTCACGCTGTGGATCAATTTCACCGTGGACGAAGTCCAGCCCGGGGTCGCCACATGTGGTTGCCATAAGCCCACCCGCTGCCGCTCACTCAAGCCGGCCTCCGCTCACTATAGCCGCCGGCCTCTGCTCACTCTAGGCCTCCGGCCTCCGCTCACTCTAGCCCGCGGTGTGTGACGCTGTGTTTCGTTGTGAAAGCGAAACTACTTTGTTTGGCCTTCCAAAAGAGGACACGACTATAACCTTAAACCGCATAAACACATTTCATTACACCAAATACACAAAATAATGTTCTTTTTAGCAACATTATATGACCCCTTTAAGGTCCAGGGTCACATATTGTACGCTGTGGACATGTATGTGTTATGATTTTTCATGTGGGGTTTTTAAAATCAAGTATTTAAAGCCGATCTGGGTTAATTTTGCCAATTGTGCTCAAGAGTTCAGGCCTCTCATAACAAAAAGCTTCTCAATATTTTGATACTGTTTTCTAATATAAAATCTTTATGTGCAGTACAGGGTGTGCTGTTCATTTACAAGCTACAGAGACAGTAAAGAGCTGCTTTGTGGCTTACAAATGTTTCTACAATGTATTGTATGTAAATATCCACCTCATCCAGCTCTCTTTTTCTGTCTGTACCATTTTGTTATGAGAAACCACTGTTTCGCTACTCCATCACTATTTCGTTGTGAGATACTGGTGCAGACAATTCAGTGCCTAAATCAAACTGAATCAAAAACAATTTCATCTTTACATTTTTACATACCGTTTGACCAATTCAATCAAAAGAGTTGTTCATTCACAAATATGACATTTATAGTTGACACACCTGACATGATTGCTAAAAAAATATCAGGGAAAATGATTCTTAGTTTGGCGTATGTTAATCTCCAATTTCCAACAAGGGTTTATCAGTAATGTTTTCCACAGTCACAGTGATTTTTGCTGTTATATACAGTATGCTATTCATAGAAAAATTGTCTTTCATTTTGGTTATTTATTCATACAAACAGTATTCAAGCTTCTACTGTAAGCTTTTGTATGGACAGGACAATTTGAGAGTCAGACGTGTTAGTAAATATGAATGTCAAACCTAATCACAGACTTTCTGAGAGTCAGACCTGTTAGTAAATACGAATGTCAAACCTAATCACTGACGTTTTGGCTGAGGTCAGTTCTCTGCCTCTTTGTTCTACGAGTTTTCATGGCCATGTGGTTCATTTATATTTGTGAATTAAGAGTTAAGTGATGGATGCGGTTGTGCTTGTTCATTTTGGATTGATTCCTGTTCTTCTTCCAGTTTTTTTTACATACCTACTAGCATCAGAAGATTTTGCAGGGCCGCAGATCCACAATAAAGTTGAAATCTCTGTCACTCCAACTCACTGGCACATTGATATTACCGTGTTAATATCACTATAAAGTAGTTCCAGTAATTTGAACAATTGTGGTACGCCAGTCTAGACCAAAATCATGCATGATCCTGTTTTTATGACTTCTACTTGACAAGCGCTTGTCGGTTTAAGACCGGGTGCAGACAGATGCTTGAAATGCCATAAAAGCTGGTCAGAATAGCTGGTAATTGCCATTAGTACTCCACATCCTTTAACTTTCTCCATCATTTCCTCTGAGCTGGTGGAATTTGCCTCCAGCGGGATGTTTTAGCCTTTTCTCCTCCCCTGCACCTGGGTTCGAGAGCAGCCATATGCTCACCCCAGGATTCCCTCTATATCTCACACATGCGCACACACGCGCTGACACACTCCACCCCAAGGCCTCCAACTGCTCTAAAGTGGTGTGTAATTAGGCTGCACAATGGAGCAGCCCCTCTGGCCGCATGGATTGATGGATACTGAGGGCTCTTTGTGAGGACTGACAGGCTGGGAGGGGCGGGCACGGCCAGGCCAGGGTGTTATTGTTCTCATAAAATAAAGATTCATGTTCATTATGCTTTATGGGCTGCGGATGCCCCTGTCATGGTTGCCAATGGGGCGCAAAATGGAGTGAGGGCCGATGGGATGCCATTGACCCTCGTGTGTAGAGGTGGGATGAGATGCTAGTTGGTGGACAGATGAAAGGAGAGAAAAGCATGAATGGATGGGGGACAGATTGTGACTTTGTATTGGACCAGAGAGCTTGTCGCTGGGTTCAGATCAATAGATCATGCAGGCCAGATGCAGGAGATTGAAAGTTTGGTTCTGAGGTGAAACTAATGGTAAAATATTGCTCAGCATGCTTTTAGTACCACAAATAAGAGCTTTATCCTGTAATAAATGGAAGATTAGTTTCTACACCCACAAGGCACTAAGAGAATGTATTCTTGAAGCTTTTATTTCTTTATATTATGCGGTTTGTACTTAATGAATTTCAACCTATTGTAGCGTTCCAATTCTTTCTAGCTCTAATAAATAAAGTCTAAAAAGTTATCTTCAGGCCCGGAGCCAGTTTTAATTCTTTGCAGACTTACTTTTTTTGTAAGCCTGTTCTCCAGAGTCTCAGTGAGCTTCTGGGAATACACATGCTGATGTGTTCTTGCTTGAATCTGCTGTGTGTCCATGTCTCCTGACCTAACTTTGCTAATTATGGGCACTTTCTTAGACATCAAAGACTGACTTCACACACATACTCTGAATCCCTGTCCAGTTTTGGCTAATTCTCTAAAAATCCATGAAAAAGGAGACAAACTGTCGAAGAGGAAGGGAGGAGGAGCAAAGCAAAGGAGATAAAAAACAGATTTTGCCTGGTTTGAAAGCTCTTGGAACAGTTTTTGTGGCTTTCTTCTCAAAAAAAGTACCTAAAAGCTTTTTTGGACTTGGTAGCTTTTTTGGTACCAGGTAGTGTTGGGTGATGTATTGAATATTCACCCTATATTCGAGACAGTTGTGCTGACAATTTAAAAATAAGAGACATGGGGAAAATAGCAATGATTTTAATGGGCTTTTTATTTGGCCATTAAATGGTTTTTGCGATCCCTCATGAGTATTGAGAATGTTAACACAGACATTTTATTAACATCTTTAGTTTAAGCTTCAGTTTCGTTGAGTTGGCAAATGCATTTTCATGTCTCTGAATCTGTTCAGTCTTTCTGCTTGAAAGAAATGATTCAGAATTAGAAACAAATGCATGTTACTGTTTTTTTAACTATATATTTTTATGTTGGTGTGTATTGAGTCTGTGTTTACATACATACATTTATTTGTAATATTTATTTAATATTTAATAATTAATATTTATTCCTTTTATATATATAGAGAGAGAGAGAGAGAGAGAGAGAGAGTTTCGATTCTGTAATATAGAATCTAAAAATATATATATTGGGCCATATCACCCCTCACTGGTACCACGGTATATACTGTTACTGGTAATAATGTTTTTATGGAGATGTACCATGGCAGTGCCATCTCTCTTCTCTCTGCAGACTAAACACTATTATAGCAGAGTCTGATCTAATCAATCCTTCTCACCGTTTCCCTCAGACAGCCATCTAAACAGTGCTTTCATAATCTCATTACAGTGTGGGCATTAATAATGAAAAGTAGCCCGTGGAGAGCCCACATGATCTGTGCCCTGGAGACTGTTTCCTCCTCCTCTTGTGCCAGAGGAGCGCTGGGAGGTTTGCTCTGGTGCTGCATGCAGTCGTACTGACCTGCCAGGCTGCTTTTGTCTTTAACAGCAGGTTGAACGGTGCGCTTTGTGATGCTGATTAAGATGTAAGTGGAGTCTGAGGAGATATTTTTGGATGGCACTTCAAGCAGAGAAGTGTAGATGAGGCTAACAGACAGAAAGAGCAGTGTCTGAGGATGGAGGACGCATGGAGAGAGAAGCTGGGGGAAACAGCATACCTTTTATCCTCTGACCGGTGTCTTTTTGTGTCATTCTCAATCTGAAATGCTGAAAACCTTGTTGACCTCTCGTCACAAAAGCCTATAGAGGGACTATAAATACAGACAGAATGTTGTCTAAATTGAGCGGCTTCATAATGGTGATATCGTTGGAATCACTTGATGAAAAACACTCATATCAGTTGATGAAAAACACTAACAGCCAATCAGAATCCACCCAACTTTAAAGAATTCAAATATGTAAAGCCTCCGATGACAAAATTGCAGCATACTCTTATATATAATATATAATAATAAAGATAATATTATCGTCCATTTGGAGGCCAGTATAGTTATCGTTATCTTTGTACTTATTGCTCTTAGTGTGAACGAGCCTTACGAATGTCCTCCTTTTCATTTTGTAAATATGAATGTGAATTAAACTGGCCACACCCAATATGAAGTTTAGTATGAATGACAAAGTCAAAAAAATAATTTACTAAACAACATGCAACAAAGGAATTTCATTAAATTTGCAAAAAAAAACATTAATAAGTTGTGCTTTCCCTAGTGAAAAAATAGTATACTTAAGCACAATTTATTTGTATGTACTTTAGTATAACTAAATGTATTTGTGGCACACTATAAATTGGTATACTTAAAGTCTTAAAGACTTAAATTAATTTTAGTTGTGCCAAAGCAGTGCTCAAGTTCAACTAAAGTTGTAATAAGTATACTTGTTTGTGTTAAAGTGGAACTATTTCAAGTATACTTAAGTACACTTTAAATATCCCTTCTTGTATTTAAGTTTTGAAATGCAGAATTCACTCAGCATAAACTTCAAATGTATTTGTTGACAATTCAATTACACTTTAAGAGTGTTGAACATACATTAATATTATACTAATAACAAACTGATGTCACACTATCCTTTACTTTTAGTAACTTTAAAACGCATTGCAATGGCATTCCAAGTAAACTTGAAGTGTGCTAATAGCATCGTTATTGTGTGCTTCTAATGCAATTAATTAATCTTTATAAATTATGGCACAGCTTTACAATTCGTCTTTAACTAACATTCCCAGCATACCAGCCAACTCACTCGCCCAGAGAACATCAGTGACAGACATTAGAACAATGAATGTAGGAAACACTGCTGACTGGATTCGAACCCGGGTCGCTGCGACACAAGCACACTCGCTTTACCATTTGCACCACCAAAGCAGACATGCACTATGCAAAACTGCGGTTACTTTGTGGTCTTTTTATACTGTTACAAGTACTACTATAAGTAAACAGATGTTTTCCATCAATGACAGCACAAATTATAAGGATTTAAAGACTATGAATTGCTGAGTAGTCTTAAAGGGGTCATATGATGCTTTTTTAAAGATCATTATTTTGTGTATTTGGTGTAACAGAATATGTTGACATGCTTTAATGTTCAAAAAATTATGCAAATATTCCCACATAGTGACCTAGATATGTGGGGGCGTGTTAGAACGAGCCGTTTTAGGGGGGTGTGGCAGAGTCTTAACTTTGATAAAGAATATCTCTTTGGTTTTGAGACTTTAGTCTTTGCAACTTCAGGGATCTTAGCTATGCACAATCAGCTTGTAACACTCCAAAGAGAAAGGAAAACTTGAAATCGCATCATATGACCCCTTTAATACAGCGCAGTAAGCGCTTCGTGAAAATAAACCTGAAACGGCCTGTATAGAACACGAAAGTGCGTTAAACCTGAAATTGTTCAAGACAAGCCAGTGCACACAAAATAAATATAATCTGCAGAATGTTTTGTTTCCCTTTTACCTGACACGATCTGTCGTTAACGCTGCAGGAAACAGTTGCATAAACTGGCATAACATTAGTTTTATTTTTGTGCACGCACTAAAACACAGACAGTTCCGTTAGTTGGTGGAAGAATGTGAACGTGCAGAACTGCTTATGTTTCAGTGCATGCAAATGGAGTAAAACCATCCGTAACATTTCTCTGCGCGCTTCAACTCTGTGTTTCTAATGTAAAACGCAATGAAACGATTTAGAGGTTTGACTAACTCGAAGTACGCTGCAGATTTAAATGTGATACATTGTTACTTTTCATGCAGTTAACGTCTCTGAAGTTATTTGACATTTACATTTTTTGTGTAATTTCAAGGGCTGATCAGGATAATTTTTAATAATTCGTGTAATAATTCATAATATTTTGACAGGCCAAAGGGCTGCAGTACACATTTCAAAGTACAATGTTGCTGTTGTCTGTACGGGACATTAAAGAACCATAAATGGAGAAAAGTAATAAACCTTCTGTTCAAGTACGTGAATGTCTTTCACCATTTCAAACTGACTCGCTACAGTCAAACCTACATTTATTCAGACACCTTCAACATTTCTCACATTGTCACAGTTTATTCGCTATAGTTTAGAAAATGGTAATAAAATATGACAAGAAATCAGAGTTAAACTGTGTCAGAACAAATTCATCTTGATAATGTCAGATAACTTTGATAGAAAAGTAATGTAATGGATTACAATCAACCAAAATTATTCAGCTGTTAAATTTAAGTACACAATTGTTTAATACCAATTTAGGTCAACCAATTACCAAGCAATGCTTAATTTTGTTCAGTCTGTGGTGTAAAAAGTTCGCATTAGCAATTAAAGAAAAAAAAACAACTTAAGCAAAACATGGTCAGGTCAAAGTGTCCCAAATTTTTAGCATTTTTACTGGTAGTCCACTCTATGAATAATTTTTGGGTATAATATATCACAGTTCACTTTATTTTGCTATCCTCACTTACATAAATGAACTATAGTGTCCTAACCCGCTAGTAAAAAAAAATATCAAAAATTATATCTGGTGTCTGAATAATTTTTGGTTTGACTATATGTTGTTTACATATCTTTAGTTTTGTAACTACTTTCTGTATGTATGTAAAGCTGCTTTGCAACCATGCAAAATTGTGAAAAACACCAAATTTGAAGTGTGGTTAAATTATTAAAAAAGGTAAAGGTCATAATTATAAAAAAAAAAAATACTGCTTGATTGTGAATTATTATTATTATTACTCAAAACATTTATTTTTATCTATACTATTTTTATACTCAACAAGTAGAACTTAGAACTCAAATAGTGTATTGTATTGTACATTTAATCATAACAGGTCAACAGAGGATTAAAATAAATTACTAAAGTATTACTTCAGTATTTAACTAATTACATTGTTTTATTTGCAAATTGCTCATTTGCGCTGTAGGCAAAAGTTGCGCTTGGAAACTGCCCGTACAGGACCGGTTAGCAGAAACATACTAGATGTTTCAATTCATACCTCTCATTTTCTTTGGTTTGCAAAGAACTCGCCCCCCCCCCTCAAAAAGTCTCATAAACAAAATGTAATAAAAAAATTACACAGCATCATCTTAAAATAATTTCATTCTTCTCAGATTTGAAATACATGGTGAGACTTGTGTCTTTAGCTGGAATGAGTTTCTAGACTTTAAAGATTTCTTCAGAAAAATGTGCCAAATCTGCAACACAGATTCCCAATAGTGTGCACTCTAGTGAGTTCAGATGTTTAGCAAAAGTACATCAAAACTGATTGTTGGTGAATTTCACAGCTCGTGAAAGTTAGGTGAGGAGAAACTGACTTATCAAGCCCTTTTCACTGAACATACTGTTGCCTATATTTAGGCCGATGTTAAAATCCCGTTATTACAATACTTATTAAGACACTTTTAAGGGGCGAAGGAACAAACAAATATCAATACACAGAATGTGATTTTGTCTTTTGTGCCATAGTCTTAGGTAAGAACTCATACAGCAGCCTTAATGATATGACAACAACATACAGTACAAACAGTCAATGGAATTAAGAAACTAGCCACTGTACTTTCTTAAGGATGAATATATATAGGCTATTTCATCCTTCCCCAAATGCATTTGTAAAAAGTATAGTATTTTACAAATTAATTTGTAGTGCACTAAGTTTGTGCTAGATGAAACCATGAAATAACTACATTTAGAGTGTATTTTCAATTAGTACAGACATGTCAATCTATTTTTAGTATACTTATCATAAAAATATATATATTATAAATGCAATTAAGTATATTTATTTTTCATTAGGTTTATTACAATTAATAATAGGGATGCACCGAATTTTCGGCCGCCGAAAATAGATGCCACGCCGCACCGCCCGGCAGTGTTCAGCACGCAGTTTTCACTCTCCCTCTTTGTTTTGAAAACATTGAGAACATTGAAAACATTGTTTTCAGATACTACAACTTTATAAAATAAATTACACATTTTTGTATAATATATAATAATTGTAAAAGTGTATCAGAAACTTCCCTAATATCCTGTTTAATAGCAGTGTTGTGGATTTCTTTATACTTAATTTAATTTTAAATCAGCTTCCTTGCACTTAAATTCTCTAAATGTTGGTTCTTGATTGCGGTTTTAATTCAATTTAAAAAGCATTTTGTTTTCATAACATCACACTGGATAGCCCCATCCACCCCGCTCACCATTGCTTCAAAATACCACTCTAAATAGCTGTATGTTAAACATTAAATATGATTTTCACACCACACATTGACAGTTGTTCCAGCTGGGTGTATTCTGGCCTTCACTGAAGAACTGTGGTGTCGTCTAGATCAGTGTTTCCCAACCTTTTTTCAGTCGCGGCACCCTTTGGAAATTTTAACAAACATATTAAAAAATGATTTTTTACACGGCACCCCTGCTCTCGACAGAAGCCACCCCGGAAACACTGGTCTAGATGAGGGAGGAAGTAAATAGCCAGGCTACCAGAACCTTTGTGCTCCTGGTTAAACTGCAGTTCAGCAACATTTCCATCCCAGCGTCCCTCCATCCACTGCATGAACCTCCTAAAACACTCTACACTACACTTTTTACACTTCCTCGTCCCACCGCCAACATTTCCTGTTAATTTTTATCGATTCAGCTGCGTTTTCAGAATCTCGTCCTCTCAAAATTGCAAGCTCTATGTCCTCCTTTTTTACTCTGATAAATATTATAAGGGAAATGGAAAAGTTGGCTGGGGAATCCTCATTGATCCCCTCCTGTAATCTCATTTAGTCCCAGTCACTGTTTCCTCTCCTGGCAGCCTGCGTTCTGTTCCCCACAGGCCACCCCTCCATAGGCCTGCTCTTACTGCCGTTAACATTAAAAGGACCACATTATACACTTCTGTAGCGTTTTGTTTTTCCCCAAAGTCCACTTCAAGTCAAGCCTTCTTGCACCAAAACCACTCCCAATTTAGTTATACACCAGTTTTCCACTATCTATTAGGCTTGCCGCGATAGACAGTGCTGACGGTGATACCGGTGTTAAGCCGCAACACCGGTTACGTCACTTGCCCACCACGTCACCGACCCCGTCGTTTTGATTTTTTATAGTAATACAAATAATCACAGAAAATTGCAGTGTATGATGGCCATTTTTTTTTTACCTCACAAACTGAGTTAGAGGACATCAAACATGCTTGATATTTTTAGATGTTTTTAGAACAAATTTTCTCTGTTCAAAATCGCAAACTGTCTAGTACATACTACATTTGGTTTGAAACCTACAACCGGCAAAAAAGTACTAAAAGTTCTATATATTTTCAACGTCCTACATTAAATTACATCACATTACATTTAGTCATTTAGCAGACGCTTTTATCCAAAGCGACTTACAAATGAGGACAATGGAAGCAATCAAAATCAACAAAAGAGCAATGATATGCAAGTGCTATAACAAGTCTCAGTTAGCTTAATGCCGTACACGTAGCAATGATTTTTATTTTAAATTATATAATAAATAAAAAGAAAACAGATAGAATAAAAAAAGAATAGAGCAAGCTAGTGTTAAGAGGCCTTTTTTGCTTTTGTTAATTGTATAATAAATAAAAAGATAAATAGATAGAATACAAAAAGATTAGAGAAGCTATTGGGTTTTTTTATAAGAAAACAAGCAGTTAGTAATTGAATAGAGTGCAAGTCTAAAAGGGGTCAGTTTTTTTTTCTAAGAATAGAATTAGAGTAGAGAGTGCTAGAGTTAGAGGGTCAAATAAAGATGGAAGAGATGTGTTTTTAGCCGAT
>NW_015540887.1:2426964-2467613 GCF_001515605.1 Sinocyclocheilus anshuiensis
AGAGAATTTAAAGGGGTCATATGACGATGCTAAAAATTCATTATTTTGTGTATTTGGTATGATGCAATGTGTTAACGCGGTTTAAGGTTAAAAAAGCACATTACTTTCCACAAACTGTACATTATTGTTGCTCCTTTCAGCCCCGCCTTTCTGAACGTGTCGATTTTTACAAAGCTTCTAAAAAGCGCGGTGTGCTCTGATTGGCCAGCTATCCAGTGCGTGGTGATTGGCCCGAATACCTCAAGTGTCTGATTTACAGTTACATTTAGTCATTTAGCAGACGCTTTTATCCAAAGTGACTTACAAATGAGGACAATGGAAGCAATCAAAATCAATAAAAGAGCATTGATATGCAAGTGCTATAACAAGTCTCAGTTAGCCTAACGCAGTACACGTAGCAAGGTCTTTTTAAAATTATATAATAAATCAAAAGAAAACAGATAGAATAGAAAAAGAATAGAGCAAGCTAGTGTTAAGAGGCCTTTTTTGCTTTTGTTAATTGTATAATAAATAAAAAGATAAATAGATAGAATACAAAAAGATTAGAGAAGCTATTGGGTTTTTTTATAAGAAAACAAGCAGTTAGTAATTGAATAGAGTGCAAGTCTAAAAGGGGTCAGTTTTTTTTTCTAAGAATAGAATTAGAGTAGAGAGTGCTAGAGTTAGAGGGTCAAATAAAGATGGAAGAGATGTGTTTTTAGCCGATTCTTGAAGATGGCTAAGGATTCAGCTGCTCGGATTGAGTTGGGCAGGTCATTCCACCAGGAGGGAACAGTTAATATAAAAGTCTGTGAAAGTGATTCTGTGTCTCTTTGGGATGGCACAATAAAGCGACGTTCACTTGCAGAATGCAAGCTTCTAGAGGGCACATAAGTCTGAAGTAATGAATTTAGGTAAAGGGGTGCAGAGCCAGTGGTGGTTTTGTACATCCGCCATGTTTTCACTGTCACATGACCTACCAGTGTCAGTTGTGTCGCTTTACTGCCGTTCACAAATTCACTCCCATGGCTTCATGGGATAGAAGTCTCCATCAAATGTGCACTTGAGAATCTCTGCACTGAAGTAGTATGACATCCGGCTACTTTCCGCCTACTGTTTGTCGAATACTATGAATTTGGACGCACTATTCTTTTGCTGTGCTGTTTTTTTACATACTATTTAATATTTGGACGAAGCAATTCTTTTAATTTGTCATGCATCTCGTAACAGCAGATGAGTTTGTGTTCGGTGCTACTTGAAAGTCAGGTAGTGGTTGATACTCAGTCATTTAGTGTATGATGCCCGGTTATTCTCTAACCATTTATAATGTCAATACGTGTATGATGCCTAGTATTTTAAAATCTGTTCTGATTTTTTTTTGTGTATTCCAGCCTTTAGTCTGCTACATATTGGCCGGTCACGTCAGGCAAATATTAACATTAAAACATGAATGTTTAAACATAACAATGCTGAACAGGTGCCCCCTATTCCAGTGGAGACACGACTTCTTGGCCCTCTCCATAATTACTGTTTTCAGACATTCAGACACTCATGGGCTCAAAAAATAACACACACACACGCACATACACCTTGATTTACAATATTTTATGCGAGCGGTTTGCTTTCCTAATGATCCAGAGTTAACCGAATGCGGGCAGCATGTGCAGTATACGAACAGGCCATTAGAAGACCCATCTGATGCGCTGCACCCTGAATCTCTCCAGCATTTGAAACCTGCCAATCGAATTAACATATTTCATAGTGGCGCTTCAGGCCTGGGGGCAAGATAATTAAATGAATTACCATTCTGTCTTTCTCTCTGGGGAAAATCTGTAACATCTGTGTGAGTGGCTTAAATCCTTCATGCCACTGACATCTAGACTAATCAGATGAATTAAGAGCACTTCCAGGAGCAGATTCTTGCGCTGTTTTCATCTCTTGTTCTCTTCCTTCCTCCAAAACCCGAGTCTCAATGTGGTATTTGTTTTGTGATGAATGCCGAAGCCGGCGTAACGATCCGCCTGCTATTTGAAAGTCTTTACCTATCCCGGCACTCTGATTTGCCTCTTCTGTTTCCATAATTCACAAACAGAATCGATACAGTGACACGACTTCTCTCATTTTCTCTCGCAGGAGTTCCAGGAAGCACGGCGAATTCTCAATCGATCCTTTGATAGCTGCGTGGGGCAGGCGGGGCACCTCGGCCAATCAGATGGCAGCACTCAGCCCCCCATGGTGATGAACAGGATCTACGAGCGATGTGCGGGTGAGTGATGGGCTCGCTGTGTCTTTATCTCACAGTCGGTCCGTGCCGCAATGAGACGTTCAAGGAGAAGGCCACACAGATATCTAGTGCTAATATATTTCTGTCGTCTGCGGCGCATTTGCTTGCAGATTGCCTTTTCATCAGCTAGACTGATAAAGTTTGACTCTTCATTTTGACTTAAGGGCAGTAGAAACAAAACAAATAGTACATTTGACGTCTAAACACAAAATTACTTTTGTAGAATGAAAAACAAACCATATAATGTATGAGTAGACAAAGGTTTTTTCAAATGGATGTTGTTTTTATAACTTTATCCATCAAAAACTCCAGAAAAAAGGTTTTGACAGAAATATTAAGCAACACAACTTTTTTTTTACATTGATAATAATAAGAAATATTACTTGAGCAGCAAATCAGCATATTAAAAGTCTCATGTGACATTGAAGACTGGCTGCTGAAAATTCAGCATTGCCATCACAGTAATAAATGTAATTTTAATTTTAAAATAAATAGAAAACATTTATTTGAAATTGTAACAATTTGTACTTTTTTTGTACTATACCTTTTTTCTTTAATCAAATGAATGGAGTCTTTCTGAGAGAATTATCTAATGCTCAACAGGACTCCATTTATTTGATCAAAGAAAAAAGTACAGTAAAAAAAGTAAAAATTATTATTTTCACTATTTTACATTTGTATTAAATTTGATAATTCAAGGAGTAATTAGTTAATAAGACTGTTAAATGTAATCTTTAGCAAATCTTAAGTATGTCTATTTTTCATACCGTACATTATAATATTATGAGGCTTAAAGGGGTCATATGATGCGATTTCAAGTTTTCCTTTCTCTTTGGAGTGTTACAAGCTGATTGTGCATAGATAAGATCCCTGAAGTTGCAAAGACTAAAGTCTCAAAACCAAAGAGATAATAATGATCTTTAAAAAAGCATCATATGACCCCTTTAATTGTTTTTAAATCTGTTGAGACAGAATAATATAGAATTGTAATATCATTGTTCATTCATCGGTTATCAAACAACATAAAAACAATTATCAGCTTATCAATGTCCTATCAGTCATTCCCTAATATTATTGATAGAATTTAATATCAGTTTTATTCCGCATGGATTTGTCTGCCTTATGGAGACAAGTATACTATATTGAGACATTTTAAACACTGCTAACTGGGTTTTGTAACAGTTTTCTGTTCACGTGCCATACTGGAAATCTGTTTGTACATGAATGTCACTATCAATGCAGTGTGCTTGTCATACATATGCTATCTTTCTTCGTCTCTCTTTCATGCCTAGAAAGACTCTTTTATCACAGCTGTATTAGAAACTGGAAGTTTAACTCGTCTGAGAATTGGAGCACATTTGCAATTCTTTTCATGTGAAATGCCTGTGTGCATAGCCTGTCGTGTGGACCATCCTTTTAACCGAACATGAAAGAGTAACACTCCTCCCTCCAGGATTTCAACAAAACTAGAGACAGACAGATCGAGAGAGGGGCTTAAAATGGAGCTGCCTGCTTCATGCGTCTGAAGCTTTTCCCGTTTCGCACACACTGTACTCATTGGGATTCCCAGAGTGCACAATGCTAAGAAATAATACAAATAGTCCAAAATCAGCCGCATCAGCTTCATATCTCCCCTCCCTGACACCTCACGCTTCTCCCCGTTGTTTATTTCCTTGACAGACCGATGCTCTCACGCTCATAAATATATGCAGTTCAAAAATATTCCTTCTTTTCTCTCTCTGACTGCTGGAAATGGTTCTAGGTATAAGCAAAGAATCATAAGCAAAGAAAGTATGACAGCAAAGAAGGCAGAAAAAAGGAAGCCAAGCCCTCCCCTCGTGTTGTGATTGTGTGTTTGTGTTGGTTTCTCTCGCCCTGACCTTGAAATCATTAAGTTGATGTGCGCTTTATCTAGGCCATGTTTCCATAGGCGCAACAGTAATGCGGTCCGCTCGTAACGTAGCGTAGCAAACAATTTAAAATGCATAATGCCCTCATTAAGAGAGTGCTGAATTTTTTAGCGTGGCATAGCCATTTGGGCTGAGGGAAGTAATTTACTGGTAGTTGTTTGAGCTGTAAATGAAAGCTAATGATTTCGTACATATGTATGTGTATTGTGTTTGCTTTTGAAGTGGTGCTCCTCGGGAGAATCGCTCTAATTATAACCCTGTATAACAGTGGGCTGGGAGCTGAGGAGAGGGCGGAAGTGTGGGATGGTATGAATATTACTGTTTCTGAACTCTGTCCATCTCTGGTGTGGGACGGGTTTTTCTCTACCCTCTAACGCCTTCATGAGAAGATGAACTTTGAGTTCTGTGGAGTTTAAATTAAGAGTATTTTTGTTTATTTGCTTCGTTTCAGACCTTCTTTGCTATCATTTACAAAAAAGCACTGTGGTACCATGGTACAGGGTCAAATTCGATGATGTATCAAACGATAATACTATGGTTCTTTACATATACCATGGTACTGAATGATTGCTGTATTCATATATCATAGTATTTACATAATATTTAGTGCTGTCAAACGATTAATCGCGATTAATCGCATCCAAAATAAAAGTTTTAGTTTACATAATATATGTGTGCGGACTGTGTATATTTATTATGCATATATAAATACACACACATGCATGTATGTATTTCAGAAAAAGATGTTGTTTATATATTAAATATATTTATTTATAATATAAATTGTATGAATATAAATATAGACATGTAAATGTAAATATTTTCAAAATATATACTATGTGTGTATTTATATATACATAATAAATATACACAGAACACACACATATATTATGCAAACAAAAACTTTTATTTTGTATGCGATTAATCGTTTGACAGCACTAATAATATTACAAGGTACTTCAAAAAATACCATGGTATTCCATAGTGGATGTACAAAAGCATGGTATTATTGTGGTACATGTCCTAGACTGCAATGATACTTAAGTTATTTTTATTGAGAGGAAAGCAGAAAGAAAATGAGAGATAGGAAAATGATGCGTTGCGTGTTGAATGCATGGGCAGCTAAATTCGTTAGCGCATATGTGCTAACCACAAGGCCACAGCTATTATAAACACTCAAAGAAAAGCTGGAAAGGTTCACTTATCTCTAGTTCCCAGCATGCTTTCTGTTGAAACTAGCTATTTGTGGTGACATCTGTCAAAGTCTTGAAGAGCATCTCACTCGATGCCCATCTTGACTATGTTCCTCAGCGGTTATTTCTAGTCATGCTGGTCCAGCTCCTATCTGTTTGAATTGGAAAAGACTGTAAGATTGAAATATCTAAAACAGTCAGCATTATTTTTTGGTAACATCCTGATAGCACATGTAAATTGCAGAGGCGTTTGTTTGATGTGTGTGTTTTCATCAAGAAGACAATACAATACATCTGCATTACATCTCTAAGATGTTTCCTGTCAGATGTTAAATATACATTTAAAAAAGGTTTTTGATTTAGAATGCCTTTTTTACGTTTATCAAATGTTTGTTCACATCAAATTGTTTCCAGAGGTATCTCAAATCATGCTAAAAACAGTATTTGTCATTAGTATTAGTTCCAGCTAATGCGCATGTGTGTTGTAGAGTAATTCAGACTAAAGTAATTACAGTAATTTGATGACTTTGCCAAGGCGATTGGGCTTTTAACTCAAAGATGGTACTTCAGTTCCCACAGCTGCCATACTGAGAGTGTAATTTCTCCCATTAATTTTTCTACAATATATACTGTTTTTGTGTGTGTGTGTGTGTGTGTGTGTGTGTGTGTGTGTGTGTGTGTGTGTGTGTGTGTGTGGTGTGTGAAATTGTTTCCAGAGGTATCTCAAATCATGCTAAAAACAGTATTTGTCATTAGTATTAGTTCCAGCTAATGCGCATGTGTGTTGTAGAGTAATTCAGACTAAAGTAATTACAGTAATTTGATGACTTTGCCAAGGCGATTGGGCTTTTAACTCAAAGATGGTACTTCAGTTCCCACAGCTGCCATACTGAGAGTGTAATTTCTCCCATTAATTTTTCTACAATATATACTGTTTTTGTGTGTGTGTGTGTGTGTGTGTGTGTGTGTGTGTGTATGTGTGTGTGTGTAACACAATATTTTCATTACAGGAAATGCCTCATGTTCTCATAGCAATACTCTTGCAGCCAAGCCTCCCCTGTTCCGCTCACTGTCATTATGAATATTGTACACAGATGTGAAATATTATATCTGTCCAGTGTCTGTGATAATAGATTCATACCCAGCCCTCTTGCAGAGAAACATGGCTTTTATTTCAGTTAATGTTTTACATAAGGAGGTGTTTTGCTAGTGCAGGCGAGAGGTCTGGTAGCACACACCGTTTGGGATTAATAACCCTGTTTTAGCTGGAAGAGCCATTGATCCATCATCTTCTGAAGGAACAGCTTATTTCATTTCGACTACGCCACACTTTAGCACATAAATAATTGTGAGTGTGTGCAGCTGCGAATGTGTGTACGTGCGTTTGTATGCAACACACATCCATTTTTTCATTCACTCCGACATCAGTTCATCTCTCAAGTGTGTGTGTGTGTGTGTTCACGTGTGTGTGTGTGTGTGTTCACGTGTGTGTGCGAGCATGCATGTATGCGTCTGTGCGCTTGATGTATTATGGCAGTTGTGCAGCACACAAACAGATGAGATATATAATACTAATAAGCAGTCATCCCAGTGCAGTCTGATGAGTAATGATGAAGTTCTGCTGGGTGGGGCGCACTGATCTATGTGATTGTCAGGCCCGATATCCAGCTCCACTCCGCCAAAACACAGACACTCCATCAAGAAGACAGAGAACAACGTGAATGGTTCTAGGTATAAGCAAAGAATCATAAGCAAAGAAAGTATGACAGCAAAGAAGGCAGAAAAAAGGAAGCCAAGCCCTCCCCTCGTGTTGTGATTGTGTGTTTGTGTTGGTTTCTCTCGCCCTGACCTTGAAATCATTAAGTTGATGTGCGCTTTATCTAGGCCATGTTTCCATAGGCGCAACAGTAATGCGGTCCGCTCGTAACGTAGCGTAGCAAACAATTTAAAATGCATAATGCCCTCATTAAGAGAGTGCTGAATTTTTTAGCGTGGCATAGCCATTTGGGCTGAGGGAAGTAATTTACTGGTAGTTGTTTGAGCTGTAAATGAAAGCTAATGATTTCGTACATATGTATGTGTATTGTGTTTGCTTTTGAAGTGGTGCTCCTCGGGAGAATCGCTCTAATTATAACCCTGTATAACAGTGGGCTGGGAGCTGAGGAGAGGGCGGAAGTGTGGGATGGTATGAATATTACTGTTTCTGAACTCTGTCCATCTCTGGTGTGGGACGGGTTTTTCTCTACCCTCTAACGCCTTCATGAGAAGATGAACTTTGAGTTCTGTGGAGTTTAAATTAAGAGTATTTTTGTTTATTTGCTTCGTTTCAGACCTTCTTTGCTATCATTTACAAAAAAGCACTGTGGTACCATGGTACAGGGTCAAATTCGATGATGTATCAAACGATAATACTATGGTTCTTTACATATACCATGGTACTGAATGATTGCTGTATTCATATATCATAGTATTTACATAATATTTAGTGCTGTCAAACGATTAATCGCGATTAATCGCATCCAAAATAAAAGTTTTAGTTTACATAATATATGTGTGTGGACTGTGTATATTTATTATGCATATATAAATACACACACATGCATGTATGTATTTCAGAAAAAGATGTTGTTTATATATTAAATATATTTATTTATAATATAAATTGTATGAATATAAATATAGACATGTAAATGTAAATATTTTCAAAATATATACTATGTGTGTATTTATATATACATAATAAATATACACAGAACACACACATATATTATGCAAACAAAAACTTTTATTTTGTATGCGATTAATCGTTTGACAGCACTAATAATATTACAAGGTACTTCAAAAAATACCATGGTATTCCATAGTGGATGTACAAAAGCATGGTATTATTGTGGTACATGTCCTAGACTGCAATGATACTTAAGTTATTTTTATTGAGAGGAAAGCAGAAAGAAAATGAGAGATAGGAAAATGATGCGTTGCGTGTTGAATGCATGGGCAGCTAAATTCGTTAGCGCATATGTGCTAACCACAAGGCCACAGCTATTATAAACACTCAAAGAAAAGCTGGAAAGGTTCACTTATCTCTAGTTCCCAGCATGCTTTCTGTTGAAACTAGCTATTTGTGGTGACATCTGTCAAAGTCTTGAAGAGCATCTCACTCGATGCCCATCTTGACTATGTTCCTCAGCGGTTATTTCTAGTCATGCTGGTCCAGCTCCTATCTGTTTGAATTGGAAAAGACTGTAAGATTGAAATATCTAAAACAGTCAGCATTATTTTTTGGTAACATCCTGATAGCACATGTAAATTGCAGAGGCGTTTGTTTGATGTGTGTGTTTTCATCAAGAAGACAATACAATACATCTGCATTACATCTCTAAGATGTTTCCTGTCAGATGTTAAATATACATTTAAAAAAGGTTTTTGATTTAGAATGCCTTTTTTACGTTTATCAAATGTTTGTTCACATCAAATTGTTTCCAGAGGTATCTCAAATCATGCTAAAAACAGTATTTGTCATTAGTATTAGTTCCAGCTAATGCGCATGTGTGTTGTAGAGTAATTCAGACTAAAGTAATTACAGTAATTTGATGACTTTGCCAAGGCGATTGGGCTTTTAACTCAAAGATGGTACTTCAGTTCCCACAGCTGCCATACTGAGAGTGTAATTTCTCCCATTAATTTTTCTACAATATATACTGTTTTTGTGTGTGTGTGTGTGTGTGTGTGTGTGTGTGTGTGTATGTGTGTGTGTGTAACACAATATTTTCATTACAGGAAATGCCTCATGTTCTCATAGCAATACTCTTGCAGCCAAGCCTCCCCTGTTCCGCTCACTGTCATTATGAATATTGTACACAGATGTGAAATATTATATCTGTCCAGTGTCTGTGATAATAGATTCATACCCAGCCCTCTTGCAGAGAAACATGGCTTTTATTTCAGTTAATGTTTTACATAAGGAGGTGTTTTGCTAGTGCAGGCGAGAGGTCTGGTAGCACACACCGTTTGGGATTAATAACCCTGTTTTAGCTGGAAGAGCCATTGATCCATCATCTTCTGAAGGAACAGCTTATTTCATTTCGACTACGCCACACTTTAGCACATAAATAATTGTGAGTGTGTGCAGCTGCGAATGTGTGTACGTGCGTTTGTATGCAACACACATCCATTTTTTCATTCACTCCGACATCAGTTCATCTCTCAAGTGTGTGTGTGTGTGTGTTCACGTGTGTGTGTGTGTGTGTTCACGTGTGTGTGTGTGTGTGTTCACGTGTGTGTGTGTGTGTGTTCACGTGTGTGTGTGTGTGTGTTCACGTGTGTGTGTGTGTGTGTTCACGTGTGTGTGTGTGTGTGTTCACGTGTGTGTGCGAGCATGCATGTATGCGTCTGTGCGCTTGATGTATTATGGCAGTTATGCAGCACACAAACAGATGAGATATATAATACTAATAAGCAGTCATCCCAGTGCAGTCTGATGAGTAATGATGAAGTTCTGCTGGGTGGGGCGCACTGATCTATGTGATTGTCAGGCCCGATATCCAGCTCCACTCCGCCAAAACACAGACACTCCATCAAGAAGACAGAGAACAACGTGCTATCCATATCCCAGCAACCCACAGGAAGAAGTTAAACATCTTATGGTTTTGTATTTTATTGAATTTTTTTTCTTTCTAAAGTTCACCGAAATCAAGCTATGCTATGTCAAGTTCACATGACAACATTCAGAGCAAACAAGTGTTTCTGTGCAATAAACTATCTATAGGCTATGTATTCATATGGTTGCTGATGAACATGATGCAGGACGAGGGCTGAATTTGTGATGTAGCCTATAAAATGCAGTTATGCGCTCCTAAAATTGAAGATGTGAGGGCAAAAATGCCACTGTATGTTTTTTTTGTCATATATTTCTATCATATGATGTACAGTAGATTAGTAATTTCACACAAGCTAGAGTGCTCTTTTCCCTAATATGTGCATGACTGCAAATGTGATATTGATTTTATACAATAGTTTAATAAACAAGAAATTAATATTGTGTTACATTTTAGACACAATATTGTCAATATAGTCTATTCTGATAAATTTTACAAATGAAAATAGTTCCAAAAAAAGCCACAGCAGAACTGTTGTGCGTCTTCGAGCGAGGCACAGCGGTATTTCGTGTGAATACCAATAATTTATTGGCCCATTCATAAAGAAAATCACATTTAAACGAATCAGTTGAATGACTGACTGAATGACTCACTCATTAAAGTGCCCCTATTATGGGTAATGAAAAAGATTCATATTTGGTTTTGGGAGTCCCCAACAACAGGTTGGCATGCATGCAAGGCCAAAAAACACTTTTATTGTCTTATTTTTACCTTATTTGCTCAACGACTCCCAAACGATTCGTTTAACGATTCATTTTTCCAAACCCCTCCTTTGCGTGACGCTAATCTGCGGTGATTGGTCCGATTGGTCTCATTTTAATGTCATCTTGCCTGTAATCCCTGATAAAGCAGCGTTTGTGAGCTCAGTTCTGCTTTGTGTACAGCGTTACCGGGGAAACCGCTATTTTTACCGCTCCAAAAGCACCACTTAGTGGCAAAGAATGAATTTGCATTTTCATTCAGGCCAACGCGAAAAGCCCAACAAGTGGGCGGGCAATATGGTAATGTTTCATGTTGACGTCAACATGAAACGGCTTGGGATTCGTTCTAAAAACGACTCAGATTCAGTTTCGTTTGACACCAAACGATTCAGAGTCGACTCTTTCTTTTAAGAGACGATAACTTTATACACGGTGCACTTTCAGATTTAAAACTTTGCAAGATGTTTTCATTCACTTAGAGCTGTGTTACACTCTGCATGAAAGGTAATTTAAAAAAATCCATGTAATTTTCAAAAATCCATAATAGGGGCATTTTAAGACAGTGACTTGCTGTCGTCTTCGGGCAGTTTTAGTTTAAGTTTTAGAGTATCATTTAATTAAAAAAAACATGTAATTTCAATGTTCAATTACAAAAACATTAATAACCATGTGTTATCATTCTTTTTGCAATGTTGAATCAAAACATTTCTCTCTAAAGGCATGTTTTTTGTAATATATTCAATGATTTTCTCATTTAACACAATAACGACTTTCTATTTGGGGGGGTTGGTGGGGTGATTTCTCTGCCAAAAATAATTAGTCATTAATTAAATTAATTATATGCATTTCACATTTACTTGACAGCGAATATATATTGTAACAGCGTTTTGTGTGTGTGTTTGCTATTTTTAAATGTATATTTTTCATTTTAGATTTATAATACATTTTTTATAATGTTAATTTATGGTGTTTATTCATTAATTTTATTCTCATTTTTTTCCACAGCCAACAACTACTGTAGCAGCTGTCATAAGCAGTTGACTCTGCTAAAGGAAATGGTTTAGGAAATGATTACAAGGGTTCAGTCTATATCTGGAACTGTTCATACTGTAGATTGTTTATAAAATGCATTCGCTAAGTGTCTGGGAATCTGAGGCATTTGTTTTCAATTGTGCATTGTTGGCCTTTAGACAAAGACCTCCAGCCTTCGTTTTGGTTCTGCACTATTTGGCCTAACAGACATTAATGAGGTCTTTGTCATGTGGGGCTCCAGACACAGTTGTTGAAAACATCAACTAAATAATAAAGGAGAATTCTGGATAAATGCTCATAAACTGCCCTTGAGTTATATACACACACTTAGAAACGGCTCGTTGTGTCTTTGTTTCTGCAGCAGGTGGTTTAAAGCTTCTGTGTTGACTAGCGAGAGCCAGGCAACAGTAGTGTGTAGTCTCTTTAGGCAAATGAGACATGAACCGAGTACACAGTCACTGCATCATCCTGCTAACTGCGCTTCCTGTCTTTCATCTCCTCACTACACATTCTGTTGGGCTGTTGGTTTCATCCTTTTTAACCTGTTAAGACAGTATACTGTATATATCACACAAACAAATGTGTATATATATATATATATATATATATATATATATATATATATCAACCTACTGTACATACCGAGAAAACAGGGCTATGTATATTTATTTTTTTATAAGGTATTTTTAGGCCGCACTTTTTTATTTACACTACTGTTCAAAATTAATGAATTAAAGTATTAAATTAATATTTTTATTCAGTAAGGATGCATTAAATTGTGACATTAATAATGTGATGAAAGTTTTCTGTTCATCAAAGGATCTTGAAAAAAAGTCTTTTTAATATTTCCTCAGAGCTCTAATGATTGCTTTTCTCTCTCTGCGGTTTGCCCATTCTCTCACAGTTTCAAATGGGGGATACAGTCACATGGAAGAAGGGGATGATGAAGGCTTCGCTGCTAATCCTCATAGACAGGACAGCCTGACACTCCAGCAGAGGTAACATGGATTTGCCTTGGACCGAAATTGACAAACATGTCTCTTTTTCCATGTTGGGGTTGCACCGGCTAGTTAATTATTTTTGACACCAGTTGGTCACATGACTTGAGTATTTGTCTGCACTTGGCAAAATCAGGAGGACAGTTCCTCTGACCACAAACTGTAACCCAGTGTAGCTAAATGATCTGACATTAGTTTTGTATTGTAAATGCCAAATATATGGCTTGAGATGATCTGAGTTTGTAGTGTTTACAAACCAGAAATCTTTTAAACCATCCTGAACATAATAAAGTGTCAATGAATGAGCAAGTGGAACATGAGTATTTTATGGTGATTGATTTTCATGAGTTAAACACTAATCCCACTGAGTAGTTGACTGTTTTTCTGTCAGACTAGTAAAAAACAAGTAGTCGTGCAAAGTAAACCCGTGCAATATTTTGTTCAGTGACTTAAAACTATTTAATAAAAATAATAAAGAAACGCACGTTTATGTGTGTGTGTCCAGTCTGAGTTCAGGTCTTCGTTCAGCTGACGCTTCTTTGACTGACGGAGGTCAGCAGGGTCATATGGAGCAGAATCATGTGAAGTCATCTAAGAGCATGGATCTGGGTAAGTCATTCACATTATTGTCTGATTTCGCTGTCTACCTTCTCTCTGTGTTGTCCTATCAATGGAAATGGAAAAGTATAACATTTTGAGCAAACATAGCTTTACAGAGAATAAAGACATCCAGAGTTAACCTGGAGATGATCAAATAAATTGTTAAAACCAAGTGAACAGATTTGCTACTATAAACAGTACCATTCAAAAGTTTGGGGTCTGTACGTTTTTATTTTTTATTTTTATTTATTTATTTTTTTTATCTAATACTTTAGATGAATTAAATGTATCAAAAGTGACAGTAAATTAATTGATAATGTTACAGAAAATGAATCTTTTATATTAATGCTTTTATTTTGAACTTTCTTTAAATCAAAGGATTCTGGAAAAAAAAAAATCACATACTTATACTATATCCACAAAAATATTAAGGAGCTTTTAAATTTTTCAAAATTAATGGTATTAAGAAATGTTTTAAAAAAGCACTAAATCAGCACATAAGAATGATTTCGGAAGGATCATGTGACACTGGAGTCTAAAGTAATGGCTGCTGAAAATTCAGCTTTGCATCACAGGAATAAATTACATTTTAAAATATGTTCGAATTGTAAACAGCTTAAATTGTAAAAATATTTTACAGTATTAATGTTTATATTGTATTTTTGATGTTTGAAAAGACTTCTTTTAAAAAAGTTATATAATTATAAAAATCTTACTGACCCCAAACTTTTGAACAGTGGTGTGTATATTACTTTGATTCTATATTTTTGACACAAATCTAATTCCATTTTGCACCTGTGAGTGGATCTCATATATATACAAACAGTATTTAGAATATATCATATTAAGAGGAGTGGAAACCATCCATGTTCTAGCAGTCTCTTCAATGTGAAATGTGGGCTGACTTGTCTAAGTGCATTCTGGGGGATGAATCAGTGCTCCTCCTCACTGTAACACAATTAATCTCTCGTGTTCCAACATTACCTTGGAAATCTAATCAGCGGCGCTCTATATCTGATACATCAGCCACGGCTACAGACCAAATCTGTGTCACATGATGGCTTTTTTAAAAAACAATAGTGAAAGTATTGAAGAGCTCAATATGACGGGGGCTGCTCTCTGGTGACCGTGGCAACTGTAGCTATGGTGGGCAGCACAATGGCCAGCCTGAGCGAGCCCCACGGTCCAATTCAACCATGAATAAAAACCCACTGTAATTTGGTTCCAAGTGCTGGATATGAAATTGGATTATCTTTGATATGAGCGCTAGGATATTAATAATACATAACCAATAAAGAGAGCCCCCTTTAGTTCATGAATAATAGAAAGTTTGAATAGTTTTTTAATTGAAATTTTTTGGTGTACACTCATATTCACCTGGGCATAGGCACATTAAAAGGAAAAAAATCGAGTGAATTATGCCACCCTCCTTCTCTCTGGATCCCCTCAGAGGCATGAATAGCTGTGAGAATGTAAACCTGTACACTAGATTTAGGTTTACAGCTGCTGTAATGGCTTTGTTTTGATTACTGTGTATGCGCTGATATGACTGCTTTAGTGGCGATTTGTTTTCCTGGTTGGTTGGCAGGCAAGTAACTTTGTTAATGATGAGCGCAGGAAGTACACCAGTGTTGTTTTGTTACTGTTGATGGGGTTATAAAGTAAATCGTACCGATTTACATCATCCATTGAAAATTCAATAACTGTGTTGGAATAGCTGAGCGGTTGGATGAATTTCACAAAACCTATCAAGAGCAAATTAGTTGGGGAAAAAAGAGATCGAATTAGAAGAATGTATATATTTATATTTTAATATACACTGACATTAAAAAGTTTGGGATCAGTAAGATCTGTAATGTTTTTAATGGAGTCTCTTGTGCTCATCAAGGCTGTATTTATTTGATCAAAAATACAGAAAAAAAACTTTCTGTGATGCAGCACTGAATTTTCATCAGCCATTACACCAGACTTCAGTGTTACACGATCCTTCAGAAATCATTCTAATATACTGATTTATTATCAGTGTTGAAACTGTTGTGCTGCTTAATATTTTTTTGAAATCTGTGATACTTTTTTCTTTGATTCTTTGATGAATGAAAAGTAAATAAAAGAGAAGCATTTATTCAAAATAAAAATATTTTCTACCAGTATAGGTCTTTACTAGGGCTGCACGATAAATCGCATGCGATATTTAACGCGCATCTTATCAGTAAACCCGGTTCTTTAATCAGCGGTAAATCTCCATCACCTGCAGGCTTTCACATTGAGCAGCATTAACTACACAGAGCCCGTTGTTCACTGATGAGCTGCGCAAAACCACGTTCATATTCGCGCGATTTTTTGCACAGCTCGTCAGTGAACAACGGCTCTGTGTAGTTAATGCTGCTCAATGTGAAAGCCCGCAGGTGATGGAGATTTACCGCTGATTACAGAACCGGCTTTCTGACAAGATGCGCATTAAATATCGCATGCGACTTATCGTGCAGCCCTAGTCTTTACTATCACATTTTATCCATTTAACACATCCTTGCTAAACAAAAGTATTAATGTCTTAAAAAAAGAAAGAAATTACTACATTTTACTAAAATTGACAAAATTTCTATATTGAATAAACACTGTTCTTTTTAACTTTTTTTTATTTATCAAAGAATCCTGAAAAAAGTATTACAGGTCCCAAAAAATATTAAGCAGCACATCTGTTTCCAACATTAATCAAAAATCAGCATATTAGAATGATTTCTGAAGGATCATGTGACACTGAAGACTGAAGTAATGATGCTGAAAATTCTGCTTTGCTTCACAGGAATAAATTATACTTTAAAGTATATTAAAATGGAAAACTGTTATTTTAAATTGCAATAATATTTCACAAAATTAAGTTTATTTAAGTATTTTTGATCAAATAGATACAGCCTTAGTGAGCATAAGAAAATTTTTTAAAAACTAAACTAAAAACTAAAAAAAAATAAAAATATATATATACATAAAGAAAGTGACAAGTTTTTTTTTCATAAAAATTGTCATTACGGTAATACAGAACAATTGATTTTCATAAGAAAACAATTTGGAAAAAAAAAAAGTGTACTACAGCACTGAGAATGTAATAAGAATCACCACTGATCATTTTACTTATTTTATACTTATTTGTACACCATCAAGTTATATAATTATATAATATATTATATAATTCTCTGATCATGTCCTACCCTTTATTCTTCTCTCAGCTCTGCCTACAATAAAGGCTAAAAAGATAAGAGACTAGCTTTATGATACCCATACCTGCAGCAAATATTCAGACGGGGCCTCTGCAGCGCTCCACAGAGCAGTTTAAGGGAGTCCATCGGTTTGTGTCTTAGCAAGGAGAGCCGCAGGGGAGAACGATGACAGACTTCTCCCACCTTTCCTCCCTCAGGACGGAGACAGGAAAGAAAAGGAGTAATGAGAGTGAGAGAGGAGATTATAGAGGTGCTGGAGGTGCAGATGAGAAGAGAGAGAGATGTTGTGAGTGTGGAAGAGGGTCCACTGGATGACTGCCTCTGAGGAATGGAGGGATCACTAAAACAGAAATGAGATGGCCGCTTTTGCAAGTCATTTTCTGTGCAGGCGTGATGGGTGCGACGGCTCTTAAAATTGAATGCTCACCATGAGAATTGAACAGTGCAGCACATTTCCACACATTAGCTAAGGATGACCCTATTAGCTCGGCTTTTTTCCATAACAAACTGAATGAGAAATATTTCACTCTCTTAAAACGCTGGATGCAGCAGAATTTCAATTACACTTCATTAGTTTTCCATATTTGGTTCTCACAAAGTAATGTTTCGGTGGCGGCAATCGACTATGACAACAATTGATTGGCTTTCATTATCGTGATAGTGTAAGCGTGTGTGTGTTTCTAATAGTCACACGGCAAAAGACTTTTCCTCATTCAAAACAACCTTTTTTTGCTAGTTTCTATGACTTAATGAGGGAGCATAATGGATGTAGAGCTATTTTTTTTTAATCTCTCTGACCTCATCTCGACTCTCCTCTGGAACCATAGGTGTCAATTGACCCTTCGCAAACCCCCATGTCCGACAAGCCTTGGCACTCTCACGCCACACATCATGTTCTCACAAAATACATTGTGGAGCAAAGAGGAAACTGACAACATGCCAACAGACAAGACAGAGCAGTTACTTTTGGTATGAAACAAAGTCTCAGCTTTCCAATTTTGTCATTTTGTAAGAAATTCGAACAATAAATACCGTTTTGTGGCTCTGTCTAATGTGTTGTGACAGATCGCGAAGTGGCTCCTGAACCGATCATCCTCTTCACTAGTTAAAGCTTAAAGGGGTCATATGATGTTGCTAAAAAGAACATTATTTTGTGTATTTGGTGTAATGAAATGTGTTTATGCGGTTTAAGGTTCAAAAAACACATTATTTTCCACATACTGTACATTATTGTTTCTCCTCTATGCCCCGCCTTTCTGAAACGCGTCGATTTTTACAAAGCTCATCGTTCTAAAAAAGCGAGGTGTGCTGTGATTGGCCAGCTATCCAGTGCGTTGTGATTGGCCGAATACCTCAAGCGTGAGACGGAAATGTTACGCCCCTCACCATACTGTGATGATGCCCTGTCAGGCCGGAGCGATGATTCAAAAACATGAAAACCCATTATAAACGAGGCATTCGTTGCATCCAGTGGGGACATAATTATGGATTATAATGACTTATACTGTCTTTTTACCGCGTAAACAAAAAACCATGTCTGCATTTGTGATCAGAGAAATGGCAAACAACAAGCTTTAAATCGCATCATATGACCCTTTTAAAATAAACATGAATGAACATCAGAAGGTATCTTCTCTCAAATGCAGAAACAATACACATCATTTTTCAACTTCAATTCCACAGACATTAATCTACTCTCCTGTCTGGTTTGTTGTCGGACAAAATGGCAGATTGGCTGTTATGATTGGTCAGATCGCCTGTCAATCAATCTCCTGGTAAAAGGTCAATTACAGTGGCCGATGTTGTCCCCATCACTTTATAAAATTAGCTTGCAGCAGGGGTGTATATGATACAGAAGAAGCTTTTAAAAGATCATGTTAAATTATGTCCAAAACTTCATTAATATTCATGAGCCAAGCCTTCATTTTGTGACATGTTTGTCCTCACCAGTTTTTAAAACAAAGTGACGCCCATGTGAGCCACTTACTATCCTAAGACCGATCCTGAACAATCACTCATGAATATAGTAACTTCATGAACCTTCATGATTACTGTATTTTTATGATAAAGCACTTAACCCTCAGTCATATTAGATCGAACAATTTTACGTTTTGATTCGTTACAAATTTTTACTACTTCAGAATGGTACACTGTAAAAAAAAAATATTGCTGCAATTAGTTATAATAACTTAAAATTTGATCAAGAACTTTTGAATTTGAATCGAATCAGGGAATCATCGCTGATTCCCAACGTCGTTACTTAAATGCTAATATATTTGATAATTCAGACAAAAAACACAAAGAAAAAGCTCAGTCTGAATAACCGCTGCCGTGAGTGAACTGTGTAAAAATAGGTACTAGCATAATTGCATTTTTCGCGTAAACCTAATACCAGTCTCTCCAGAGAAAATGCTTCATCCCCATGTGCTCGTACGATTGCACTTCAAGATGAATACTTGCACTCAGAGTCCTTTATTCCTGGCTTCTTTTGATCAGAAACTGTCCTAAATGCTCGTCTTTCATCTTCGTGTGGAGGTCCAAGGCCAAAGTGTGTTATTCTCCTGAGCTTTTGTTCTCACCGGCATAGTAGGAATACATTTGTTCGATGAGTGTGTGTCTTTCTGGAGAAGCATTATTCATTGACCTATTTTGTATTGTTTTACCCCTCTCTGTGGAATCAGAATTAGATTTGTAATGCGGGAAAACAACCATTATCTACATTCTGTTTTAGGAATGAGTTGAATTGAAAAACAGGAAATAATTGTTTATAAGAGATGGACATCGTGCAAAGTACAACTGGTTTGTTGTGTGTGTATCATTAGCAGGACATGAATGTCGTTCAGATCTCAGTCATAATGCATATGTTTTGCTCATTTTATACACTTTGGTTAGACAACACACCATTTTTATTTTCACCTTCACATGTTATTTGTATGTATTTGCTAAGGCAGTACATTTTGTCAATGGCTTGGTTTTTTTTCTGCTGTTATCCTCGGTAACTCCATCCACTAAAATTTCATTGGCCTAGAATCACACTTGGCGTAACTCGTCCCACACATTTTGTGCTACGGACATGAATGATACTTAAACCCAAAAATGCACATTCTGTCATTTACATTTTTCTAAATTTCTTCCATTATGTTTCACAGAAAAAATTTAATCATACCGTTGTGATTGGTCGATGATTAGTCTAACCAGTCTTTTTGACCATAAAGTCTTACGCCATATATAGAAAACAGAATATCATAAAGATTTAGAGATGGGCCAGTTAGTAACTACCTTTTAGCTTTTTCAACATAGCCACTGTTATTGAACTGAATTGAATCAACATTGAACTGACTTGACCTGAAAATACACTTTTGCCTTGAATTGAATTGAACTCATTTCATAATTGATTAACTTTTCAACATTCACAGTTGAATTGAATTGAAACATTGAACTAAACTGATATGAATAATCACACTATTGTCTTCTGTAGAGCTGAATTCATTTAATTATTGTTTCATTTTATAACAGCAACACTGATGCTTTCCTTTTTATTAATGAGAAGCTGCTTTGAAACCATCTGTATTGTAAAAAGCGCTGTATAAATAAATATGACTTGACATATCGTATTCACTATGAATTTATTCTAACTGTATCTTAATGCTTCTGCAACAATGCAATTTTTCATGCCAATTAAGCTTATTTGTCTCTGAGAGACAGAAACATTTCACTCATAAATTGAGTTTGGGTGAAAACTCAAGTTATGTGGGATGTGACATTGGATTCTCTAAGCTGATTGGCTAAAACTCCCTGCACATCATTGTAGTCAGGACAAAGGATAAGCCATTTTTCCACACAATAGCACATTGTTTCAAACCCAGAATCGCTGGTGCCAGCCAACACACACAACATCTTCAACTTATATTTGCTGCTGAGTCAATAAGCTTTCACACATTTGAAACAGACAATTATGAAATAATTATCCCTCCACCCCTTTCTGATTGATTTGCTACAATTTGCTTTTGTTCTTCTTGTAAATCCTTTCCTTTCGCTCAATGCATCCAAATCTCTGAGCGCATCTAGCATGTGAAGTTTGTGTTTGTCTTTATGTCTGTTTGTTTGTGTATCTGCATAAGCAGTTTTTAAGCTAGCTTTTTTTAAGCTTGTGCAATCTATCATCACATGACGGATCACAGCCCGCTGAGAGACGTATTTGGCTTTCTATCTCTCGTCTACTGGGAAAAATTGACCTCATGAAAAATGAATAGGATTATTTAAAAGAGATTGCAATGTAATGAAAACCTATTACTGTGTGCTAGGCCGCTGCTAGCTCGCCGGCGTTTGCCTCTCTCCCTTCAAATCCTTTTTCTGTGGATTACCCGTGCCTCTGCCACTATCGCTTGCCTCAATTTAACATCATATTATATTTGTCACAGGGCCCAAACCCCTATAGCCCAGCTCTCAATAATTACTGTAAATCTCTGCCAATTTCCTGCCCCTGTATTTGTATTTGGACGTGTACACAAGTCACTTCTGGGGTAGCAGGGTTGGAACAGAAACTATTCGGCTAATGTAAACCATACAGGCTCTCCTAAGCCAGCATGTCTTTTTCTCTCCCTCTTTTAGTGATTTGGGTGGATTTTTAGGGTGTTGGAGTTTCATTTATGATTTATTTTTCATGTAATGTTGGTTCTGAATGTGTGGAGTTTTATGCTAGCACTATAGCTGGCCGCATGCAGCGGCAGTGCACACAGCGCTGATGCTACATTGACTGCACAGATATCTGTATTGGTTTTAAATGGGGATTGTGGTTAGAACTTGAGAGCAAAAGTTATTAGCAACAGGACAGTGCAGACGCTCTCTCTCTGCCTTTCTGCCCTGTGGTAATACTTGAAATGAATAGCATGCCCTGTGGTTGTGTGGTTTTACTTTGTTTACAAGTGTGTGGAAAAAAGAGAGTGCAGTGCTTTTTTCTCCTGATGTAAGCAATCTTCACTCCCTCCAGGTGTGCAGAAAGAGCATATGCTGCCCATACGCATGTACACGTATGCATAAACCCCCCACACACATACAGAGATTACACCCTTGCATCTTTGGTGTACCCCAGCAGTAGCAGTAGAGATTTTATTTAATTTTATTTTATTTAATTTTTGTATATTTGTGTTTTGCTTGTTTTATATTGTTTTTTATTGTTTAATTATTTATTTAATTTTTATTGTTTTTTATTTTATTTTGTTTCGTTTCATTTTGTTTCTTTTCGTTTTTGTTTTATTTTGTTTTGTTTTGTCAGACATTTTTGTTTTGTTTTATTTTGTTTTGTTTTGTCAGATATTCAACAGTATCGTCATAAATGTTGTAAATCATTTTGTTCCAGTAATAAATAGAACTGTTCAGAACAAGATCTCAGTTGCCAACCCTAATTAGCACTAGCGATTAAAATGTAACCCAAGTGAGGAGGCCTTACTTAATCCCAGAGTGCATCTGTCTCCCTCCATGGTAGATGAAAGCAGCATGTATGCTTTGTCAGAAGTCAGGTAATGAATGCACTCTCGCTTGCTTTGGATCAGTGCGGACTCACACACTCATGCCCACTGCTGTGTCCGGTCTGACTCCAGTGCCCTGCTGATAGACTTGTTCCGTTGTGCTTGTGTCTGATGGATTGGCCCCTGAGGGCCCCGTGTAGACCCCTGTAAGAGAGCATACAGGCCTGAGAAAGCTGAGAGAGTGATGTGCATAGGAGGAGATCAAAGGGTTTCATACGTAATATCTTGATATTATTAATACTATTATTAGTATCCACCATGTGTACTGCCTGAAGCTTGGTGTGGATGATGGTAAAACACCACAAACACTGCCTCACCTTTAAAGAAAATCCATTACAGTCTTTGTCCAGGAGGTCTCACTGACATAGTGAAACCTAATGCAAACCAGTGAAAGATGTGGTTTAACCTGTAGTTTATTCTAGTGTACTGTTTAATGGATGTTAGATTCTGGCCTACACTGAAAAAAAAAAAAAAAGATCCTGCGTTTCATTTGTAAGGCAAGTAACACATTGAATTAAACATGACATTTTGAAGTAGAAAGAGTGAAATAGTACTTTCTTGTAAAATTAATTCCACTGATCTTTGTATTATTTACAACTCCGTAAAATAGGGTTTATAGAATTTTTTTTGCATGCCGTTTTCTCAAAATGATCTTTTATATTATATATTTTTTATTTTTTTCACATTACTCCTTTGTATGTGTGTATTGCTAAGGCTTTCTCAGAACCAAGTGAACCTTTCTAAGCAGCTTTATTTGGTCTCATAGTCTTATCTATGAGTGAGTCTTATGCCCAAAAATGCTTTCTATGTAGGCAACTTACTAGATTTTGAGGCAGCCCAGTAAGTGGAACAAAAACGTGTGTGTGGCCCATGAGACGATGGAACATGTTTCCACCAGATGCTCACTACGTCCCAATGCCTACTCCCTTCATCCCTCAGTGCTCCTCTCCACACCCTCCCACTCTTCCTCCATAGTGTGACCCTCAGTTCAGTTACAGTGAAATGAGTGAGATGATATTGGGCCAGGGGTCTTTCCGCTCTCATCTTTCTTTCTCACTCTATCCTCATTCATTCTATACTTTTGGAGAGCATCGCTCTCATATGGGACTCCCACAGAGAACACATGTGACCTCTGACCTGTTGAGGAGTTATAAGCTGTGTTCCATTCAAAGTCGGATGTGGGACATTCCTACTTGATATCTCCAGCTTCCGACCATTAAACATTTCATTGTCTGAATTGTGCAAGATGACACAAAGCAGAAAAGCAATGCTAGCATTTGTTTTGCAGGTGTGCAATTATCCGTGGAGATGGAGTGGGAGTTTTTGCACAGATTTCATTGTTTAATTCCTTTTGAAATCTGCTAAAGAAAACAGTGTACTGTTTGAATGCTCAATACTGAAATTGAAGAAAATAACTCATTAAGAAATTAATTGAAGAACTGAAGAAAATAACTCCTTTTAATAGAGGGACCTTTAGTATGCTGGTTAGTCTTTGGAAAAACTCTGCTTAGAGAAGAGAGCTACAGCTACAGGCTCACACTAATGGCAATTCCCTTCACCGTCCGCGTTTTGACTTCTTTCACTATTGAAAGTTAATGTTAAATAGAGAGGAGAAAATTACACATTTTTTTAAATGTTAACTTCTAGCGTATTCTTAATCTTGGACCTCATTTTTGATGCACAATTTCAAGCACCAAAAGCAGCCCACACTCTCCAAGTTCTCTGTAATTGAAAAATATGCATTTCTTTCATTCGTACATAGGGTTGCAGTAACGTAGTTATTTTAGTTCAAATTTGTAAGTTTTCATTTTTGGGTGAACTATCCCATTAAGCTTCTGACAACTCTTTCCATATTTATATAAAACATGCAAGTTGAAAAGTTTCAGTAGGAATAGTTTGCAAGGTCGTAGGTATAAACTAGACTGTAAAAGCAGACTAGTGAGTAGATGAGTTTTATCTGTTTGGTGTGATGGCGTTTAATGTCTCCAACAACCTTCCATTTAGCAACTGCCTTTCTCAAGACACGTGAAATCACAAATGGGGTATTACTGATGTATTTTATGCTGTAGTAAAATACGTGAAAAAGTGTCTTTAGGAAGTATATGCAAAGGGTTATATTTTTTGTCGTTTACATCATGTTAGTGCTAGATGATGAAAAGTTTTAAAGGTGTCATAGAATGGAAAACTGTATTTACCTTGGCATAGTTGAATAATAAGCGTTCTGTCTATGGAAATGACATACTGTGAGCCTCAAACACCATTGTTTCCTTCTTCTTATGTAAATCTTGTGCATGCAAAAGACCACTGAAAAAGAGGCGAATCCCAACATAACACCAACTGTGACGTTACAGTCGGGATCATTAATGTTTACGCCCCCAACATTTGCATAACGTATACCAGCCCATGTTCTAGACCAGCCGGAACTGCACAACCGAATCATCGATGCAGTGTTTCCAGATATTCCTATTAAAACAAACAAAAACCGATAAATAAATAAAAATAAACCGAAATTATTTCAGATCCTTTGCAATTAAGATAAGATAAAGATATCGCTGACCCTAAACTGCAACGTCCTACTTTATTAACTTTCTAAAGTGTCAAAATAGTGGAAAAGACAAGTCCAAAAACACTTATAGCAGCTGGATCTGGCAACACAGAGGCTGCGTCCGCGCCCTCACTCACAACTCTCTCTCAAGCCTCGTTCACTCCACCAGCGTCTCGCAGCGATCATGCTCATACCACGGACGCTGAACATTCTTGCAAAATCTCTCAAATCTGTATCTTCACCTGATACAGGCTCAAACATATAAGGTTGGATGCCTAATCCCTCCATCGTTCACGCCGGACAGTAGAGATCTGTTTGCTGTGTGAGCTACTGAAATGAGCCGCGCTGTCAAACAGCCAATCAGAGCAGAGCTCAACATTATTATTCATGACCCTTCCAAATAAGGTAATAACCAGACCATTTCATTTTAGGGACAAATCCTAGGGTTGTAAATGGACATGTAAAACCGTTTCTGGAGAATTTTTGCCCTTACCTAAGCCACATACCTTCTATACCAGAGAACAATTTAAAATATTGTATCACAACATTTGCATAACGTATACCAGCCCATGTTCTAGACCAACCGGACCTGCACAGCCGAATCATCGATGCAGTGTTGCCAGATATAGCTATTAAAACAAACAAAAACCGATAAATAAATAAAAATAAACCGAAATTATTTCAGATCCTTTGCAATTAAGATAAGATAAAGATATCGCTGACCCTAAACTGCAACGTCCTACTTTATTAACTTTCTAAAGTGTCAAAATAGTGGAAAAGACAAGTCCAAAAACACTTATAGCAGCTGGATCTGGCAACACAGAGGCTGCGTCCGCGCCCTCACTCACAACTCTCTCTCAAGCCTCGTTCACTCCACCAGCGTCTCGCAGCGATCATGCTCATACCACGGACGCTGAACATTCTTGCAAAATCTCTCAAATCTGTATCTTCACCTGATACAGGCTCAAACATATAAGGTTGGATGCCTAATCCCTCCATCGTTCACGCCGGACAGTAGAGATCTGTTTGCTATTTGAGCTACTGAAATGAGCCTCGCTGTGAAACAGCCAATCAGAGCAGAGCTCAACATTATTATTCATGACCCTTCCAAATAAGGTAATAACAGACCATTTAATTCCAGGGACAAATCCTAGGGTTGTAAATGGACATGTAAAACCGTTTCTGGAGAATTTTTGCCCTTACCTAAGCCACATACCTTCTATACCAGAGAACAATTTAAAATATTGTATCAATGCATTCTATGGCACCTTTAAAATGACTTGAATAGAGTACATGTAGAATACAGCACGTCTTTATCGTCAAGTCAGATTTTCGCCCGAGCTTGCAAATAGGATGTCTGAGATCAAGTAATATTTTTTTACACTTTTCCAAGTAGTAGGTTGTAAATTCAGACTTTCCAAGTTGAACTGAACACAGCAATAGGGCTTACATGCCTGTTGAATATGTCACCATGGACCACAGTGGCCTTTTCAGATTTAGTTTTTTGTGGAGTTCTTTGGGTTCTTTGCCATCCGTGTGTGTGTGTGTGTCTGTGCTTTTGTCTTGTTGTGTGAGGCAGTGAATATTGACTGTCTTTTGGCATGTGCAATTTTTTTCTGTAGAGAGACTGTAGTAAAAAAGGGATTGGTAATACGTTTAATAAACCAATCCATTGTGTGGATGTTTAACTGATGCCCAGACTAATGTTTATTGACAAGATGTGAAGGCTTTGCTGACTAGGTGGGTTTGGTAAAGCTTGGCTCTGGGAAAAGGCCCCAATATGTCTTTATGAGCTTTGACATATTTAATTAGCAGGATGGTCTTAAGAGCCCCTCGCTCTGGGCTTTTAATCTCCCTAAAACCTTCTCGGCGCTGGGTTCCTGTTCTCCTCCCTGCTTTCTCTCACGTTGTGCTCTCTCTGTCTCTCCATCACTCCTCATATTCCTCCCTCTTTCTGTGCCCCAGCCTCTCTTGGCAGCCATGGTCCCACCCACACGTGATTCCTAGCCTCAGAATCCAATTCCCATCAAAATTGTGTTACACCTCCGGCTCCAAGAGCTCCCATAACTCTCTCTGGCCAAGCAGCTCAAGGCAATAATCTGCATCCAGCCACCAGATGCGGGACACAGTCCAACACAATAAGGAGAGCGTTTTCTCTTTACAAGTTTTGATTCCCTGCGCTTAATAACATATAGGATGGTAGCCAATATGATCCTGTATCCATTGCGGTGGTCCTGATTTGCCACACCCAGCAATAACCAAACCTGAACCTGATGCGTTCCAGTGAATCTTAAGTGTAATGCTGCAGAATGTCCTTCTGCTGTATTTGTCTTTTTGGTGTGTATTTGGTCTATGTATATATTTACTAGATAGCAATTTAAAGTGCATTTCCACCCCAAAGTCTGTTTCAAAAGGTAGGGAGCAACATATGATTCCATCTAAGAGACCTAATTTTGGCCAAATTTTAAAGGTGCGGTCACATTTACTGTTGTTCAGCGAACTTTCACAGGTGAAATCCAGTCATTCCAATAGGAATCCACACAAGCGGTAATATTTCATTAGGGCTAAAGATTTCCCCATGCAGTTTTTGCATTGGGTTCAAGTTGGTCACACAAATTGCAATAACCAATAATAAGCTGCTTGGTTTGAAAGTAACTTCTGTGTGAACTGTGCCTTAGGACCTTTTTGCTTTTGAAATTTTCCTAATGTTCTCATAAATGCTTTGTATGATATGTGTCTGTGTGTTTTGATGTTTATTAGTGAATCTGACTGTTAGCTTAGTAACTCGCTAATGTTTAATCTTATTGGACTCAATCGAGAATCGCATCTCTTGTGTGATTTTGTGAGTACAGCTACTTTTGTATGCCAGTTGGAGTTTATGCTTATGAAGAGAGTCCCGAATCAGTCGCTTCTGATGTAAATTTTCACATATTCGAAGCCATATCGTCAGAGATAAGCCCAGGCAGGCAGGTTTTTGGACAGTTCCCAAGACACCAGCTCTCTTTTCTCCCTCAAACGCTGTTTCTCTCCCCCTCTCTGTCTGTCTGCATCTGAGTGTATGAGGGTAGTCGAATCCACTTCCTCTGAGTGGCCACTTCGTTCCTCCTTCTCCTTCCTCCTTAATTGCAGTGAAGTGCAGATGAAAGAGTGGAGAGAAGGAACATGAGATTTCTTTCTCTTTAAAGCCTCAGCTCTTGAGCGCCGTAGCCGAGTCTTGCTTTCTATTATCAGACTCTGCATGCGTGTATATGTGTGTGTGTCAGGCAGATGAGGTCTTTTGCCAGTAGTGCTGGGAGAGCATAATGTAAGAGCAAAGCACCCTGGGAAACCTATTCTCCTTCTGCTTTGGCCTGAATAGAGAGACCACAGGTCCCTCCACACCCCAATACCACAGCAGCCTTTGGTCCAGAACAAACACTCCAACTTTCCTTCTCAAGTCATAGAAAAACCCTCTGTTGCCAAAGGAAAATTTGAATGTTAGATATCGTGTTCTCTTATGATTTTTAATATGCCGGGAATATGAAGCCAAGTCATGAAGCGTCTTACACAGAGTTTGTGAGAGGTATGCCATCTGAAGCAGTTGTGATGAAAGACAAGTTTATGCTTTCGCAAAAGTAAGGAAATTGTTGTTATTCAGTGTGAAATAAATCATATGAGAGGGATTACTAGAGCTGGCCTTGAGAGTGCATGTTTTATCTTAAAGGAATAGTGAGTAGTCAGTGATCACAATGCTTTTTCCCATACTACAAAACTGTAGTGAGCGTGGATGTCTTAAAAGCACCATAGGATTATAATACACACTAGTTAGGCTAGTCTAAGACTTCTGAAGCAATATGATTGATTTGTGCAGGGCTCTGCATTAAATATGGCATGCTGGCCCAGAGCCAGTGCGAGAGAGTTTCAGGCCAGTTGACAGAACTCTCATTTGTCCTTTTGGGCCAGTGCTGTGATGAAAGTGTATGTTTACAGATCTTGTGCATCCATTTTTATGCTTTGCAAAATCTGTGGTGTACACTACTATTTGAAAGTTTGGAGTCAGTACATTTTTTAAAAGAAATTAATACTTTTATTCAGTAGGGACGTATGAAATTGATCAAAAGTGCCAGTAAAGTAAAAAAAAAATGCTGTTCATTTGATCTTTCTGTTCATCAATGAATCCTGAAAAAAATCACAGTTTCCACAAAAATATGAGGCAGTACAACTGTTTTTGAATTTGATTAAAAAAAAGAAAAAAAAGTTGTTAATAATATTTAATAATGTGATAATATTTCACAGTGCGGCTGAGTTTATACTGTGTTTCTGATCAATTGAATCAATGCAGCCTTGTTGAACAAATGAGACAACAAAGTGTGTTATGGAGTTATATTATAGCTGTGTTATTGGAAATTCCAACTTGTTGCATTCTACATTCTAAAGAAAGCATTTTGAAAAAATTGTAAATATTATTTATTTATTTATTTATTTCCCCCCAAAAATCTTTTTGGGCCAGTGAATGTTTTGGCAGACAAAATGAAAAGTACTGGCCTGACTGGACTAGCAGAAAACATCCTGACTATTAGGAAGAGCAGACTGAGGTTTTAATCGTCATTCATTGTTAATCTAACATATATTGTCTATCAAATCTCATTGTTTCTGATTGTGAATGTTCGAAGCTTTTGTTTGATTACGAAACAACCAATGGTGTTTGTTGTCAACCTGGCATGATGGGTAGAAACAGTAAATGTACAGTAAATTACTAGAAGAAATGTGGTTCATTAAAAAATAAAATATAATTTCGTCTCTATCTCTCTCAGAAATTAAAAAGTGTTCTTCTCTGCTCAAGATCAGGCCTGAGACCAGGAGTTTTTATTGCACAGCGGTGTGTATCAAAGTAATATCCAGCACCTGCTCGAGGCAACACTAAACAGAATATTTGCGCCTGTGAGTTTGACTCCTCATCCATCTCTGTCTAAAGAGCTTAGGACTAAACCACTCAAACTCCCCACTCATCCAGACCCTCGCTGAGACATGGAAGGTCACACACTGCACCAGTCAGAAACCAGTGAAAATACGATTCTCCTCTCTCCAAACTAAAGCTATCGATTTTTGCCTCTAATATCTAGTATTTTATGTCCCTGTTTTGCAGAATTATTCTTATCGAACAGTTGCCCTTGTAATCTGATCATCTTCAGATGTGTGAAATGCCACTAGTGTCAAACAGGCTTGAGTGAGCGTGTCAGACAGACAATAGAAATTGAAACAACATGTCAGAGATCTCGCTGACTGAATGTGCTTTCCCTTTCTGCTAATGAGCCGCATACTGTACCCAGAAACTGCTGTCATACTTAACACAGGATGTCGTGCCAGACCTCCTGCTTTTATAATTCATGTTCGATAAATATGATACATTCAGTGACAAACAAAGTAAATACTGGTTGCAACTTGTCTGTAACTTTGGGAAAACTCTACACTGAGAGGAGCAACATGATTGGACGAATTGTTTCTCTTAACTGTGATTGGGCAGTATGTATGCAGCTGTCAGTGTCTAGCTGCATTTTAGAGGTTTGTCGTAAATCTTTTACCATCAAACAGCTTGTTTTATTCTCTTAGCAAAGTCAAAATCGCTGACAAAACCCGAGCAGGGAGCTCGCAGATGCGTTTCCTTGCTTTTGTTTTTCTTTGCAGATCCAGACAGAGGAAAAACACTGGATATCTGTCTGAGGTTTTAACCGTTATGCCAAGAACATAAACCGAAACAGACCAGGAAATTTAGTGGAATTAAATTGGCAAGAATGAAAGCTTGATGCAGGCTGTGTGCACAAGTGTGTCATCATTTGTATTCAGATGGAGGAGATGTCAACATTTCAGATGTTGTCTGTGCTGCAGTGTGATTTTCTTTGTTTTTTGCTAAGTATATAAGAACAGTGCTTCTCCAGTTGGCCGTGACTAAAACAGATTTTGCCAATAAGGTATATTATAATTACAATAAAAGTCCTGAGCATTCTAATCACATTATAGTCAGGCTGAATATATCTAAAGATATATTTATACATCCAAACATAAAGTTAACGAATATGTCCTGAATATGAATAAATATTTATAAATCCTAAATAAATGCTATAAAGTAGAATATGAATCCTATCTAAATCTGAGTATATATTTAAAGATCCTAAAAATTCCTAAAATAGTTTTAAATCTGTCTTTTACTAAATACGCAATATAAACCTTGGATATAAAATAGATGATGAGTTTTAATGATTGATTTTGAAGACAAATAAAACTTCAAAATATGTACAGTAAACTAATTTGGTTAGGCTGGTTAGGTGTAATATTGTCATAGTCTGATTCTTGAAGGACAAAAACAGTGGAGAAGCACTGTATTATGCAAATGTTTTTTTTTAGGGCATGTGTGCTGAACAGGCACTTTCAAACTGTGTGTGTTTGTGTCTCCTCACCTCCAGCACCTCTAAATGTTCAAAGACTGAGTCAGGAGATTTCTCTCACTCTCTCTCTCTCACACACACACACACACACACACACGGAGAAACAGACAGGCAGGTGTGTTGATTGAGAGACAGATAAATGCTTACTGTCTAAAACAAAGATCTCTCTCTCTCTCTCTCTCTCTTTGGCTCTCATTGAGTGGTTTCCTTCTCTCAATATATCACTCAGTCAGGAGCTGGGATGCTTTCCAGAACCTCCTCTTTAACAAACATCAGGCTTTTACATCTCTCTGTTTCTCTCCAGCAGTCATATGCTTTCAGAGCAGATCTTCTCTGTCTGTGTGTGTTTGCAGCTTGTTTCATATATTGTCACACAATACTCTTCTGTCCCTCATTGCATTTAAGCTGGATGACCATGAAATCAAAACTGACAATTTTTATTTTTCGTGAAATGTTGCACTGCATGGACTATAAGGTTGTCCAGTGGCCAGATGAGTTTCAATCCCTGCTTTCCAGCACCCTGTTACTCGTGTGAAATGATTGCAACAATTAGCATCCAATCAATTCCCAATAGACAAGTTTCAGAAAATACTCAAATTATTAGCCTTGAGCAGATGTACCCTGTTTGTGCATAAGTCCTCTGAAGTTTGGCTGTGGTGAGCACGACTGTGCTGCTTATTGTCTGATGCGTGTCTCTTGTGTGAATTTGACTTTGAAAACATACAAGTCGCTGCCAAGCTCTGGCCTGTTGAGAGCCCTGATGCCACACTGTTCTCTCTCTCTCTCTGTCTCATTCGCGTGTTCCCGCACACTAATCTCTGTACACGATTGAGAGGGAGTTTGTTGTTGATTCAAGTTGAAAGCTGCCATATTTCACTGATTGGAATTGATCGATTAATTTGCGCTGTAGAAAGCCATCTGTTTGTTTCTCTGTGTGTGCTAGTGCATTTCCCTAGGTGTACTTGGATGAATTTAGACATGTCCAAATAAATGATGAAGTCACCTCTTCTGATGTAACTTTTATTTGCTCATCTTTGTTAGTCTCAGTGGATTGCAAAGGTGCTGCAGTGTTTTGTGTTCATATGATTGTTCAGTTATGTTTGCAGCAGACTGTGACTGAAAAGATCAGAAATAGACCAAGCGCTTGCAGCAACAATTTGTTACTGTTAGTCAGAGACCAAAACTTCAGTTTGAATCTGAATGTGTGGTGAATCATTAATTAATCACATCTTTATAGTTGCAAGCTAAGACTTTGTATTCAGTGCACTGAAGTGCTCATCTAATTTTAATTGTTCTTTTTGGTGGTTATTTTCAGTGGTCGTCGACTTGACTAAGTGTCCAAAATATTCAAAGGCTCCATGACTTCTTTTGTTTGTGATTACTAGATTTTTTTTAAAGAAAAACTGTACACTATCGTTAAAACATTTTGGGGGCAGTAAGATATTTTTTTTTTTTACATTTTTGCAAGATGTTTCTCAAACTCACCAAGACTGCATTTATTTGATGAAAAATAAAATAAAAAGAGTAATATTATGAAATATTATTGCTATTTAAAATGTTTTCTTTTAATATTTAATTTATTCCTGTGATGCAAATTTTCAGCAGCCATTACTACAGTCTTCCGTGTCACATGATCCTTTAGAGTTCATTGTAATATGCTGATTTGCTGCTCAAGCACCATTTCTTATTATTATCATTTTCTCATTTTCTATTTTATCTTTTTTTTGTAAAAACCACCATGATGCACTTTTTTCAGGATTCTTTTTGATGAAAAGAAAAGAAAAAACAGCATTTGAAATTTTGAAATTACAATTTATATATTTTATGTGTGTAGAAGGTGTATAGTATTTAAAATGTATATAGAATATTTTATAGTTATTAATGTCATTGCTGAATAAAAGAGAAAAAAAAAAAAAAAACTAACCTTAAACTGAATGGTACTGTATATTCATTACAAAAGTATACATGTAAATTGAAATTTTCTTAATTTGTGACTTTTCCAGCTCTGGAAATTATACCTTATATATTCAGTTTTTTCAAGACCTTGGTTCTTCAAAAAAAAAAAAAAATGTTGAGGAGGTTAATTAAAATAAGAAATATCTTGATTTGTAGGTATTTTGGCCTATTTTAATGCCTGTTTTGTCTTATTTTAAATCATTTTAAGTCATCTTGTGGCCCTCTTGGAAGTTTTCCAAGACCCCTATCGGGCCCTGGGCCCCTGGTTGAGAAGCACTGATCTAGAGTCCTGTCATATGTGTTCCCCCACTTGTACTTCTGTTCGTAACGCGTTCAGTCAGCTCAGCTCACGGTCACAGATCTGTGGGGCTTGACACTCACGCTCACACATTCAAAACCAGCCCTGCCTACAGTGATCGGGCTCATAATGAGTTTCTGATTGATCGATACAATCTTTATTACATCAAAATAAGATGAAAGCTCTCGCTGTGAGGGTTCTCTGTCTCGTGCTGGTATGAGGGCGAGCTTTAATGATGTGTGCTGGTTACCAGTGCAAGTGACCATCCATCACCCTGCACTCAAAATGTGACAGACCCCTCCACCCACAGCCATCAGTCTCTGAAAGCCAGCAACCCTTGCTACACCCCCTTACACACGCTAACCCAATAAAGGTGAACCGTAATTATGAGATGCCTTTTAAAAGTCTGCCGTAGGCAATTATCAAAGCCATACATCTCCTGCTGCGAAATATCATAATAGCGCAGGATTGCAGGGTTTTAATACCTGCGCTGTGGTGATGGATGCCACACGGGCCGGCAGAGAACAGGTTTACTGTGTGTGAAGGATGTCACAGAGTGTCTGAACTGTTACTGGCGTATGTGTCTCTATCCTCTCTTCCTGCCTGAATACACCATCGAGTTTGATTGACAGACTCGGGGACATAAGGTATGTAGGAGTATAACTTGCAGAAAGCTGCTTCCTGAACCCTGCACTTATGAACCGAGAGTAAGTGTTTCTGAGTGTGACAGGAAAATACAAGTGACGCTGAGACAGCTGACCTTTCCGATTATACGCTCCACATTTCTCTTCTCCTAACTTCCACCACAGGAGATTCATCTTTGGCGTGACAGACTCCAAATGGCCCTCTCTTTACAGTGTCTGTTAAACGGGATTTGAAATAAAGTTAGTTAAAGTTATAAAGTCATCTTGGTATGTACTGTTACCAGCAATACCACATACTTTTGAGAATGTAGTATGACAGTCCTCTGTTACTTTGATATTCTACAGTGTTATAATTTTTGTCTTATACTGATACCTAAATGCTAAAATCTATATTTTGAGATGTTTATTTCAAAATATAGTGCCTTAGTGCCTCACCACCAATGGTTCATTCCTTCCTTCCTTCCTTACTTCATTCATTCATTCATTCATTCATTTATAATTGATGGATGGATGGATGGGTCAATCTCCATCATTCTTAGCTAACTTGACGCTAAAATTACATTGACTTTTGTGCACTGACAGGAAAAAAAAACAGCTTTATAATGATTTAATATGCATTCTATGATATTATTATTATTATTTTATTTTTTTAAATTGATTATTCTTTTTTATTTATTGATTTATTTTTAAATGCAAACTGTGAGATTATATTATTTAATTGGCTATCAATTAAAAAAAAAAAATTGAAAGTGGCCTCTAAACATTCTAAACAACTGGTATATAAAATTGAGAATTTTAAGAGATTAAAAAAAAAATAGTTATAATATATAATATTATAAAATGTATTAGTTATTAATTTTTTTAAATAATTTTTTCCCCTTTTTTGTCTTTTAAAAAATATTACTCCAAATAGCATGCAGCATTTATACTTTGAAAATCTTCAAAAGTCGTATACTTTCATGCACTGTACATTTGACAACGGGCTATTATTTGTGATCTAGTAGGATACTAAATTAATTGTTAATTGGGATGTAGCTCTAGCCTCTATTTTTGTTTCCTGTGAGAAGATGAATTTAAAGTCCACACTCACATCTGACTTCTCCTTAAATCAGGTGACGACTACAATTAATAGCCCCTCCCCTTTTTCAATATGTATGTGGGTCTGATTAAAGCACGCTACTATCCCGAGACACACATTTAGACTCTCATCTTCAAGCCAAAAGTGTTTTGGAGACCTCCAGAGAGCAGGCCTCTCAAAAGCGGCTTAATTTCATCAGCAGGCCGTGGGACAGAAGTAATTACGTATGTGACACGAACTGTGCTCGTATAGAGAACATTTCAGTCACGCTGGCTGGTACATCAGTGGCCTGCTATTTATAAACCTTCTCTCACACAAATCCAGCCCTGCAATGAGCTGCAGCAGACCTCTCCTACTCACCGACGCTCCATACTGCTGTTAATGAACATTTCCCTATGATCCACCACCACCATGTGCTTGAAAGTCCAATTTAAGAGTGGTTTGCTTTGGTCGTTTCTGGTGAAATTTCAGGATGAGCCCTTGATGAGTTAAACTTGCTTTTTCTAACTAATTCTTAAACCACAAATGTCAGATGTTTTCAGGGCTGTGGCCCGGTACTTAGTGCTCATTTTCAAACTTAAAGGGGTACTCCACCCAAAAATGAAAAGTATCTCATCATTTACTCACGCTCATGCCATCCCAGATTTGTATCACTTTTTTTTTTTTTCTTCAGAAGAACATAAAGATTTTTTGAAAGAAAATTTTATTTTTTTTAAAGATTTTTTCATCTCTGAGAGTCCATATAATGCAAGAGTATGGGACCTCCAAATTTGACACTTTAAAAACACACAAAGTGAACACTGGTAATCCATACAACCCATGTGATGAATCAATGTTTTATCAAAAATACTAATATTTTAAACTTTATATAAACTTTTTTTAAACATCAGTTCTGGCCAACTGTCACACATGGGCTAATAAGTTTACACTTGATGTGAACGTCAGCACGTTGTGAAGCATGATGTAAGTGTGTTCCAAAGCTAACATGAGAAGTGACGCTGAAACACTGTGGACTGTCATTTCTCACACGAGTTTCACAACACTTATATCAGGATTTACAATGTGCTGACGTTAACGTCAATCGTGGACTAATATGACAGTTAGCTGACCGTGATAGTTTATTGTCATTTCTAAAGTGCCATTCTTCAGCTAGAAGACTAACACACTGTGACAATGTAATGTACATGAATTGGTTATATACCAAATCAGCATATTAGAATGATTTCTGAAGGATCATGTGACACAATTTCACACACACTCACATACATGCTCAGTCTTATAAAGATCCACCTTTGGCACTTCAAACATTATTAACGTTTTGCTTTGTCTTCTTCCCAGAATGCATTTGGAAATGCTCCAGTGGTCTCTATTGACCCACCATCTTTGATTAGCACAGAAACAAATGAGCAAGTTTTTCATAAAGCGCTGATGCTAGAATTAAGCTTCTTAATACCAGTGATTGCTAGGCAGCAAAAGATAGATTTAAAGTTCAAGTTTAGGTTAATGTCTTTGTTTTTGCACAAATTACAAATAAATGCAAAAAATAAATGTAGTATGCAAACAGTATGATGACAGTATGACTAACTTTCTTTCAATACAAGTTCAAGAAATATTCCAGGTTCAGAAGTCAACAGCATTTGTGGCAAAATGTTGATTAACTTTTTAAGTTTAGCCACAAAACATAAAATGCATGTGTTAACACATGTAGAAAAATCACTCACTTATATTTTCAGTGTAATATTATATCCAGTTTTACAATGCCATAAATGCTAAAACCCTGCAACGACTGTAAAAACCAAATAATATACACATTTTTACAGCTGAGTTTAGTGTTTATGGGTATATACTGAAAGAACATTTAAATCCTCCAAAAATCGACTTTATTTAAGTGCTTATTTAAATGCTGACAGTTTTGATTAACTTATTAGTATAAGTATATTGCTTCAATGACAGATGTTCAAACTTAAAGGGATAGTTCATCCCAAAATGAAAATTCTGTCATTAATTACTCATGACATTTCAAACCCAGAAGACCTCCATTCATCTTCGCAACACAAATTAAGATATTTTTGATGAGATCAGAGAGCTCTCTGAACCTGCATATACAGCAACACAACTGCAATGTTCCCAGAATTCCCAGACCTAGAATTTCCCCAGAAGAACGCGCACAAAAAGTATTCTCGTAGCTTCGCAAAATTGAATTTGAGCCACTGATGTCGCATGGACTATTTTACCGATGTCCTTACTACATTTCTGGGCCTGGGAACATTTCAGTTGTGTTGCTGTCTATGCAGGGTCAGAGAGCTCTCAGATTTCATCAAAAATATCTTAATTTGTGTTCTGAAGATAAACTAAGGTCTTACAGGTTTGGAGCGACATGAGGGTGAGTAATTAATGAAAGAATTTTCATTTTGGGGTGAACTACCCCTTTAAATCATAAATTTCTTAATTTTAAATTTACAAAAACCAAAAATATCACATTGATTGAAATGATCTAAAAACAAACTTCAAATGGAGTCTGTATGTTTAATTTTATTTGAATTAACTGCAAAAATGTGTGGAGAAGATGTTTGGCAAGCACTGTAATAAAGTGTCATTATGTGGTTTTATTTTTCCTCTTTGTCCTTTCTCAGTGAGTGGAGGGGTGGAGTTGGGACCCACGCTAGGCCTGAAAAAGTCCAGTTCTCTAGAGAGTCTTCAGACTGCCATGACAGAGGCCAAGAGGAATGAGCTGCTGCCCTTCCATAGGCCCCGCCCACACATGGTAAGAGGGCGTGGCTGCAACGAGAGCTTCCGGGCAGCAATCGACAAATCATACGATGGCCCGCCAGAGGAGGATGATGGTGAGCACCCACAATAACTTGATTTAAAGGTGCAATGTGTAATTTCTGTAATAAAAAAAAGAAAGAAAGAAAGAAATATGAAATAACTATGAAAAAGTAAGTTGTGGCCCCTTTAAAGAAATTGGTAGTTGCTATATTCCACATATCACTTTGATTCCTATAGACTCCCGTAAGTCTACATCAGTATTTGTAGTTATTGTGGATGTGTGTGAGTGAAGTCAGTGACTGCTGAGGGAGAGTAATTGAGAGTAAAGTGTTTGGCTTTGTCCCTGTCATGTGCTTCCTCTTCCCACACACCAGCCTAATTGGCCCTTCCGTGAGACGACAGACTACAGACATGTGGCGAAAGAAGGAGAGAGTGTGAGAGAGGAGAGGGGTTGTTCATTATGGTCAGTGCGAATAGATACAGCACAGCTGAAGACTTAAGATCCCGTCTCATGCACACACACATCCCAAAGCAGTATCTAACTTCCCTATTCCTGGAGATCAAGATAAAACCAGAGCTCGTCATTGTAAGCTTTTCCCTGAAATTTTAAATTGAGATGTGGTTCAATAGTGCAACTCAGGATGACCAAGTGATGAGTTCGTAGCTTCAAAACAAACTCATTAACACAAATTATCAGGTTATTTACTCACTTGCTCAACGACGTGTGATTACATCTGCTGTTTACCTCGACGTGGAGATGCCACACACACATCTTCTGGTCAAGAAAACAGCGGCAGCTTATTACTAATTACTGAGAACAGTAATTAGGCACACAGCGTTCCTCTCACTTCTCATTACCGTCCCTGTTGTAGGATGATATTCTGCCTGTGTTCAGAGAAAAGAGTTTAAACATCACATTCTAACAAGCCACTCTGTGTATGTAGGGGAGAGGGGTAGAGAGAAAGATTATATACTTAAAATACGTTTGTTTATCAATCTATTCATGCATACCCTTGTGAAAGAGCAGCATACATTTAAAAAGAGTACTATAAAGGAAAAATATATACTTAAAAAAAAAATTAAATACTGAATGTATCACTTTGATTCCTATAGAAAAGTTTGTTAAGAAATCATGAAAGTCATGAATTCAGTTGCATTTTGTTTCGTTATATTATCTAGAGTTTTTCCCCCCTAATTTTTTAGCATTTGAAATAAAATGCAATGCACATTCAATGCAATTAAGCACACTTATTTTTTGCTAGGGTATGTCACACTTAAATATTTCCATCTTTTTTGTTCTTTTCTTTTTTTGTCCTTGCGCCCTTATATGATCATGTTGGAGCTGGTTTTAACAGCTTAGATTAGAATCTTTATTTATGGTAGAGTTTGTTTATGTGACATTCACACAGTGCCACTATTGAATGGCATGAACCATTGGCTTATTACAGGAACAAATCCCCCTGGAGCAACCTGGGGTCAAGTGCCCTGCTCAAGGGCACAATGGTGATATTCTCAGTCAGCACATCCACTGACAGCCCACAGTACATTCCGATGTATATTGTATACAAAATAGCAAGAGATGACTGAAAATTGCCAGTTACAGTCTGATTGGCTGCTACACAACTTCAGGAGACAAAGTAATTAGATCAGTTTACCAAGAAACAGTCTGCTAGAAAATGTTAAAAATGCTTAAATTTTCAGTTTTGAGGAAGATCTAGATATGCCAAAGTTTGCAAAGTTTATAGGATTAGATATTTAGAAAATATTTCAAATAGATACTAAATTATATATTCATGGTCAGAATCAAACATTCTGCTTTTATTTTATATCAGTGTGTTAAAACACAGTCGAGTATGACAGTCTTGAAAAAAATGAAAGCACAATCAAATTAGGCCAAAATATATACTGTAGATAGAACCTGTAACTTCCAGTTGCAGGCCTTGAGCCTTAACCACTACACCACCACCCCAAGGAGAAAATTAAGAAGAAACCATATAAATATCACATAAAGAAGAAACCTTCTCACATAAAGAAGAAACCATATAAATATCAAAGGCCATACATCAGTGAGGATGATAAACAGAGAGGCATTTAAGGAAGGGATTTATTTCCCTTTGAAATGGTTTCCATTATTTCACTTTGAGCTCACAGCAGTGTCATTATAGCTTTATTATGTAAGGCTTTCAGAGCATAGGTACTGCTCTCTAAGTCCTCAAGTCCTGCTCTTTTAAAGCGTTTTCATATTGAGACGTGAGCATGATGAGAAATATCTCCCCTTTTTTCTTTATCCTTTCTCACCATTTTTTCCCCCCCGGCGTTCAGCATTGTGTTCAGCAGATTGATATTTACAATAAGCCTTTGCGCTGGTCCGAACAAAAGAGTCTTCAGATGCATATTAGAGAAGTGGGAGCTAGAGCAGGCCTTTGAGGTTCCTCTGTGTCTCTGAATAATAGGGCGGCTGTACAGTCATTACCGAGCCACCCGCTTCAATGCTAGCTTAAACAGCGGATCGGCATTTGTTTGTGTAGAAATCAGGCCATGGGGAAACGGATGCTGCTGTTGGCCTTGGACTAAGCCTCGGAAGAACCGACTTGTCCTCGAACCTGATAGTTTAAGTTTGTGTAGGCGAGGCTCAGAGAGAGTTTTGCATGCTTTTCTTTTTGTTTTATTTTGTTTATCTCTGTCATTCAAATGGAACTGGTTCAGAGTCATATTGAATGTAATGTATTCTGTATCACCAGCTAACCAAAGCAAGGGGAGTTTATTTTTCAAGATTTTTCCTGTTCCTCATTGGAGGTTAATCTCATGTGTGATATATATATATATATATATGTGTGTG
>NW_015540887.1:2468081-2489625 GCF_001515605.1 Sinocyclocheilus anshuiensis
TGTGTGTGTGTGTGTGTGTGTGTGTGTGTGTGTGTGTGTGTGTGTGTGTGTGTCAGTTTAATCTTTATTTTTGTTTTGTTTTTTTAATAATTTTCATTAGGATTGTTAACATAACTAAATTTAAATCGGGCCCTATGGAAGTTTGCTGAGGCCCCCTGGTTGGGAAATACTTTTAAATAATACTAAAACAGAAAATGGTGGTAAAATATTTCATTTTTTAATTTTATTTAACATATTTGATTGTAATTGTAAAGTAATTGTAAATGTAGTTTTCACAATTCTGTGTACCATTTGTCAATGCATGTCTATATATTGGTCACCCTACTTTCTACACATAATATCGGCCATTGAAAACCGTATTGGTCGACTACTATTTGCAAGCTTTCGGTTACAAGCCCAGATCTCTCTTGTCTCTTCCCTCACTAATTTCTTTGTCTTTTCCCTTGTCATATTTTGGCCTGTAAGATACAACTAGCCATCAGTAAATCGCAGTGTACAGGGCTGTCGGGACCTTCCCCTGAGCTACAAGTGGAGGGTTAGTAGGATGGCCGCTGTGAGGCTTATGAAAGACTGATGCTTTTTCGCACGTCTCCTCATCTCTCTTTTAACATGCTCTCTGAGGCAGCCTGGTAAACGTACATCTGCTCCCAGCACCGCCGCTACCATCTGACAAACCTCAGAGCGCAGACACATAATGCAGCCGCGATTGATCGCCACACACAAACAGTGCCCCACAGTGGATAGCCAGTAACAGATGGTTATGTCAGCAGGTTCCTCAGTTACCCAAGCCTCTTTTTTTCACTTTTTCTATCCATATCTGTAATCGTCCTCTTCCTCCCCCTCTCTCTATCCAGTTATCCGCATCCCTTCTTTCTGTTTCCTTCTGATTATGATAATGTGAGCAACTTTTTGATGCTCCAGGGCAGATTAGCTGAAAAAATATCTCAGAAGAGATCTTTTATATTTCCTGAGTCTAACTGAGATATAGGCCATACTAGGACTAGTTTTGAATGTAAATACTGTGTGAATATAGAAATTTGTGAAACCAGTTGAGGTTTTGCTATGCTATTTATACTGTAGTAGATATATTTGTGCTGTTTATGTTATATAAACACAAGAAGAAATGTGTAATGTATATAATTTTAGTTATGCTAGACCACTGTATATTCATCACATTTTATGTTTGCTTGTCGTATTGGAACAGATGAGGGGTCGGACCAGAGCTCTGGACGAGATACTCCAGCCAGCGGCTCCTCCAGACAAGGTGCAGGAGACAATGAGGAGAACAAGAAAGACAAGAAGAAGAAGACCAAAGGCAAGAAGAAAGACAAGTTGAAAAGCAAAGGAAAGGAAAAAGAGAAGAAGAAATCAGAGGAGGTTGGTGATGAGCTGGATAAGAAGACCAAGAAGAAAGGATTCGGGTTGCTAAGGCAAGACCCCAGTTTTTTGTGTTTGTATTTCCTTTTGTCCGTCCCTCTCCTCTTCTTTCTTTGTTGTTTTGTGTCTCTCTTAAAGGGACAGTTCACCGGAAAATGAATTTACTCAAAAACTAGTTTTCTCACCCTTATGTTTTTCCAAACCCGTATGACTTTCTTTCTTCTATGGAACATAAAAGATGTTGTTTTGAAATACGTTCTGTTCACCCTTTTTTCATGCAAATACAATGAATGGAGACAGAAGCTTTTAAGCTTCAAAAAGGCACAAAAGCAGCATAAAAATATAATGAAAGATGTCCATTTGACTGGTACACTATATTTTAAAGTCATTCAATATTTTCTTTTGGTAAATAGACCAAAAGGTTGTTATTCACTCATTATCTTTCCAGTGAGCTGTTAATTGTTGCAACTGGATTGAGTCAGTTTGGTGAATGAGCACTTCAGTTTTATAAATCTTATCAACTGATTCATTCAAGAGATCAGACCTAAAAGAGCTAATTATTCAAGAATCGTATATTGCTACTTCTGTCATGGGCTCTAATAAAAGCTAGGATAAATATCAGTAAATAACTTTCAAAATTTTGAATAACAACATTTATTTTATGGTGTTTTTGAGTCTTGTTTGAAACTTGAAAGCTCCGGTCCCTGTTCATTGTAATTTAATTCAAAGAGTGATTATTGTGCATTCCACTGAAGAAAGAAGCCAGGTTTGGAACGATGTGAGGGTGAGTAAATGATTTTAATTTTCATATGAAGGCTGGTTTGATTAACAGATTCTCCCACACATGTGAAGGTCAGGATGGATGACTGTTGATTTGACGCACATGCTAAACTGCAGTGATGGGTCGCTGGTCGGTCACATGTTGTGAGACGGAATTTTGGCCCGAGCTGCTGTTGGGATGCTCGGTTGGCTCATACTCACGGTTGAAAATGTTTCGGCCCACTTGCGTGTGTGTAACTGACTTCGACCGCTGGTAAACAGAGCAGTCAGCCCCAGCTCCATATGGCACGCCGTCTCAGCGTCACAGCGCTCAATCTCCCCCGTCTTCACACCGCGCCAGTGCCAGGCCTAATTTGCATCACGGTGGGCACCTGTGCCAACCCCTGCCCATCTGCCCGTCGATCGGCCAGCACTGGCTCCGGCACCGGCACCATCAAGACCAGGCGGCTCCATCACAGTGGAGGATGGACCCGCATGAGTGATTCTACAAATCAGAGCATGGACGCCCCGGCAGGCTCCACCTAACGGGCAATTAGCTCTATAATTGTTTTAATTTGGATGACTGCCGGGAAAACTGAAAGGCACACCATGCTGTTACAGCAACACGTGGAATATTCCAGCAGAGAGAGAGAAACAGAAACAGCGGAGTGAGGAAAACAGCCGGGAAACTTGATTCAGCTGGTGTCTTTCTCAAGGTGAACCGTTTTGACTCGTCAGGAAATGCGGGCTACGATACGGCTCTTGCTTCTGTTAATCCCACTGTTTTTCCTCTTCCGTGTGTCTGCCGAGAGTCTGCCAGTGCGCCCACTGCGGCCAGCTCTCCTCCCGCGCCCATGCAATCATTCTAATGTGCACCGTTGTTCTGAGGAGATAAGCGTTTATGTGTTGGCTTGTCGGCGGTTGATGGGGTGAGGGATGTAAAGGTTATTGAATACCACCGTAGTTTTATTTATTTATATTTGGCAGGCAGCAGGGATTAGAGATGTGGGTTCGAGAGCTGTGTGGTGATGCTGCTCGCCACAGAATGTGACACAGCCTTCGCTCAAAACTGATGTAACCTAGAATCTTTTGCCGTGAGATTACCCTGTCACCCTGAGCAGGCCAAATATCCACAGATTAAATGGACTGAAAATGTGTAAAATTCTCCATAAGTCAACTTTTTGAAGGTCCAGGGAATGTGAACACTCTTGCATAGCTGGGGTAACTGATGAGTCCTTGCTTAACATGACCTTTATTGTAAGCTTGTGCATCTACATAAACCCACCCAAATCCCTTTATTCTTTGGGACTGTCAGGGAGTTAACTTGAAGGCCTGTTCATACATTACCAGTCAAAAGTTTGGAATTAAGATTGATTTATTCATTTCTTTATTTTTATAAGCTGTTTCTTATGTATAGGGTAATATTAACAAACAAACAAAAAAAGAAAGAAATTAATGCTCACTTTTATTCAACAAGGATGCAGTAAATTAATCAAAATAGTAAAGATTAAATATATTTTGAATGTTGAAAAGAATTTCTATTTATTTATTTTTTTTACTTCATATTCATCAAAGAATCCTGAAAAAAAAGTATTACAATCTCCACTGGAGTAGACTGGAGTAATGGCTGCTTAAAATGAAGGAATACATTAAATGTGAAAATATATAACAATAGAAAATAGTTCTTTTAATTTGTAATATTTCACAATATTACTGTACAATATTATTTTTACTGTATTTTGATCACATATTAGCATAACTTTTAGCACTTTTTTTGAAATCTTTTTTTTTTTTTGGTCACAACATAATTTTAAAAAGAAACAAAGCATCCCCATTGACTATAGATATTCACGTCCAAACAAATTTCCTTTAAGACAAGTCAGGTTACTCTGTTGCAATTTTGGTGACACCCCCAGGAAGCTTGATTTTTTTTGAAGATGAACTAGAAAGCACCTTGAGACAGTTGTCTCATTTAAACATGGTCCTGAATCAGCTGATTCAGGATGAATAAGCTATAAATTAATTGTTTTCCCAAGAGAATAATCTCTACCAATTGCACATTTGTGTTGTGGCTCCTCTTTTTGTGTTATTTTAGTTGGTTTAACTCTAGGCTACATAGTTCATTTTGATATTGTGCTTTAAGTGGCCTGCTCTTGATAATGTCAAGGGTTTCTCACCTTTGTTCACCTTTTTTTTCTTTTTATCCCTTCACATATTCCTCTCGTGTCCTCATATATATATTTTTTTTTTGAAGCATCTCAAGCATTCTGTAGATTGATAGAAAAATATTGACTGCCCTTTTCAATTAGCATTATGTGTGTTTGGGATGTCTGACCTCAAAGGTTAAGAGCAGGTGAAGTACAGACTAGCTGAGACGCCCCTTGAGAAACATGGCCTCTAACCCCACCGACTGTAAATCTGTGCTTCCAAGTGCTTAAAATGTCTCTCATTGAAAAAACAGTCTTCATTTAGAGCTTTTAAAGGGATTTAAACCTTTATGTTCTTACAGGCATGTTTGCTGTTAATTTACGAACTCCAAAATGAACCAAAGACTGTTTGGAATGAATAAAATGCGCAATTTTCATTTTTGGCTGAACTATTCCTGTAATTCAGGAGAGGCTGAGGGGAGGTATTTCAGTCTGAATTTACCATCAAATGAAGATTTGTTAAACTGAATGTCAGCTATCTTGTTGTAAAGTGAGCCAGTATGGCTACAGACACCATTCGGGTTCTCTGATACTGAACACAAATCTCTTATTTGAGGTCAGAAACCCTACACATTGTCACTGTCTAGATGAAATATTTATTTTCTGACTCAGTTTCCTCCTCTGTTTTCCATCTCAATGTTATATGTGCCTGTTAAATCTTTAGCTGGCCAGTGCGGATAGTATTTTGTTCTTTGCCTGGCTCAGATTCAGTGTTATTGGCCACTATTTAGTGCCCAGTGGGAGTCACTGGCTAGTGTCCATTCTGCTGATAGTGGCAGTGTTGATGTGGTGGTAGCTGTGTCTATGGGTCAGAGCAGTGCTGCAAATCTGGGACATTAAGCCAGGATATGGCCCTGCAGCTCAATGATAAACATATGACAAAAGAGGAAAATCAACCTTTTATGTCTCACTGTTTCTCAGTCCTTAGCATTCAAAGGCCAGATGTTTACATCAAGCCCTTCCTTTCAAAATCTTGTAACAGGTTACTGAGTCATACAATAACACTCTTATTTTCTGTTACATTCTGTTGTTTTAGCACACCCTTTATTAAGTAGCGCATTGTCTCTTAGCATTTTCTGATGCACTGTAAAACCAAAAAATTAACAATAACATGATTTTTTTTTTTTAACATTAATGCTTTATTTTGTATTTTTTATGAAAGCTATATTTAAATTACTGCCATGTTAATGTTGCATTTTAAAAATAATACATAGTTGCCATTACATGTAAAGCTTTTCTTGCCATTTTTCCGCTTGTCATGTGTAGCAATTTTCATACAAGAGAAGCCGGACGTGTAAACAGTTGCTGTGATATAGTAGCTTGAAATATGCTGACTTATTAACAATTTTTTATTTGAGGAATTCTGCTATTAGGTTTGTACTTTTTGGTCCTTTTGATGATTTTACCAAGTGCTTATGTCTACAATGTGAGTTTATGCTCACTTAGAGTATCACATTTTTAGACTTCATTGGAATCACTTGTGAGTTGAGTTCTCTTTGTGTTTCACCATGTTCTATGTGTGTGTACAGCACATTGTTTAGTATTGTTAGAGTGTATAAATACATGTGTTTGTGAAGTTTAGTGGTACATTACTAGTATAGTGTGTTTGTGTGACAAACTGACGATTTAGCACCACAGGAGATCCTTATAGCTTGTGTGTGTGTGACAGAGAGACGGAGTAGCTCTATGGGAGGGTAAGGTATAGCCTCAGGTGGAGGATGGGACCCATTAGGATGTTTTACATCTTGCAGACAGATGGAGGCCCGTGTGGACTGCCAAATGCCCCTCATTCTGCTGCTGTGATACACACAAACACACACACTTAACAACAGATATTACACTGGATAACACACACAGTCCTGTGAAACCTACTGCCGCAAATGTAACCGCACACAGTAATAAGCCACAAGGCTGTGAATTACAGTGATTTTACGCATAGAAATAAGCATGTACCTACATTTTACAGTGTCTTTTTTTCCAAATTTAGAGTTGAAAGTGTCTGCTTTATTTTATTTTATTTTATTTTTACCCATAATATGCAGTAATCTTTTCCTCTGTCCTGAAGTCAGATCTGAGCCATTTCTTCTCAGACACTTCAAATGTCCCTCAGTGAAACTACACAGTTTTGAACACTTCCAGACTTCACTTTTCTTATCAACACAGCTACTTTTTATCAGAAATGAAATATTACATAATTAACCTTAATGTGGAGCAATTCAGCAAAATTGCAGTTCCTCAAAGCCTCTTGGCTTGCATGTAAAACTGTGACCGAACATATGACTGTCTCCCATTAGAGGCGAGGGAGAAATGCAGCTTTCAGCTTTACCTTGTAAGGCAAGAGATTAACAGGATCTTTTAAGTCAGCCATGTTTGATAAACAGTTTTGAAGGCAACGCTGTACCATGTTGAAGAAAAAAAACAACAGTTCAAACCAAACTGAGATGGTCGGCTGGTCTCCCAGCCTGGCTAGACCAGCTAAAACCACCAAACCACCTTTAAGATTTTTTTTTTCAGCAGGATACATGATGATGGATAGCTGAAGGACTGGAGGGGTGCAATTAAAGAGAAAAAAAAAAGAAAAAGTTCCTGTGTGTGTGTAATGATGGTGTTGCTCTCTCTGCGGATGTTTATGTAGTGCAGAGAGAGTGAGAACAAATGTTCACTTCTCCTGCTACTGCCATTAACAGAGACTGCAGCAGGCCCACTCCCTCCGTTCTGTCACCAGCTGTCCTCTTTTCTTTCTCGCTCTTCTGCTTCTCTCCTCTCATTTATCCTCACATCTCTAGGCCATTTTGCCTTCCAGCGAATTCCACCACAGCTGCCATGATAATGGACATTTTCTTTATGAAAAGTTTTTGGTAACACAAATAAGACTTAAAACAAAGCAAAGAAATAGTATTAAAGCAATTTGTGAATCTGTTCAATTGATTAATTTAAACCTGCTTGTTCATAAGAGTTATTAATTTGAACTTTAGGGACTGATTTGTGAATCTGTTCAACTGATTCATAAAAATGAACTAGTTCATAAAAGTTAGTCATCTGTGAATAGAACTTTAGAGACTGATCTGTGCATCTGTTCAACTAATTCTTTACAACACATTGGTCCATAAGAATGATTGATTTGTGGAAATAACTTTTGAGACTGATTCATGAATCTGTTCAATTGATTCATTACAACACATTGGTTCATAAGAATTATGTATTTGTGGAAAGAGCTTTTGAGACAAATTTGTGAATCTCTTCAACTGATTCATTAAAACAAACTCGTTCATAAGAGTATTCAAACCCACCAGCTCATAAGATTATGCATTCACAAATTTGACATCACCGATTGTGCCATTCATTGTTGCGTGTAGCAAGGATGACTCAACTAAAAGAAGCCAAATAGTGATGAAGGAAACTCTGCTATGTACTTTAAGGGTGTGTTCACATGTATTCTTGTTCTTGCGTTTGAAAACAGATAGATGAAATGGTCTTGAGTTAAAGCCTGATAAAGTGTCTTGAAAATACAGTGCTCTTTGCACAAGATGGCGAGAAAATTGAGGCACATTGCTAAGGTCAAAGAAGCCTTAGTGCATGTTTACATTGACCAATAGAAACTCTACGTACACTCTGTGACGTTTCAGATTAACAACTGTAAATGCATGCTTTTCCCGAACCGCAAATAATTGGCATGTTGGTGACCACAGCAAAGTTTTGGCGTCTCTCGGCTGTGAACAAAAACATAATTCCAAACAGTTTAACCCAATAGACCTCACCATTCTTGACTAAAGTAATATTAGTTAACAAAGATTTGTTATGTCTGGCAAATTAACAAAACCATTATTGACGTTGGTGCTGTGTTTTATGCTCAGAAGGCTGCTTCACAAAGCGTGCTCCTGTAATGTTGCCATGTCCACTAATTATAAGCCTATTTGGGCTTGTTGTCTGAGCTTCGCTCATAAAGTGAGCCACTATATGGAGTTAATAAAGTGTACCTCTGTGGGTATTTTTCCAATTATAACGCATTTGGACTTATTTAGGTTCATTTTGGGCTTATTTGGGCTTCTTTTTTGCTGTTTTTTCTAACAAGATCTGGCAAACACATCCCTGATGCATGTTTAAGTGTGTCTTTAAAGGCAGAGTAAGTGATTTCTGGTAGCCAATGTTGATATTTGAAATCACCTAAACAAACACGCCCCTACCCCAAAAGGGTCTTGCCCCTATTTTGATAGCTCCGTCCCACACATACGTACGCAACCCAGGCAACGATTAGTTCTGTGAAACAAAGCAAAACCAATGTTACACCGTGTCTACGGACGTGAGCGGTGCGGCGCAACAAATCCACGACAGAAAACTGCTGCCGGGTTCTATTTATGACGTGCTGACACAAATTTCAAATGGTTTTCAACGGTCGTTTGATCGCGTCCAGTGTAGGCAGACTTTAGCTGTTGTAGACACGGTGTTACTCACCCATAGGTTGTTTGCACATGACGTCACTGATGACGCGCGAAATGCAGCTGGAGGGCAGGAAGTGATTTTGCACTGAACGCGCTCTCCTCCACATCACGAGTAGACACGCCCCTTATTGCTGATTGGCTACAAGTTTGTTTTGCGATTCGGCCCGAATCAGTTTTCTAAAGTGTTTTTGAAAAATCACTCACTCTGCCTTTAACTAGTGGTTTCGTACACACTGCATATAATTTTGGTGAATTCATTTGTAGTTAGTTGTAGAATGCGGTTGCCACTTCTTTAAATCACTGCATGTGTACAAAACAAGACTGATCACTAAATATTGAAGTGACAAAAACATCTTGCTGTACTGTGTAGTTGACTTACAGTATGCATGATAAAAATAGAGCAGGAAAAACATTGTGTGAATATCCCCGAGATGTAACTACTAACAATTCCTTACTAATCTTTCATTTCCCTGCCTTTATTTTAAATAGTCACATATTTTTATTTATTTATCTATCTATTGTCACATTTTTTTGCGTTTTCGTCACAGTCTGCAGCACTGTTGAGTCATATTCATGTTTTACTGTTGTCTTTCAAAGGCACTGTTACACCATGATGATGCTCAGTGAGGTTGACAGGTACATGCTGGCTGCATCCTTAACTCTTCTCTTGTCATATTCATATTTAGCCTGAGGTTGATTTATTGTGTATCTGCATCTGTTTGTAAATCAGTGTTTATTTATATGTGAAAATGTTTGTATGCATGTGTGTGTGTATGTGTGTGTGTGTGTGTGTTTGATCACTGGTGTGTGACCTTTAGTGAGTGTGCTAATGGCCTCTAAAAGCTTCTGAAACAAGTGTCAGAGTCACAGATGGTGCAGCTTACCTCACCCCTTCCTCACAGACCTGCTGACGGAGCGACGGCCCCCCTTGTTCCTCGTCTCTCTCTCTCAATTAACACATTTCCAAATGTCTTTCCTGCTGTGTGTTTGTATGTTTGATCAAGTCAGCAACCAAGTCTGATGCTCATCAGCAAAAAGCCTTTGGATAGGAAGTGACATCACTTCGCCCCGCACAGCAGGGCAGAAGCAGAGACACGTGGTGGTCGATATAGAAGCCCCAAAAACAATTTGGACACTTTAGTTTAGTCACACTTAAAAATGTATGAATGTCAGTTCATTATAAAACAAAATATCAGAACAACTGGCATTTATTAAAAAAAAATAATCATTTCAAGCATAACATTTCACAAAATTATATTTGTTAGGTTTTAAATTAAGAGGAAAAGTACTGTGACATTTTATCTGTCAAACGTAGGTAGATGTTCATAGGTAATGTGATTTAAACTACACATGTTTATGCCTTATTTCAGATGCCTATTTTTTTTTTTTTAATGAATGAAATGACATTTTAAGTGTCGCTTAAGTGTCCAAAAACCTTTAAATGTGAGAAACATTGCGGGTCTTTCTTTATCAGATGTTGGGTGTCTACGATTTAGATCAAGGACCAGCCTCCCTCTCCTAAACCCCAATTTGACTCTCTACTAGGAGTATAAAATGGCTCATGTCAGTCATCAGTGGTGACAGCTGCCCACACCGGCGCCCAGCTCGCCTTTACAAGCGCTGTGATTTGGAGATAGGTTTATTTCTGTGAAAGGGTATGGTCGTCTCAGTCTTCGGTTCACCATGGTAACGGTATCACGGGGAGGTTCATGCGTGTGGTTCGAGTGGAGGTATACAGTAGCTAACTGGCCGCCGCTGTTCTCCCCTCCATCTACATATGAATCACTAAAAGGCCTCTTTAATGGAAGTTCAATCATCTCCCCTTTGATTCCCAAGATGCAATGTTCTGATTAAGATGATTGGATGAATGGAAAATGGCATGAATATGTGATTGGGTCTGTGTGTCCCACCGCTCAATGGGTCTTTTCTTTTTCATTGTCTTTTTTTTTCTTCATCTGTAGCGCCTCTGTGCTAAGGCTCTTGTTCCGACGTATCCTTTTTTTCAATACAGGCCTGTTCCTGCCTTTGATTACATTAAAGAGTGAAGATGTGGCAGGCTTGCTTAGACCAGGCTCTGAAAGGTAACAATCAGCACGAGAATATGGTAGATTTGAGCGGAAATGAATGGGAACAGCTAAATAGGAGCTGCAGGAACAGTGCTTTTCTTTTCTTTCTGGAAGTCGTTTAATAATCATATGCAGCATGTGTGTGCAGTATAGAATATACTGTTTATTTTATGTTTACTGGCTGGTGACAAATAATTCTTATTCTGACCCAATTTGTCTGTGTTTACGGGATGCAGACTGTTCTGATTTTGCGTGTGTGTGTGTAGGGGACGTATCATGAAAAACAGGATTTTCCTCTCTTTCTGCTCTTTTGAATAAGAGTTCACATTTATCATTGATTACATTTAATGACATGTCATTAATTCATGCAATACAATTTCCATCCTAACTGATCCATTGATCAGTATTTCATTCAGATCTGTTGATTTCAGGGTAAATACACTATTGTATAGTTATGAAAAAGTTTGGGGTCAGTAAGAATTTTTTTGTTTTTATAATTATTATTATTCAGCAAGCACACATTAGGCTATGTTCACACTTGGCATCTTTTTTAGAGCTGGCAGTGTCTGTTTTACTATATAATCCTATGGAGTAAACCGTGTTTTTAGAAATGTCCTGAGCGCTTTTTTAAACGCCACTGCCGGTGTCTTTTCTGCATCTCAGAGCGTCTTTTCATGTTGAAAAAAGTTCAACTTTTCTGAAAAAAAAAAAAAAACGCCCTATGTCAAGTGCCTTTTTGACAGCTGACCAATGACAAGCGAATAGCGAAACCTGTCGTTTCCATAACAACAGGAACAACAAGAAAAAATGGATGCATCATCCAACCGGAGCTCCTGGACTGAATTGTTGTAAGCACCATACTGTTTCCTTCCTCGTATAATGCTGTGCACCAACAAACGTCGTTGTGAACCGACATTCTCCTATGCACCACACAGCACTAGGCTACTGTTGCAGCTGTTTTATAGCAACAAAAGACGCCCTTGGCTGCTATTTGTAACCAAAATGCTACCAGATTTTATTTTACTTGTCAGAAAAGAAGTGTGAACGCCCTTAGATTGGTCAAATGTGACTGCAATAACATTATTGACATTACAAAAGATTTCTATTTCAAATAAATGGTGTTCTTTTGAACTTTATATTCATCAGAGAAATAAAGTTGCATCATGGTTTCCAAAGAAACTTTCCTCTAAGATACAAACTGTTGCAGAGTCCAATTTTTCAGTAAATGTCGTCAAAGTATTTTGACATGAAGTAGCTTTTTTTTGGTTTGATATACAGCATCAATATTGACTCCATGGACATCATGAGCAGAAAAGTTCTTCTGAAAATCTCTGTGCCAGTGTCTTTTTTTCCATCTCATCTCTAACTGTAGTCACAGGCTAATTTGCACCTTTCCAAGTGAGAAATTCTCTGAAGTCCATCTTCTCAACAACTCATTTGCAACAGGAGGTTGAAAGCTCTTTGAGGTTGAATATTCCCATAATGCTCCTCAAGTAATCAGAAACATGCAAGCACCTGCCATTTCCTGTTATGTTATGTGTATATGAGGTCAGTTGTCTATGCTAGCTCAGAGAATTTGTACTTGCAGCCTGGATGGTGCCTGTCAAACCCTCTTTAGTTGACTAAATGAAAGAGTTGTCTAGCACCACAGACGTCTGAAGTATTTCCATTATTCTGCTGTATAAACAAAGAGACACTGTACTGAGCACACGACCTCACGGTGTCCTAATGGCCAAGATATGTGAATAAGAGTAAAATCTCAATCCATATCTGAACTCTGTTTTGGTTATTAAACTGGTTTATCACTGAAAATGATGTATATTTTAATTCAGAATAAGCATTAATCTGTTTTATATTAAACAAACCCCAAAGTTTTCATGTTTAAAGGCAGGCAGGCAGAAACTTTATGGCCGCAGATGGTTTTGCATCTGTAGGGGTTAATAGTTCCATATGGGCCGATGATTAGTTAGTCTGTAAATTTGTTGGGTTTAGATGTAGACACAGTGTAACTATTCAACAAGACATAATGGAAGAACCATTAGATCTATGGAGGTCAGGTACCTCATGTGATTCTGCCTAATAGAGTTCTTAAATCAAAAAGTTTGAGAGCAACAAGGTCTTGCGAAATGATCAGAATCTATTATCCTCATTTAATTTCATCATGTTGTTGTGCTTCATTTCTGTAATGCATTTTTTGGTGATTTATGAAGCAGATCGCCATTAAGACAATATAGAGAATGTTTTATATATTTTACAAATCCCAAATGTAGCGAACCCTCTTTTAGCATGTATTGTTGCCTTTTTTGGGTTATTTCCAGTCTCTGCGGACTCGCAGGCTTTCTTTGCTCAGTTTAATGGCTGTGGAAAGTGGGGTGATTATAACTGAGGATGACGGTGTAATTTGAGCCATTATGGTGCTCTGTGGATACTACTAACGATGTACACCGCGAGTGCTAATGAACATGACAGATTACTGTTGCGCTGTGTGTATGATTAGACCTCACGGGTTTTTACCTCCACCTACGGTCCGGATTCAGGCTATAGCATTTGCCATATGCTCAAATTCTGAGTTCATGGAGGGGTTCTGGAATATTTATGAAGCCTTATGATCTAAAGCATTTTTCACCATCGCTGAGTTGTTGGTTTGTGTACTGTGTGGTAACTTTTTTTTCACTACTTTTTTTTTTTGTCTCAGCCATAGTGAGATAAATTGAAGATGCCAACCTCAATATGGACGGTGAAATAATTTCTTATTACAGTTGATTTGGCATGTCAATCAAATGTTGGGGGTAAAATACAATCAACAGGAAATGGAAGTTCTCATATGAATATTTAGAGATAGAGAAAGACTGATATAAAAAATCTGGCCTGTACAGATAAGCCAATAATTAATTTCATGTTAAGTCTGATAACTGTTAAATGGCTGGTGTTAAAATTCTATTCTGTTTTGTCTTAATACATTACATTTGAAAGACTAAATCATTTTACTTTAGTATACTATATTATAAGTGAATTTAGACATCACAACATTTAATGTACAGTATGAAAAGTGGATGTGCTAAAGATTGCATTTGATAGAGTTATTAAATTATTAGTGTTTTAAAGATTAACTTTAATTGAGCATTAGATGATAATCTAGCAGAGGCAATCTAAATTAAAGATATGAGAAACATGCATTCGCAATTAAATATCAAATACCGATGGTCCTGTTAAAATGAAGTGCTTCAATATCAACCAGTACCCAATATGTTACTGATGTCATGCATCACTATTTATAGACTACCAAAAATCCAATTATCTATCTTCAGAACATTTTTGGTGTTGTTGATAATCGGTTTTTAAGTAATGAGCCCTGCTCAATATTTTGAGGGATGTGATGGAGCTCAGAATTCCTGGATTGATGGTCTGAGGAAAATGTCTCCAAGTGAAACCAAACTTCTCCACTTTGGTTTTGTCTGTACACTCAAAAACATAGACAAGAGTGAGGCTAGTCACTGGAGAAAGTATCCTCAGTCACAAATGAAGCACACTGGGAGAAGTTCTTCTGAAGTTCTGAGGACTTGTGGTGACCAAGAGCAGAAGCCAGAGATCTGAGCAGGGGGGAGGCGTTCTGCTCGGCAGTCTGTTCCATTGTTCATCCAACCCTGCTTCCTTCTGCTGCCTGCCACCCCCTGTACGGATCCAGGCAAGTGTTTCCATCACCTCCCTTCTGTCCTCCCTCTGTCTCTCCTCCATACCGTGAGCAGATTGTCTCCGATCAACTCTACGGTTCAAATCTGATGGCCAGAGCCGAACAGCAGTGCCTTTTTAATGTGCGCTAACATTGCCAGCCTCTGACATCCATTTTAATGTGCAGTTGTCCTCCACGACGTTCAGGAGAGACACCATAGAGTCTCTATACATAATTAGCAGGATTCTTGGTTGACGAGGTGCGATGAAGCATCGTTGACGTGATGAAAGCCGATAATGTATTCGTGCGACATGGATGGTGCTATTGCGGTGGGAGGTTTGGCATCAAAAGAACAGGCAGTCGTGCCGAAGACAGCTGGTGCAGATGTATCTGGGATGTCACCACATGGCCATGTTCACGCCTCGGGAAAACAAACCGGCCTTTGGGGTTTTGGCCAAAGATCCTTGACTCGCACGACTTCTGTAATTCAAACCGTCAGTAGCCTCAGACCGTAAGGTCTTCTTGTTGGAGCTAGAAGGTCATATATGCATGTCCTTAGTTTAATACATCTGTCATCTGAAGCACTCAAGCACCCGTAAGAAGACAAAACGGGTCTGAGAGCCATTAGAGGTTAGACAAAGCCAAAAATGGTGGAGTCTAATAAAAGGTGAATAGATGAAAGGAGCAGTTATGTTCCATTGGAGGAAAAGGCACCCGACGCAATTACACCCTGAATGGCCATCATCAGGCAAAGAGGTATTGATTGGCTTCCTCCACCATTACTCACCCCAGATGCTCAAAGCAAATCTCACCCTAGATCTCTCTCGCAAAAAAGGTTAAGCACTTCTTTTGCAAAGGAAGGTGGAAAAAAGAATGACTGGGAGGACAGAGTGAAAGAAAGGGATGGAGAAAGGTGGTCAGAATATAGAACTTCAACTTCCATGTGTTTCCAATCACGTCAAGAGCTGTGTTCCCTGCGATCAATCTCCGGGATGAGTGATCTCTCACACTTCCTCTTGTTGTAGTGGAGAGTTTAGAAAGCCATGGATCAGATCTGGCTTGGAGGGTTCTCTACGCCATGTCCGTGTGGTTTAAGAGTGACAGCCCCTGCCTTTGATCTTTCCAGATGAGGGTGCGCTTACTTGTCCCGCCACAGATCAACACAGGAAATTAACATCAATAATTCTGTTTCATCCCCTGGAAGGATATAGGACAATAAAGCAGCCCATACCTTCGTGCCAGACCAACGGAAAGAACGCAGAGTAGAAGAATGCTCTTAAAAATAGATGTTATAGTCATGGCTTTGAGGGACCTTGTTTATGAAAGACAAGCAGAACCATTTGTATTTAAATCATTTGTAAAGCGATTCTTGGATTGAATTTACCTGTATGAATTATCTAAGAATTGTTTGCAAATGGTTTACACATAAATTCAGTATGCTTGTGTTTTTTAGGCCCATTGAGCTGTGGTGCTTAAATGGGCAATGCGGGTTCTAATCTGGCTTGTGTTGTGTCTGCATCCCATTGCCTGCCTTCTTCCCTATTGTTTACTGTCATCTCTCATTTAGCTACGAAAAATCCTATAAATTATAGTCGCAACAGATCTTTTCATTCATGTTGTGATGTACATCTGAGAAAAATGTGGAACTTTGGACCTTGCTTCTATCTGTCGTTTGTTGATTAAATGGAAGCAGATTTGAACACAAGCTTGAAACTTTTGAGTTTCATTGAGTGACGTTTTGATTAAAAATAAAAATAAGATCAATAACATGCATTTAGAAAATAGATGAATTTTCATTTCTTGCCTACGTTTCATGGACGTGCATCAGAGATACGCACTTTGAATAAGCGGTATGTGGTTTGTGTATTGTTGCTGCCAAAAAGCCCTTTGGTCTGATTGGCGTGTTAATATTCAGATGACTGGAATGGTGACTGATTAAGACACCATGCTGTACTAACAATCAAAAAACTACAGGAATTAATGAATGGTGGCACGCTGTGTATGAGTGCGTGTAATCCAGGTCAAGTCCCAGACTCTCCAGTCTCTTTGTTGTTGTTGTATTTTTTTCCTCTGCTCAGTGCCCTGGGGGTCTTTCTGGCTGTGTGAACACAAGTGGCCCACATTATTGTGTTCGCTGTCAAAAACAGGCATGGAATCTGCTATTGAATTGTAAAATTACTGGAAATTACAGAATCTGCCATAGTGCCTTTGCCGTGGATATTTCAAAAGCATAATAAAACCTTAACAGACATCCTAATTCATAAATTTTTTTCTGTAGTGTTGCACTGATTGTTGCAGCATTGTCAGAGCACTGGCTTTAATTAAGGCTTCTCATATAGAGTAATTGATTGTGATTTAATTATAGAGCCATTGATGAAGATGATTGGAGGAATATGAAAAGAGCAGAATGAGGCCTTTTGTGGTCTGGCTGATGCACACACATCAGTCAAAAGTGGCCCCTGGCATCTGTAACCTCCCCTCTGGGGCCCCAGTGCCACTCAAATGCACAGATACCCCATGGCTATGTTTGCGAGGATGTGAGAACAACAGATTTTCTTGCTTTTTTACTCTTTGCTATTGACGAGCACGTGTGGAACTTCCTATAGTGTGAGTGGTCTCCACCTGTCCCTCATCTAATCCTCGTTCCGTCTTTCTCTTTCAAGCACTCATTATCTGATCTCATTCTGCTCTTTCATTTTTTGTTCTTTTCTTGCTCTTTATCATAATTTTGGCCTTTTTTAGGTTTTTTTTTTTTTTTTTAGGTTTTTGTTCTAGGCTTTTTCAATATATTGGAGGAAATCATGTTGGGAAGAAATAAGGACACGATAGTTCAGATTTGAATCTGTATTACCTGAATGTGGACCAGGGCTCAGCATGGCCCCATAGAAAATGTTTGGGATTGGCAAACCCACTCATGTTTAAATACAGTAGTCATCCTTGAAAATATAATGATGGACATATTCCTAGCCAGAGCGTTTTGGTGTCTCGTGACTATAAACAAGACACAGAAAGTGCAATATTTGGGCCTGTTTTCTGTTTTTGACAAAAGTAATTTTAGCACCTCAAGACATATTAAAGGTTACTGTACTCAAAACGTACCCTCATGTGGATCCAAACCTGTATGACTTTATTTTTTCTGCTGAACACAAAAGAAGATAATTTGAAGAATGTTGATAGTAGGGCTGCATGATAAATCGCATGCGATATTTAACGCACATCTTATCAGTGAAGCCGGTTCTGTAATCAGCGGTAAATCTCCATCACCTGCGGGCTTTCACATTGAGCAGCATTAACTACACAGAGCCGTTGTTCACTGACGAGCTGCGCAAAACCACGTTCATATTCGCGCGATTTTTTGCGCAGCTCCTCAGTGAACAACAGCTCTGTGTAGTTAATGCTGCTCAATGTGAAAGCCCGCATGTGATGGAGATTTACCGCTGATTACAGAACCGGCTTTCTGACAAGATGCGCATTAAATATCGCATACGATTTATCGTGCAGCCCTAGTTGATAGCCAAACAGTTTCAGTTCTCAATGGCTTTCATTGTAATTTTTTTTGTCCATATAATGGAAGTCACTGGGAGCTAATAGTATTCAAAATATCTTCTTTTGATTTCCACAGAAGAAAGTAAGTCATACCGGTTTGGAATGACAAATTATGACACAATTTTTTATTTAATGCCCATGATTGGACTCAAAGAAAGAGTAACATCAATATTTAGCTTCAGTATGTGACACTAACCACTGCATCACAGCTCCAACGTTTTCATTCTGTACTTACTTCCCATTTTCTATTCATCCACTTCCTTCACCCTTTCATGCTGCATTAGTTTTTCCATCACTCCATGTCGTCTCATGTCTCACAGTGTCTCTGCTCTTTGATGAAGATCCTGGCATGGTGGCAGTAGTGATAGCAGAAATTTCACGCTGTTTTTCTTGCTTCTCCGCCTGTGTGTTGACTGAACAGATGGGCTGGCAGTCTTGGATCCCACCTCTCCTCCCTGTGCCCTTTCAACCCCCGCCATCCGCGCACTGGTACCCTGTACCAGGGGTGCCATTATCCCAGAACCTGCCCTGCTCCCCTTACTTTTAAACACTGTTATCCTGCTGGCCTGGAGAGCATGGGCACCAGGAGGCTTTTTCTTGGCCTTTTCTATGTTGGGTACTGAAAGAGAGAAGTTACTTAGATCTATATATATTCTCTCCTACACTGTCAGACAGATTTGGCTTCTTCTAAAATCTAACTCTAGGGCTCAACAGACTGTTGAGATTTTTATTAAACATTATGTTCTTCACCAGCCACCTCTGGCTCTTATATAGGACCTGTGTAAAATGTACCATTAGAATTGTTTTCATAGCCTAGTTTTGTAGTTTCCCCTTTTTCCTGAAAGTTTTACCCACCACAGTGTCATTAGCATCATATCTCCTATGATGTATTGTATTTAATAGCATTGTTTGAAAAATGTTGGAATAAGTTGACCTATTCTTTTGCCTTGTTAAGGCTAATTTCGCAGCTAGCATTTTATGTATCATAGGTGCGTTTACATGGAGCATTGTATTCCGATTGCAGTCGGTTTAAAAGTCCAATCTGAAAAAAAGTATAAACACCTCAATCGGAATAAAAATGGCAACCTATCGGGTTAAGATAGGTGGGATTAACTTTTTTAATCCGTTCAACTATGGGTTAATGATTCACTCATTTTCTCGAATCGCTTCGAATTTAATTGTGAATCGAGTCGAATCGAATCAAATTGAATCGTTCTGAATTTGCAAAAATCTTTCTTGAATCGAATCAAAACCATATGAATCGTGAATCTAATCGATTCACTGTTTACCCAAAGATTCACAGCCCTACGTTCGATAGAAGATGTAAACACTTGATCGGATTGAACTGGAAAGTTTCGCACATGTGCAATGGCATAGAAATGGTGTAATGACTCATGACGCACAGAACGAGCCATTGTTGTTGAACATGATAAATGATTGTTGTGTCGATCTGAAATTTTCTTTCCACTCATCATCTGTGAAGTGGTGCAGGATAACATTGTGCCACACGTGTTTGCTTCTCATCTGCAGACATCTAGTTTTGGACACGGGAACGGCTGTTTTTACTGCTTGAATAATATAAGCATCATTGCACAAAGCTTCGTATGCTTGTCATCTACTAATTAAGACCCAAAATAGATAAATATTAAGTTTGCTTTTTAAAACAAAGAGAAGGAGGATGGTTAGTATGCAAAAACAGCTGGAAACTGATTTGAACATTGTGACAAATAAATGCACACATCCAGGGCCGTCATTAACTGATGCAGGGCCCCCTCGGTCTGCTCGCAATCGAGTTTTAGCATTAGGGTCCCCCTGAGCCCGTTCACGATCGCGTCCATTCGCCGCGGGGCCCGGTGCGACCTCACCAGTTGCACCGCCCAAAGGACGGCCCTGCACACATCAACCGGATCACTTTATTTAGCATTCATGTAAACACTATGTTCGGATTCATCAGTCGGAATTTAATTCCGACATTTTATTCCTGTGAAATTCTCTCCAGAATAAGAATGTCCCTTCCACTAAATTATAAATACCACCGACTCCGACTAGCGATGTCTGTTCCCAAGTTAGGATTTGTCTTTGTGTCTTTTCGCTTGTACTTTATTTCCTGTCCCAACAAAAACTGGTTGCATATGAAGTGGTTTGAAATTATTCAGTTTGAAAGTATCGTTCATGAAACATGCTGTTAAATGAGGTTTTACCATATTAGTTATATATAAAAAAGAAAAACTAGAAAACTGTGTTCATCAAATTGGTTCATTATTGTCTTTAAGGATGTTGTTTGTCAATGAGGAATGTATTTCTTGCTGAGAATATGTTATGCGTGTTAATAGAAGACTTTTTGTTTACCTACGTCTTCATTTCTTCCTGCAATGGAAAGGCTATTTTGGAGGTGTGAATTTTTATATCTGTGTATGAAACAGTCTCTCAGTAGTGCAGCTGGGCGCTTGAGAGAGTGTGTGTATGTGTGTGTTTATGCTAATGAGAGTCTACAGAGGAACACGGCGAGCTGTGTGGCACTGTGTCTGTTCTCCTGTTGAATATTTAGTATTCACTCAGCCGTTTCCTCTAATTACCTGAGAACATGCTAATGAATTCATCAGAATCAGCTGCTAATTGGCCATTTGAACAACCCAGTCTCCTTCAGAAACATGCGTCACTGCCAATCAGAACGCTCCGCTTCATTCAACGGCTCTTTATCATTTATCCATTGTATTGATATGTATGAAGTGTTTTTTGTCTTTTTTTTTTTTCCAAGCCACCTTTTGTTAAAGGCCAGTTTCTTAATAACCTAACACTCATTTGCACTTTTCGGGCATTAACAGCTTGACGTGTCAGGAATGTTCGTTGGCTAAAGTGGATATTTTTCAGGCCAGCTAGAAGGTACTTAGCATTGCTCTGTCCTGATTGGCTCATTCAGTTTCTACAACTGGCACCTATTAAGCTGCTATGGTAACGAAGTCTCATTATTTCAGCGGTGCCCTGTTGGGAATGGCAGACAGTCGGAAAGGTCAAAGTGGTGACATCACTTCAGCCAGAGCTAATCTTATTTGGGTTCTGAATCCCGCTGTAATATGACTTCACTGCCAAAGAAACGGACAGGAAAACAAAAGGAGAGAAATTAATATAAATGTTTGTTTGTCCTTCTTAAAAAAATTGCCTGCTCTCTCATCAGTTTCATAGTTTCCTTTTGCTTATGTGTGTGCGTTTGTTTCCTGTGTGTGTGTGCAAGAGTTCCTGAAAGTGAGTGTGTGTCGGTTTGTGTGTGTCTCGGTGGAATAGAGCATAATGAATATGGAAAGGCAGTAGGGAGAGATAATTAAAGTGGAGACTGCTTTGCTCTGGTCTGCAGGTGTCCTGAAAAACAGCTCCTGTTCACCATCACTCACAAGAAATCAAAACAATCAATGCTTAAAGGGTTAGTTCACCCAAAAATGAAAATTAGGCTGTGTTTTACTCACCCCAGAGGCATCCTAGGTG
>NW_015540887.1:2489771-2542842 GCF_001515605.1 Sinocyclocheilus anshuiensis
TGTCTCACAAGGCTCCGGGGGGTGAACAAAGGCCTCCTGTAGCGAATTAATGCGTTTTTGGTAAGAAAAATATCCATATTCAAAACGATTCGCTACAGGAGTCTTTTGTTCACCCCCCGGAGCCTTGTGAGACACTTTTTTTATGGATGGGCGCTTTTTATTTCACTTCTTTTGGACTGATGCACTGCAACACCCGCTGACTGCAATGATAGAGTTTGGAATAGCCAGGACAATTTTTAATCTAACTCCGACTGGATTCGTCTGAAAGAAGAAAGTCATATACACCTAGGATGCCTCGGGGGTGAGTAAAACACAGCCTAATTTTCATTTTTGGGTGAACTAACCCTTTAAAGGGACAGTTCAGCCAAAAATGTAAATTGATGTTATTTACCTTGTCATTCCAAACCTGTATGTAAATCTGGCTACAATAAAAGCATATTGTGACCACAAATGGTCTCCAAAAAGTCCGAAAAGCACATTAAAATCAGCCTGTCGCTGTGTTGTTATCATAAATTAAAACTATTTAAACCCTTTTATTATCTAAATAAAATTGAAATAATTTGCCTTGGCGGCTACCTGAAATACAGTAAAATTAATACTAAAACTTCAATTAAAATAAATTAAAACTTTAGAAAAATATATTTTTTGAAAAACATGTAATCATGACAAGCACATAACAAAATTACTAAAACTGAAAATTTAAATATTAATAAATACTTTAATACTACATAAATAATACTTAAATAACACTGGCCTGACATCTTAATGCACCACTTTCAAATATGTGTATACACGAATGAGATTTAAGACATTGAAAATGTTAAAAGGCAAGATTTTGGGTGAATAACAGCCTAAATTTCTCACACAAATTTTCAGAAGACTGTAAATATTCTTCTAAACACCTCCTTTAATTTTCACACACTGTACAAAGAAAATCTTGCAGGTTTGCAAGAATGTGAAGGTAAGTAAATAATGTCTTTGAATTGTGCATTTTTGGGTGAACTATTCTATAGCTGTTGGTCCTCTCTAAAATCCTATATTCTTATGCTTTACCCCGTTAGAGTTGCTTTCTTGGCCATAGATCAGATTGAAACATTTCCAACAGTGATTATCCCTTTCACTGTAGTGCTGGGTTTAATCAGTGTCTGGGAAAGTGGCCTTTAGAGTTTTACCCTGCAGCATTTTGAGCTTTTTCATGTTTCTCTTGCTGTCTTTGTCTTTCCCTTTTGGATTGATGTGAACTGCTGCTCACCCCACGTACCATCACATTCAGATCACACACAGACGGGCCCTGTGGGTCCCCTTTTATCAGCTCTGTGAGTGTGTGTGAGGTCATTGTGTTTATCTGCATGTGTACGCTGTTTGGATGTGTAAGATTTTCAGTTTTGTGTACTGCAGATGTTTCAATCTTAACCCCTTCCTCTTCACGCTTCATTTGAAGTGCTTTTACATTCATCTGGGTTTCCTTTAAATAAACCTTGCTGTATATTTGTGGTGTCAGAGAATGTGTGTGTGGCGGTGCGTATGTGTGTGATAAAGACGGTCAGAGTGAGAAACTGTTAATGCACCTTTTTCACTCATCTCATCACTTCAGAAGAAAATATTAAATCCCAGTCTTTTCTTTTCCCGCAGCCCTCAGGGAAACGTTATCCGGAGAGGATACAGATTTGTCTACAGCTCTCTGAGAGAGAGTCTTAGCAAAGCAGAAAACCAGAAGGGGAGTGAATTAATGGGCAAACGTGAGAGAAAGACGCTATATTTTTACTTTACAAGCAGGTAGTTTAATTAGACATGGAGGAAATGAATGTTTGGCACAGGGAGAGAGAGAGCCGTGATGTATTTCTTGGTAATGATCAGCACAGTTTGGCTTCTCCGCGGGCTTTCACCCCCTGTAGAGTTTACTGCTGCGTGATGAATTTAACACTGTGGAACAATCAGCGGCTCTTGACTTGACTGTTAGGCAATTTTACACTCAATTTTGATAAACTATCAGTGTACTAAATCACTTTAACAATGTTACAGTTGTCGTAGATTGTTAAGGATAATATTTAGCATCACGTTTTAATAAAAACATAGGGCATGTCTCTGCCATTTCCAGAGCACTGAAACTTTTACTGCCTAGACGTTCCCAGAATGCACTGTTAAAAAAGTGAAAGTGAAAATCATTTGCTCACTATATACACTTAAGGTGTATCAACATGTTATCTTAAACCTTAAAGGTAATGTGAAGTGCAGTTGTATGAAGACAAAGTCTAATATCAGTCTTTCAATTTATATATATATATTTTTTAATCTTCGTGTTAGAAGAATTACATTATTTCCTTTGTATTTTTTTAATTCTGAAGTGTTTGATGTTCAAGGATGCTGTAAATTGATCAAAAACTACAGTAAAGACTTTTGTTAAACAAGTTTTATACAAATAAATGAAGTCCTTTTTAACTTTATTCATCAAAGAATCCTAAAATTGTAGCAGCACAACTGTCTTTAACACTGTAATAATAAGAAATGTTTCTTGAGCAGTAAATCAGCATATTAGAATGATTTCTGAAATATCATGTGACACTGAAGACTGGAGTAATGATGCTAAAAAAAATCAACATAGGCTCATTGGAAATACGTGCCTCTAAATAAATTTCTGCAAAACTGAAAAAAAAAAAAAAGTACCTATACCGTACATACGAATCACTGCAGTTTCCAGTTGAAATAAACACTAGAAGCAGTAAAACTCTGACAACTTTTATTCCTTTTCACAAAAAGTATGATTTGCAGGTCCACAGTTTCGATTAATACAGACTAATTTTCACACAATTATATGAAGAATATCATGTTATGCATTCAAAACAATTTTAACATGCTGCAACATTTGAAAACTGATACTTTTGAACGTTAGCATCACATATCCATCTTCATATGTATGGGTTTTTATATTCAGTAGGTTCCACAAAACAGTTCAAACCTGCATATAAGGAAGTTCAAATGGCATGGATGCATCAACAAATCCGTTTTTATACCAGTTTTGCATTTGTTAACACTATCGCGTAAGTTTAGGGTTGGTTTTGTTGTTGGGGATATTTGCAACACGATAGAGCATTAACTTTTAGTGACACTCCCCGGATATTTGAATCATGAACCTCCGCAATACGTACCTGAAGCAATGTAATAAAAACACAGCAATACGTGCCTATATCAACGTAACAAAAATGTGCCAGGGTCACGTATTGAACCCGCGTTTTAGCACCACTCACTGGAGCTTTCACTTTGAAACTGCCTTGAAACATGCGGTAAGGTACGTAATAACGTTGTTTCAGAAATGTACTGTATTTAGAGGCTGTATTTGTCTGGGTTGAAAAATAATTAAGCTTTACCATCACAGGAATAAATGACATTTTAAAATATTGTAATGTATTTACATAATCAGAATTGTTTTAAATATTATATCATATTTGTCAGCTCATTTGTTTAATTGGGGAATTTACAAACTGCATGAATTAAATTTTGAAGATTAGAATTAGTTGGAAAAAATCCATACAGTATTTTCCAGTGTGACTTCATAATTGTTAGTAGTAATTTGGCATGCCACATCTGTCTTTCTCTTGTCCTGTAACCACTCCCCCTCTAAGTGCTGTGCCTGGTTAACTGACAGTCTGTTAGAAGCATCTCTGAACAGCTGAAGCTAGTGGCAGGGTCTCTTATGACAGCCTAATTATTGCCTTTATTTATCCATGTGCTGTTTTGGGCTCAGCTGGGCTCCTCCTTTGATAGTAGCCGCTGTGCCCTTTAGCTGAGAGTCAGAGATCCTGTTAAAAGACACGTTTGTCTCTGGTGCATCCACTTACACTTGGGGAAAATCATCTGATGTCAGCCTAAGACGGCACACCCCCGGGTCGTTCATATTCGCGAAATGGCAAGCTCCATTTTGATTGGCTGATTACATAAATTTAGCATTTCTTATGCTGCCTTCACACGTGAATGATCGTATTTCCAAGATGGGTGCATATGAACAGTATAATGTTGAAATTACCAATTAAACAATTGGTTTCTATACTTTATTATTTTTTAATATGTAATTTATTTCTGTGATAGCAAAGTTTCAGCAGTTACTACTCCATTCAGATTTGCTGATTTGCTTCTCATTAAACATTTCTTATTATTATCAGTGTTGAAAACAGTTGTTTATTTGAAATAGAAATATTTTGTTACATTATAGAAGTCTTTACTGTCACTTTTGATAAATTTAATGCATAAAAGTATTCACAGTTGACAATTTTTAGAGTGTTTATGGTCATTTTGCTCAAGATTTTTCTTTCGTTGTATTGATAAATGCTGTGTCAGAATGCATTAGCAGCATGTTATGTGTTAATGTGAGTGTGAGTTTTAGCGTTTAGGTCTCATAGGGCCTGATCTTAATGAGGCAGCGGAATGGATGTGCAGGAAGCGCATGCCAAAGTGCTAACATTAAATAGCTGCAGTCTAATAAGATAAATACAGTAATTAAGTTATGAGTGCGCTGCATCCACACACAAATACACAGCCAGAGGACATACAGGAAGGGTGCATGATCGAGAGAGAGAAACAGTGGGATGGCTTGTCCTTTCTCGTCTGTTCATTCACATTTAACATAATGCATGCTTGTGTTTACAAGGCTTCTTTACTGGTATACACTCACATACCTCAGGCTTTGAATACAGTTGGTTCCTTCCTGTTTTGACTGAATAAATTACAGTATAAACTGTAAACTTTTAAGGCATGGGCTGGATATCAGAGTGGAGATGTTATTGGTCGACGGTGGCGCCGGCGCCACCACGTGCATGTTTTACTGATAAGAGCAAAAATAACTTAAAATGCTCGTTCATTTTTGTTTGTACACATAAGAGTAATACACCATTCGAATCTGTAAAGGGTCTACTTTTATTTGTGTACACTCACAATATCAACAAAACATTGTGCTTTTGCAAAATAAACATCACAGTATATGTATATGTATGTATCTTATGACAATAACGCTAATTTAATCTAGCCAAGGGGATTTTAGACACTGAGAGTTTTTTAATGAAAATCCAATCTCAGTCTCATGACATTATTTAACTTAATCGGATACTTTTACATTAATAAAACTGGAAAACGAATTTATGTAACTTGAAGTGAACACAATAATGAACATCAGCATTTAACTAAACATTTCACACAAAAATAAATAAATACAAATAAATATATAATAATAATAATTAAAAACAAGGCCTGAAAAGTCTCAAAGGGAATCACGTTGGTGAATCATTTTTTAAATGTTCAGTAGAATGAATATGACTTTGAATCATTTCACTACAATAACTCTACCATTTTAAATCAGTTCAGTGGAATGATTCAAACTTTTTGAATCGGTTCTATAGAATGAATCTGACTAGTTGAACTGGAATAAATCGGCAGTTTTAAATCAGTTAAGTAGAATGAATCTGACTTTTTGAATTGATTAATTAGAATGAATCTAACAATTTTTAGGAAATGGTTCGCTAAAATAAATCTCTCATTGAACTAAGTTTTGAGTGAATCTGACAATTTGAATTTGTTCACATTAAAATAAATTTGTTGTTTAAGTAGTTCACTAGAATGAATCTGACTTTTAAATCCATTCACTAGAATGAATCTGTCTGTTCCAATTTGTTCACTTAAAATAAATCTGTCATTTAAATGGTTCACTAGAATGAATCTGACTTTTAATTTTTTCACTTAAAATAAATCTGTCATTTAAATAGTTCACTAGAATGAATCTGACTTTTGAATCAGTTAACTAGAATGAATCTGACTATTTGAATTTGTTCATTTAAATAAATCTGTCATTTAAATAGTTCAATAGAATGAATCTATTTGAATTTATTCACTACAGTAAATCTGCTATTTTAAATCAGTTCAATCTGTTATTTTAAATCAGTTCACTACAATGACTCTGACTTTTGAAACAGTTCACTGGAATGAATCTCTCCAACACTATGTATGAGGAAGAGGACCGTTTAGAAGATAAATTCAGTTAGCTGCGTTCTAGCTCTGCTAAGCATAAAGTGTGTATTATGACGTGACTTGCGTTATGTTTACTTTTTCTTTTCATTTCAGACATGTTTGCGTGTGTATCTGTAGGAAACTGAGGGAGTGTTATAAGAACAGGTATAAGAGATGAATGTGTGTTATTGTATGTTTGAGTGGAGAATGGAAAATCTGGTCTACACTTAAGCTGCATTAGTCAGCACCGATTACACTGAAGAACTAAATGTGTCTGTGTGAGGCTGTCTCCTGCTGTCTCACATGTCTGGGGTCACTAAGAGTTGTGTGACTTACTGTACAGGAGATGCGTTTTCAACTCAGCCCTCCTCTGAGAGCTGTATGTATGTGCGTTTATATTTTGGCCTCAAAACATCTTCTCATCTGACATAGGTGATGTAAGCGAATCAAATTAAAGCAATATGAATGGCCAGCTAAATTATTATTAGGCCTCATTCATGAAACATGAGCAGAGTGAATTTCTGTTCATAAATAATTCTCAGTATCTTAATATTTTCATAGTGCAGAATACACTTTCTTGGCCAGTAAGAAATAGTCATGTTCAGTAAATGTTCTCAAATCCCAAGTCTTTTGTTAGGGTGGCAGAAAGTTCATTTGGCCTGTATTTGACCACAGGCTCGTTGATCATTCTGACACCTTATTCCTCATACAGACATCTTAACACTTTCCCAGTTTGTCTGGGAAAACTGTCTTCTCCTCCTGGCAATGTCAATCAGCAACTTGGCAACATAGCGTTTGTTCGTTGGACTTTGTTTGGAAACAAGAGGAAAGATGGAGCGCTGACGGGCAGTGAATCATCCGCCCTGATCGAGCGCTGAGTAACGGGTGGAGACTGAGTGAAAGAAGGAAATGTTCTGGACAAATCTGTTGACTTAGATGAGGCCGCGATGACTGAGCTGCAGGCAAGTGTGAATCACCTCCAATTTTGCTACTCCTTTCGTTTTATTCACTCTGTGCCCTCTGGAGTTTCTCACAACATCTGAACACAGTCCTGCTGTGTTAGTGTTAAACTATAGTTTCTGAAGGCATTGCATTAGATGTCTCAAAGGTTCTGCAGCGAAAGATATATACATACCCACGACAAATGAAAGTGGCTTTATCCATTGTAGTCTCCATTGTAATGTTTAGTGTTTTTTTGTCATTCCTTTGAGCCCTCATTTGTTTGTTTGTTTGTTTCTTGTATTCATTCATTCATTGGTTTGGTTATTCATTCAGTCATTCAATCATTAGTGATTTTTAGTGTTTCTTTGTGGGTTTTTTTGATAGTTTGATTGTTGTTTGGTTTTTTGATTGATTTATTGTTGGTTAGTTAAGTATTTTGTTTATTTGCTGGTCCATTGTTTTTTTTTCAGTGATTCCTTCATATTGATTTTGTTTGTTAATTTGTTTATTGGTTAATTTTATTTATTCATTGATACCATCGTTTGTTTTTTCATTCATTGTTTTCATTTAGTCAGTCAGTCATTCATTCGGTCAGTTTTTCCTTCATTAGTTCCTTCTGTCATTTATTTGTTTGCTAGTTTGATTATTTCTTTGGTTTCTTGATTCATTTGATGTTTCCTTAATTTGTTAGTTAAGTCGTTCATTCATTCATTTGTTCATTCATTGTTTTCTTAAAAGTATTATTTTGTTAATTTGTTCAGCGTTTCCTTCATATTCATTTGTCTTTGTTAATTTGTTTGTTGGTTCCTTTTAATAATTCATTGATACTTCAAGTTTTTGTTCATTCATTGATTCCCTATTCGTTCATTCATTCATTCATTCATTAGATACCTCTGTTATTTGTTTGCTAATTTGATTGTTCTTTGGTTTCTTGATTCATTTTGTAATTTGTTAGATATTTAGGTTGTTCTTTCATTTGCTTGTTTGTTCGTTCCATAATTTAATTTAGTTCATTTGTCTTCATATCTATGTTTATTGGTTGCTTTTATTCATTCATTGATACTTCATATGTTTGTTTATTCATTCATTCATTAGATACGTCTGTTATATATTTATATGTTTGCTCATTTGATTGTTCTTTGGTTTCTTGATTAATTTTGTAATTAGTTAGTATTTAGTTAGTTCTTTCATTTTCATGTTTATTTGTTTCATAATTTGTGTTCAGTTAATTTGTTCAGTGATTCCTTCATATTTGTTTGTTTGTTCTTTTGTTTCATTCATTTGTTCTTGATTTTACTTCATACATTCATTTATCATTTATTTGTGCCTTCCTTTGTGTCCTTATTCATTCATTAATGCCTTTTTTAGATTGCCAACAGTATATGGAATGTCTTACATGCTGAATCTTTTTTATAATTATGTGTTGTTATCTTTATTTTTCTCAGTAGCTGAGAGCCTGTGATTATGTTGAAGTGATATCATGGTGTGTATAAGTGCCACCTGCAGTGCTGTGTAGGACTCTGTACAGCTCATGTTCTCCCTTACTGTTATTGAGTATATGAGAGACATGTTCACATCATGATCATTGTGTGCAGATGTGTGAGATTCATGTGAAGATAATCTAGATCAGATAATGTCCCTGTGTTTGAGTGTGCGCCGGATGTGAGTTGCTAAAGGACACTGGTGTGATTTCCTCAGACAGTGTGTGTGTGTGTGCTTAGAGGAGTCCCGGTGTGTGTTTGTGCGCGTGTAGCTGGAGGCCATGGCCTCTGCTCGCTCTGACATTGATACACTGCGCTGAAGCGGCGTGCTGTGCTGCTCGGCTGGGCGGCAGTGGGTTTGAGACACAGGCACACATGAGAAATGACCTTCTATGAGCAGAGAAAATGGAGATGGGTGCAGGACTCAATCACTGGTGCAGAAATGATGCATGTTAACAGAACATCTCTACTGATACGCTCTGGCCCCTACAGCGATTTAGGAACTCCCCAGAGTACACACACACACACACACTAGACAGTCACTCAGCCTGTTTTCCTAGATAAATGTCATTTGCAAACAGTGATCACTCAGTGATGTCTTTCTATGCCCCTCTCTCTCTCTCTCTCTCTCTCCCTCTCTCTCTCTCTCTCAGATTTGGAAAGAAAAAAGAAGAGAAGAGCAAGACGGAGACAAAAATGAATGCCCAGAAGCAGACGTCAGAAATTCTGAGTGAGGAAGAGTTGGAGAGGATGAAGGAAGAGAGAGAAAGGTGGGATTGATGTCATTACACCAAAGCACCACAGTGAATCACTATCAAAACCTAGTGAGCTGCCTTGCTTTCTATTGCCTACATATAATGTCTTAAATTGCTGCCCATGTAGGCAACTGAACTGTGGAGATTGTTCTTATGCAGTTTTATAGGAGTCAGGCTTAGATCCCTTGAGCCAGCACAAAGCAACAGTGGCAGGTAATAGCCTCTGGAAGTAAAAGAAATTTGGGAGTCAAGGCTCAAAGGAGGATGACTTCTCCCCAGTAACCTGTGAAAGGGCGCGCGATCTGAAACACACTGCACAAAAACAAATAGTATTTGTGAACTGCAGTTTTCAAAAATGTATAATCCACTCAATAAATAGTTAATTTGTTGATAATAATGATAGCAATCAACAATTCTTTGAGTAATATAGTTCATTAGCCTGACTTTTTACAGTTTTAAGAAATTTGATACATTTATGTACAAACATTTTGACCCGGAGAGGATTTCCTTTGTTTTTTTTATGAAAATGCTAGTTAATGTTATCACATTGGACTAAAGCTTGCTGACTTTGCTCACAGGGTATAACAAGAAGTATTACCAGTTTTTCCCCTCTTGTTACACTTGTGGTGTTCCTGGTCAAAAGTAACAGGTCATTTAAAATTTGGTTATGCTGGTTATGCTGTATTATTATATCATATTGTGTTATGCCTCATTGATCTGAGATCATGCACCTCATGTTTTTGAGTGAACATTGCCAAAATTATCCTCAAAGAATGAATTTCTTTTTCTTTTTTTTTTACTCAAGAAATGAGCTCAGATCAATGAGGCCCACAACCAATCAGTTCTAAAAAGAAATACAAAATCTGTCCTAATTGAAAGAAAACAAGTTGACAAAATGATTAAATCCAAGATTTGGTGATAATATAGCATAAAGAAAGGTTTACAAGCATTTTTTAAAAGGCTGGTTTTCAAAATAGTTAAGGGTTAGATGCACTTTTTAGATTTGAAGCTGTTGCTATATGCATAGATATAAGTAAATTATGACTGCTAAACTGTACAATTGACCATTGTCCCAAGCAGTTGATCTCATACATTGTTTCTATAGTTTATTTTTTTTGCACATAATTTCAGCTGAAGCAAATCTCGTCATTATCACAAAACAAACCCCTTCAGGATGATACAAGACTCTTTTAATGTCCCGATCACCCTGTCAGAGTTTATTTTGTGATAACGATTGGATGACTGTACATTATTTTATATGTTTCACTGATGTAAAGATAGCATTCGTTAGTGGTGAAGTTAGCAGAATATAGTTGAGAGATCTTTTAGCATGTTGTTTTTGCCGTAATTTGTGAGGACACCAAGACATTTCCAAATAGCATGAGTTGACCAGTTAGTTACTAGCTGAAGTAGATTTCATAAGGAAACTCAAAAGTAAGCTGGGAAAAAACATTACCTGCCATATGGAACAAAGGTATAGCTCATTACTGTCATGTATGACACACAGGGTTTTAGATGACTCATTGTATTACACACAGGATTAGATCTCTTATTTGTTGTCCCTTTTCCTCTCATTCACTCTGTAGGACTGATAGCTTTTTGTGGTCCATTACTGAGATGACACGCAGCACTAGATTCCTCTTCCTCTCTCTATCTCTGTCTCTCGGCGTGTCATGTATATTCTGCCAGAATACAGGAGAAAAGGATATATTTAGCTGAGATGCAGGGATGTTTTTGCAGTCATTATTTTGTGTGGTGTTTGCCGAGGCTTATTTGGACTTGGAAACGTGTGAAGTGTGAGCTGGAGCCATGCTGTTCTCCTCCATATGCTCCAGAGTGGCATTTGTTCAGAGAGAGACTTTATTGACTGAGCCTGTTGTAGCTCCTAAGAGAGACGGAAAAGGGAAGAGGGAGAGAGAAAATCAGCCGGATGTGTCCGAAAGCTCTTTCTTGACCTTTCCAGTTTATTGTATTTTTGGAGTCGTCCTTGAAAGTGTAAATACGATTCAAGTTCAAGATCTTGCAGTTGCGTTCTCATTGTTTGTGTGATTTGCACAATGGCTCAGTTGAAATTTCAGACCATACTCTTCTGGTCGAGTGTTTGGAATAATTATTTTTGAATGTTGTTAAAAGGAGTCTCTTATGCTCAACAAGGCTGAGCTTATGTGATAAAAAAAAAATTGAGTAATAACAGTAGTGTAATAGTGTAATAGTAGTGTAATAACATTTCACAATTTTACTGTTTTACTGTATTTTGAATCAAATAAATGGAGCCTTGGTGAGCATAAGAGACTTATTTCAAAAACATAAAAAATGTAATTCCACACTTTTGAACAAACAGCTTAAATTATAATAATCATTAAAGCCAGGTAGGTTAACACCAGCTTTTCTGTGTTACAGAATTGAGGCCAAGCACCAGGAATTGAGGGAACGCCAGGTCCGGGACCGCTTCTCCCCACCTGACGTGGAGGATGATGACCTTGACCCCAACTACGCCCGCATCAACAACTTCAGGGAGCGTGGATCACCTTCCCAGCCACGCTACGGGAACCGCAGCCCTTCCCCGCAGAGACCCCCACCCCCAGTGTCCCACAGCAGAGAGCCGTCCGCAGAAGACCCTCTGGACGGCCTGTACGCCAAAGTCAACAAACAGCGAAGCCCTCCACCTCCTGCTGCAGACTGGTAAATATGCATATATTCAAATATCCCTGCTGAAAAACTTGCTTAAACCAGGCTAAGATGTTCTGCTAGTTTCTCAGTCTGGCCAAAATCCTGAAAAGTGCCCATAATCCTGCTAAAACCAGTTAACAAACCAGCATGACCAGGCTGAGACCAGATAAGACTGGCTAACCAGCTTAGTCTGGTTTATAATTTGTATTTTTTTTTAGCTGGGATAGTCTTTAGGTCAATGTCTGCCACATGTGAGCGTCTGCAACATAATGATCATATTGTTGGTCAGGTAGAATGATATCCAACCCCATGAGCCTATATCTGTGTTGCATTTTGTGAGTAGATTTCTTTGGGATTTAATTGATTTCTGATGGATTAGAGTATAAATTGTACAGGGTTCTTTTATGTTGTTTCTCAGTCCTCATGTTTACCCAGTGTCTGAAGAGCATTGATGCATTAGCAGTTCTGATCACAGCAGTTGAGTGTTAGGTGGTGTTAGGGGTAGGCGGTATGGCCAAGATCTTACATCATGCAATGACTAAGAAGTTACCAAATAACAAATAACGACACTGTAATGTTTATTTTTGGTAATCCAGTGAATGTAACAGTTTTGTTCAAAAGTTTGCTGTCAATAAGATTTTAAAGGTTTTTTTTTTTTTTTTGAAGGAAATGAACACTTTTACTTAGAAAGAAAGAAATGTATCCAAAAATGACAGTAAAGACATTTATAATGTTACCGTAGCACTCTAGTAACTACTATTAAGTAACAAGAAACTTAGATTAATGAATTAGTAAGTAATAGCACTCTGTTAAAAGTGGTAGTTCACTATTAGCTATTTTTTCATACCTTCCAGAGAACTACTAAGAACTACACAATGTAGTTCACAATAATGCACAATGTATAATTAATTTTAAAGTGAAGGTCATGGTAGCCTGCTAATAATGACTCAAGCATTGCCAAATCCTTCAGAAGGAATTACTAATTATTTGGATCAGTATCTAAAGTGAATGACATGATAACTATCTAGTTATAGCTATATAGCATTGCAAGCTTTTGAGGGTTTTGTGAAGTATTGGATAGTAATGACTCAAAAGTTACTACATCCTTCTAAAGGAATTACTAATCATTTGGATCCATATCTGTCATTACAGTACCCTAGTAATGATAGAAGTCATTGTACTGTAAGCTTTTGAGGTGTTTTTAAGGTTTTGGATCATAATTCCATCCAATGGATTTGGTAACACTTGAGTCATTACTAGTGGGTTATCATGATCTTCACTTTAGAATGCTGATCCAAATAATTACCAGTTCCTTTAGAAGGATGTAGTAACACTTGAGTCATTACTGTCCAAAAACTTACATATACCTTAAAAGCTTTTATCATGCTTTTCACTTTAGAATACTGATCCAAATAATTAGTAATCCCTTCGGAAGGATTTGGTAATACTTGAGTCATTCATTACTAGTAGGTTACCGTGATCTTCGATTAGAATTAATTATGCATTTTGATTTATTCACATTAATTATATTAGACGACCCAAAACTTTTGAAATGTAGTGTACTTAACAAATAAAATGCATTTCATCTCATTTATAACATCTGAGTGAAATGCCTGGCATAAGTGCAAAAACAGCCTGTTCTATAATATTACTTTTTAAAACTAAGGACTCAATCAATTCTTGTTGAATAATGATATATTAATACAGCACGTTGCTTGGCAACCATAAAGAAGCCAATAACGCCTAATAACACACTTTAATAACAAGTTCTTCCTCACCATGGCTTGTAATTCTCATAACCTTAAGACAGAGTCACAGCTGTAAACCCAGAGGAGCTGCTCTAATATTGATTCTCTCATTTTTGCTGGACACATCAGCTCAGTCTGCAGCTCTGACACAGCTATGCTGTAATTCTGTTCTTTTGATTGAGCATCAGAAATATATCAATATATATATATATACAGTGGGTACAGAAAGTATTCAGACCCCCTTAAATTTTTCACTCTTTGTTATATTGCAGCCATTTGCTAAAATCATTTAAGTTAATGTGCCTCCACCTATGGTGAAGTAATGCATTAGCCTTGACATTTAAATCAAGAACTGCATTTTTAAGGTAAGACACCCCAGATGAATAGGGTGAGAAAAAAAATAATAAATAACTGATAGATGTCACCATATTTCCCCAGCTGATTGATTACATTAAGAATTGCACACATATTTTGTATTACAAGATTTCTGAAATGTTATGTTTAAATATGCAACTGAGGTATTATCTAATTGAATATGCACTGATTTTCATACATTTCCAGGACAGAAACTAAAATGTTGGATAAAGCCAGTTTCATTTTGTTTTTCACGGTTTTTCAGAGGGGATTTTTGATATCTCGTTGTATCATTTAGAAATCAGAGAATACTGTAAAAAACTGAAAAAAATCACCATGTTTTTAGGAATAAAATGTTGTAAGAAAATCTGGCAAATGATAAATGAACAAGCCTCTCTGTAAACACTTTAAGAATACAGAGAAGAATAAAACTTTAAAGTTTGGTGTATGTAATTGCCACTGATGTGGAGAATTTTGGCTCAGTGCAGGAGAAAAAAAAAACTAATTTTAAAGAAATTTACAGGTGTCAAGTAATAGTGCAATAAATCAAACACTCAAAAGTGTATTTGGTCCCACTTTATATTAAGTGGCCTGAACTTCTCTGTTCTCACATTTAAAATAATCTTTTGATGCAATGCACTTACTGTGTTCGTACATGTTTTTACATTGTACTTATATTTTAAAAATTCCTGCATGTGATTACATCTGTAATTAATCACACTGTTGACCCATCCTTTACACCTTATTCACCCTAATACCTATCCAAACCTAACCTTATCCCGTATCCCACCTCAAAAGCAGCAGGTGTTTTGCAATACAATATGAAGTACATTTTAAGTACATTGTACTTATTTTTGATGCAAGTACATAGTAGTTAAGTGCCTGTAGTGTCTTGCTTGAAATAAATAACACAGATGACTTTTTCTGTTTTGACTGACAAATACAAGTAAAAACTTCTCTCTTATACAAAAAAGTAATGCAAAAGTGACTAACAAGTTCCTGTACATTATAGATACCTGAATGTCTTGTTCTCATCATCTCTGTGGCAATTTCTGAGTGGATATTTGGGTCACAAGGAGTTTCATTCGGAACAGGAAGGTCTCAGCATGAGGGGTCAGCTGTTGGTCAGATACAGTAGTTGGCTGAAGGAAACTCATTTATTTGTGTGAAGGGAAAGATGTGTGCCACACGGAGACATATCAGCTATAACTCGGCTCATTAAGGATGTATCTTTGTCATATGCGTCACTGTATGACACTTTATCTGACTCTGTGGCTAGGCGTCTACTAAAGCCTCAGTTTTTGATAAATAATCTGGTTAATTTCCTCTTCTTTAGCTTTTCACACTCTGCCAGGGGGTTTGAATACCGCTGCATATTCATATCTGCCCTGCATAAGGTGGGTATTTTGAGTAAATTCATGCTGATAGGCTGCTGATGGGTAAATTGAGGATGTGAATGAGAATAGCATCAGTGACTCTGGTGTCAGCGTGAGCATGCTCTCGTGTCATATGAAGAGTTTGTTAAACGGTAGAGTTGCTCTGTTGTATGGCCGGTGTCTGATTTCAAAGCACCCTCTGAGAGTCATTAAAGCGGTTCGGTTATTTAGACAGACAGGCAGTTTAACACACACCCTGCTGCCCACTGCTGTCATAAAAAGTGTCTTTCAGTGTGTGTAGTGGCTTATATGGTCAGTAGTGAAGTTCAGCAGGATTCTGTGCATCTACATTTTTAATGTAAAAATGAGCACATCCACTAATACAAGACAAAGTGCTTCTCGTAACCGTTTTCACCCTCTTTTGACCCGTCTAGTTCACCCAGAAGTCACTTTTACTTACTCCTATGTAGTACTTTGCTATGTGAATGTATTTACATACCATGAAATAAACAATATAGCAAAATATCTAACAATAGACACATTTCACCTGTGAATTGATTTAGTCTGTCAGAAGGCAAAACTAGAGCACAGTACTACCTACTCGTAGCAAATCTTTCAGATGCAATGACACTCAATATAGACATTTTGAAGCTGAGCTTTAAATCAGGAAAACTAAACTACTAAAGCGGCACTCCTCTATTGGGTATTTTCTGGGTCCAAAATGAACACTCAATGAGTGCCAAAAGCAATTAAAATCTATATGGTGAGTAAATAAAACTGAGCTACTCTCCAGTAGTGGTAACCTAATAAAGAACTGTGCAATTTATGGTTTAAGGGTCAGTGGCACAGAAGAGTGTGCATGATTTTGAAATAAAAAGTTTTTATAAATAGTATACTATAGTTTTTATTTTATAAATTGGCATGTGTTTTAACCAGTGTTGGGGGTATCGCGAGTTACGTAATCAAATAACTTTTTTCAAGTAACTAGTAAAGTAACGCATTACTTTTTAATTTACAAGAGAATATCTGAGTTACTTTTTAAAAAGTAACGCCAGTTACTTTGTTTTCCCATTTATTAACTGACAAGTCTCCTGTCCCCATATTGGGAGAAATCGGAAGTACAGAGGAGTTGTGTGCGCTGTGTGAACATGATGTAGTTCTAGACTAAATGTGAATGTGCATTAATTCATCCCACTCACAAAAAAAACAAATTTAGTATTCATCAAAATGAATTAAACAAGTGAAATGCAAACTCAGAATATGACGCAAACCTGCAATAATTAAATATGTTAAATAACACAAATGTATCTAATCCCATTTTATTAACTAATGTCTTTGCTGCTGACCTTTGATGATCCAGTTCAACCATACTAATAAGCAAAAATTACTCTAGACAAACATTTGTGTGTCTTTTTTTATTGCTGAAGTGTGTCGAAATTTTTTCTTCTGCATTCTACTGTAGCCCTGCTCATATTTAAAAAGTAACGCGAAAGTAACGCAGAAGTAACGTGTAACATTACTTTCCATAAAAAGTAACTAAGTAACGTAATTAGTTACTTTTTTAGGGAGTAACGCAATATTGTAATGCATTACTTTTAAAAGTAACTTTCCCCAACACTGGTTTTAACCATCAAGTATATTTGCATATACCACATGCCTTGTGACAGTGATTTTTTTTTCTTTATTATGATATCAGAACAGTTGTTTCACTCTGACACTTTTGACTTTATGCCCTAAAATTATCATAAATATCAAAATGAATTTTAATTAAGAAACTCAAAGCTCTTAAAATGTTCTTTAGGTTTTTTTATTGTTCAAAGTATCCTAAAAAAACATGTTCCACGGTTTTCACAAAAATAACAAGTAGCACAACTGTTTCCGTAATGATTAGAGTAAGAATTGATCATAAACAACGTTTCTTGAGCAGCAAATCAGCATATTAGAATGACTGGCGAAAATTCAGATTTGCCATTACAGGAAAAAAGTTAAATTGAAATAATATTTCACAATATTACAGTTTTCATTTTATGTTGTTCAAATAAATGCAGATTTTTCCGACCACAAACTTTTGAACAGCATTGTATTTTTGTATAAATTAATACAAAAATAATACCAATTTAAATTATACAAAAGATAGTCTCATGCCAATGCAAGTGATTTGAGCAATTGAAATCTAAGACATAAAACTCTTATATCCATATCGACCAATACCGGAGACCTTCGTTTCCCCTCTACATTCCTCCTTTCATCTGAGCGCTCTGGAGCGGTGGAGAGGCAGGCAGGTGAAGGACGTGGGGAATGTGGTGAGAGAAAAGAGTGTGGGGCTCTTGAGGTTCTCCTCATGAGAGAGAAGCGAGCGAGGAGCTATTTGGCATTGATTGTGAGAAGAAGGGTCCACAGCGAGCTGCTCCTTCAGCCCTGAAGAGGCCCACCGCACTCAGTGTGGAAAGTTACTATAACAACCAGACTCTCCAGAGCTCTGCTCCGCTCCAATTAAAAAATCATCATTGTTCCCTCCAGTGATAGAGAGGGATGAGGGAGACAGGTGGCTTGCTTATCTGCACAGGGGCAACCCAGTTCTGTAGAGACCAATGGAGAGCTGCAGATTGCCAACCTTTGCTTCCACATCTCCAAAAACACTTTTAGAGACAAACATATGAGGAAAAAGTGGGAATCGGTTTGATAAGAGGCGGAAGGGGTCCACAAGGTTTCTCGCTCTCCACTCGGCACTCTAGCTCGCCGTATGAATGCCGTGTCCTGGATGTACTCGAGAACAATAGCCCCCACACTGCCCTAAGCAAACAGTCCTCAATGTAACCCTGCCAGGGTCAGTCCAAAACACGGCACAAACCCATCAAGAGATACTCCACAGGTTACCGATGTCCACTCAAGTCCCCCATCAGCAGCCATTGTGCCCAGATACCTCACTGAAAGATTTGGCCTATATAAAAAACACAGTTAGGGCTTTCTCCTCCTCGTCTCTCCGCATGTTCCCTCCACCTCCTCCTTCCCTGCTTTCTTGAGGTCTGGAGCGCAGCCTCGCCATCAAAATAATTATAGAAATCACTAGATGGAGAAAGAAAAGCTTTTAGTGTTGGTTGTGTGAGTGCTGGAGTGCTTTTCTGCCCGTTAATTAATCAGCCATTCTGCTGAGCTGAATGAGCGCTGCAGGCGCATTCGGCTGCTTTTAAAGAGTGCCAGCCCGCTCCCTTAAGTGTCTCCCCGTATCTGCGAACCCTTCCCTGGCCTGACACCGCTTCTCTGTCTCTCTTATTCACCATCCCTCCTGCAATGAGGGTTTAATGTGTTTTCAATGTGTCTGAAAGAAATGTAGGTAACCGTGTTGGAAATGGGCAAGATGGTTGACCAGTCATCCAACTGTCTGTCTAAAAAAGGCTTCAATGTTTTATTGAAATGTCATTTTTAAATATAAATAAATATTATAATTAATACATGTTATATAATAATAATAGTATTAATAATAATAATAATAATAGCATTTATGTCAATTATAAATATTTAAATATTATATATTTAATTTACACATACATTCACACACAAATAAATAAATATTTTAATAAATAATTTTATTATTATAAATAAACCTAATATTGTGTACATTTTTCCTATGTATTTAATGTATGTACTTTAATTTTTTTTGCATATCGAAATAATTACTTTTAGCATTTTTATTTCATTTGTTTATTCATTTATTTATTTTGTTATTTTTGTTGTGCCACTTTTAAAGGGAATAAATTCAGACCATGCGAATTAAAAGAGAGGATTTTAGCTGGGTACATTTTATGTATCTGTTATGATGGATATTCTGCAGGTCTAGCTGATCCCTCAAAACTGATCACAGAACCTCCAATGCTGAATTTCCATTTTCTGAACAGGTTTGATATCTGAATATATCAATAAAAGTCTTAGTTTAGTCTCAAAACAAGTCTAGTTTAACTAAACAACTTTATAATATAAAATATTGAGAAAAAAAAAAGATTATTTTTTTTTTTTATCTAAAAGATTGGCTTCCAAAAAAGACAATTGCAGGAATTTCAGTGAAGATAGATATTCATTTTTATTATTTATTTGTTATTATTTTTATTATTATTATTATTATTTTTATTTGTGGGGGGGGTTTTTTTATTTATTTTTTTTACCTGAGCTTTGTCTCTGATTGCAACTTCCTGTTTTGCAGAAAAAGTTGGATACCTGAATGTATTGATCAGCAAACCTCCAAATAAAAATACACTGTATAACAAGCTCATAGAGGTTCGTTGTTCGTTTGGAAATCTTTTTGTGCATTTTTTGTGCCTGAAAGTTCAGACTTTGTGTGAATGGGCTTTGAAAGACTGAGAATAAAAGCGTATAGAGGAAGCTTCTTCAGGTTTGTGGGTTCTCTGAGTCCTTATGATTCATCTGGCCTAATCTGGAGAACCGGACAAGTGCTACTCGTGCGTTCCGCCCCTGAGCTTTTCTCTTCCTCTCAATGCACTTCCCTCATTCTATTTTCCCCTTTTTCATTCTGCATTTCCTCCTCTCATATTTGTTCAAGAACTTCCTGCCTGTCACTCATTGAAGAAAAGCAATTCCACATCACTCTCCCATTGAAGCACATACAAGAAAAAAGCATGCACACTCAAACGCACACGTGTGTGCGCTCACACAAAGCATTCACTTAGCGGTTTCTTCTAGATGCATCTTGTAGCTTAGCAACAAGTCATGCCGCTGCATACTGTGCCATTCTGTTTTTGGAAACAGGAGGATGTGAAAGCTTATTTCTAAAAAGCAGAAATTGCAGATTTAAATTATATTCACCTCATTATTCCATCTCAGCTTGATTGAACTGAAAGGGAAATGCTTTATTTTCTTTCTTTTTTAGACCTGGTGCACAATTTTAGAATTGAGGGTTGAGGATAGAAGACTTGATTACCGCCTTACTCTTAGACACAGATTTGCCTACCCAGAATGCACTCTGCCTGCCGTACAAAGGCAGAGTCGGTGTGACTGGTGTTTTAATGAAACGGTCCAAGCACAAATTGAGCTTCACCTGCGAACGAGAGGACACGGGAGGGGTCGGCGAATGTTGATGGCCTGTCCAAATAATGTTACACCAGCCAAAATACTTCTAATTATTTCTTCAATTGCAGATGGCATATAAAAAGTGCCGTCACTTCTGGTTAGGGAGCCTGGGAGCTGGCCTGTCATTGCCGACTATCTTTTGTTGTCAAATTTCATTTCTGAAAATGTCCACCAATTAGAGTGCCGAAGCTCACCGCAAAATTACTCTAGGGGAGAGTTGTGGGAAATTGATAGATCCGGTTCTTTCCTCTCCTCGTCCAAACACGGATATGTCCATTATGGCATCCGTGGCCTCGCTGTCTTCTTCACGATTGCTCGTCTTTCTTGCCTGCTTGATGTGGGTCATGTTTCATCAGCAGGTTAGGGGAATAAGGGTGCACTTTGTCTCTTCTGATGTAAATGATTGAATGATTCCATGTGACACTTACAGATGTAGTGCTGCTTTATTAGATGGATAGTTTAGGTCTGATGCTGATGCAGTTAACACAGCGTTCCAGACTTGCTAAAATACACGCTGTTAAACACCTGTTAATCTAACTGCTATGTAAATTGCTGACAATATCCTTTTAAATCAACATGTAACACAACCCATTTTATTTGGTAATCTGATGTGTTTCCGAGTGAAATGGACTATCCAGCAACAATGGGGTAGACGTTGACTCCTAAATTAAACATTTAAGAAACAAATGAATGTTTTTTTTTTCTTTGACAAATTATAGAAGCACTCTGTAAGCATGATTGTTCTGAAGTGCTTCAGTTAATCGTGTTCAAATCTTCTTATGGGCAAACATTAATGCTGCATGCTATTATGAATAGACGTTTTAGTATATGCTATGATTCAAGTTACGTAAACAAGGACAGTTTTGTTGTCGTATTAAGTATAGATTTGTTTCAGTTTGATTCTGTCAGTCATATAGATAACCAAATAGTTGCTGGTCCCCATTGAGTTAATAGTATGAAAATTTGGTCACACTTTATTTTAAGGTCCAATTCTCGCCATTAACAAACCATTAACTATGACTTTTGCCTAAGTAAACTCCTAATTTGCTGCTTACTAATAGTTAGTAAGGTTAAGGTTAGGTATTTGGTAGGATTATGGATGTAGAATATGGTCATGCAGAATATGTGCTTTATAAGTACTAATAAAGAGCCAATATGTTCATAATATGCATGCTAATAAGCAAGTAGTTGATAGTGAGAATTGACCCCTATACTAAAGTGTTACTTAAAAATGCTATTACTATTTATCTCAGCAAAAACATGCATCTTTAATTACACATTGCCATATGAACACCTAAAGTATATATTACAGTATTGTTTTGAATCGATTCAGTAAGGGGAGTTACTTGTGAATTCAGTAGCAGCTCTGAACAATGTGAACCACTAACGCACTACTGAGTTTGGGGACTGTTATATGAATCATTTTGACCGACTCATTAAAAAATAACTCTTTACATCATGATTCATGATTTGTTCATTGTTATGTGCAGCAAATACGTGTTGAAAGTGCTTATGGATACATTTTTATTGTCTGTCACTAATGAGAACAAGATTTTAAATTAGTGTCACACATTTTTGTCTCTGTCTAGAGCCCTGAGTGTGCCAATGCTGTATTATGTTTTATTTACAAAGTTATATCATATGCAATAAGTAAAAATCATTTACTAAGTTATATATGCAATAAGGCGCTCAAGGCTGTACTTTATATTAAATTTAATCATGGTTTATTGTGTCGCATGACCTTTCACACTTTATTGCTCGAATCCACAAAGCTTCTCTGTGTCCTCAGGGTTTTGTTGTTTAGTAAATTGAGATTACAATGTCTTTTCTTCAGCTGCTTTCTCAGGTGTACTTATCCACTCAAGCTCTCGTTGTTGGCCTGGGGTAATATAGTAATAATGTGTGTTAAACAGGCATGATAAAGAGTGCTTGAATGGAATTTATTTTTGATTTGGGAGCATGTGATTGACAGAAGCATGCCGATTATCAACCAGATGAGCTTCTCTGAATCAAATTGGTGGATTACATGAAGATTCCCCTCGACGGCCCTCAGTGTGTTTCACATGCACACTCGTTAGTGTGTGTGTGTGTGTGTCGATTCCAGCATTTCTGTCCTGTTCTGCTGCTCTCCAGGTCAGAAATTGATGTCTTTCATTTTACAGTGTATAAATCTTGCTCTTTAGGACCGACAATGTTTCTTGGTCCATTTCAAAGATGAAGGAATAGATTGCTCTGTGCCATACGACTCCGTTCGGCGTTTCTCTTGATGTCTGTGTCTCCATTGTCCAAAACAGACATGTCTGCTGGATTTATGCGTGCCCCTCCAGCTTTAAACCATCATTTATCCAACTCTTAAGATCTGCTGACCTGAAGTTTCTCTCCAGCATTAAACCATTAATAGACAGAGAGAGGGGCCGCCCTCAGAACTAGCAGGGGGTTTTGTCGAGACAAAGAGGGGAAAACTGTTCACTGCGGTTTGAGGAGATGAACAGAGAGATGTGAACGTGGTGAGATGGAGGATAAAAGAGCTGAGATCTTCTACACATATCACATGGTGTGCGTCTGTCTGCAATTCTGTCATCATTTACCCTAATGATGTTCCAAACCTGCATGAACACAAAATAGATGAACAAAATAAAAGATGTTTAGCAGAATGTGCTGCGGTTTTCCATATAATATAAGTGAATGGTGACCAACGGCTGTCTAGCTCCTAAATAGACAAAAAATTATTTGTGCACTACAAGTCTTCATCTGATAGTTTTATTAATATTAAAATATTAAATGTATTTATTATTAGGCAAAAATTATTATTAGGCAAAATATTTTTAGGCAAAAATCGGTTTAATGCTAAATTTTTAACACATTTACTGAACTTGAAATGATATAATACAAATGTTTGTGATAATATATAATAGAATAGAATAGAATAGAATAGAATATAATAGAATAGCTCATGTTCGAGGGTCTGCATTAAAACGTTTGAAAACCCCGAGTTATGGTATTATTTTTTTGGACCTTGAGTGTATTGAGGGTATTATTTTTTGGAGCCCTCATCACCAATTGCTTTTACATTTACATTTACATTTAGTCTTTTAGCAGACGCTTTTATCCAAAGCTACTTACAAAAATAGAAGCAATCAAAATCAACCTTTTATTGTATGGAACAAAACATTCAACATTCTGCTGAACTTCTTGTGTATTTTACAGAGGAACAGGAGTCATGTGAGGTTAGAACAACATGAGGGTGAGTAAATGATGACAGATTTCTTTTTTTGGGTGAACTATCCCTTTAAGGCAAGGTTTCTCAGTACGTTATTAATGACTCCATTCGTTTAATATCTCCCATCTCTCAGCTTCCGTGGGATGCCGGCCAACTACCCAGTCACTTGAGTATGAAATTAATAGATAAAATCGCAACTCTTGTTGTTTCACAGCCGAACACTAAATTCCCCACTCGTCGCAGTCACACAGACACGACGCTGACCCAGGGGAATCGATACCATTGGCTGTAGTTAATGCCGTGCTCCCCTGCCACTGGGAGAGAGAGAAAATAAATATCTTTACCCTTTATTGAACTTTCTCTTGTAACACTCCTGTAGAATGAGCTTCTGTGAGGGAAAGAGCAGAGTGCAAATTAAGCCTTTCTTAGTCACCAGGTGCTGTGGCTCAGCTTATCGGAGGAAACGCTATCCGGAGAGCCAGTGCCCTTATTTGATTCCCGCTGCCGCCCACCACCGCTCTCCCGTTCTTCTGAACCACTCTCAATGCTTACTGCACAGTGTGTGTACTACACTGGATACGATCTAGTATATTTTTTTATTAGAATTTTTTAATCAACAATTAATGTTTTATTTTTTTACTGTTTTGTATTTTTTATTTTTACCCTAATTATGATCCCCTTACAAGACACCCTTTAAAATATAAAAGCATCTATAAATTTCCAAGTTTTCAGTCTCGTTAATGCTTTGTCAGAAAAATATTTAGTATGACATGAAGACAACATTCCTAAATTGATTCCTAAATTTAATAATTGTACTGAAGCAAAAGCAAATTCGTTTTATCTATATTGTTTTATGTACACACATACAACATTTTGGAGTTAGTAGGATTTTAAAAATAAATAAATAGATAAATAATTTTATTCATCAAGGATGCATTCAATTGATCAAAAGGTCAAGAGATTTATAATGTTACAAAACATTTTTATTTCAAATAAATCAGCATAATCATCAAAGAACCCTTAAAAATGTATCTTGGTTTTCACAAAAATATTATGCAGCACAACAATTTTCAACATTGATAATTAAAAAAAAACAAAAAAAAAACACTTAAGACTAGATAATGGCTGCTGAAAATTCAGCTTTGTCATTACAGAAATAAAATACATTTTAAAATATATTAAAATAGAAGACTTGTAATAATATATATATATTTTTGCTTCATTTTTTTATCAAATAAGTGCAGCCTAAGAGACAAGGGAAAATTGTTTTTTTTTTCTGCTATATTTCAAGTAATACAATAACTTTGGTAGGTTAATTTGGTGCACTTAAAATGGGTTGTCAAGATTAGCGCATTGCTTTGTAGGATATGCTATTCCATGCTCGTATACTGAATATTTTGCTGTATTCCATCCATTCCATGCCTACAGATCTTTTGTATACCATCCGCAGTATGCACACTGCAAAAATAGTAGTCAATGGGTAGTATTATAGTATGCCATTCTGAACATATTTTCTCCCTCGCTCTCCCTCCCCTTCCTCCATCACCCCTGTTTCATAGCCTGTGGCCATATTAATGTCGGGTTCCCTCTGTGCGTGACCAGCCGAGTTTATGATTATGTTTGGAACTGCAGGCTATGTGTATATTCGGGGGTGAGCGTATGTGCACTCATGTGTATTTGAGTGAGAGGTGTGTGCCTGTGTCTTTGATTAGAGCAGGACCCTTATTAAACATTGATGGTGTTATTCATTTGGAGGGTGAGGAGGGTGCTCAGTCAAAATGGCAGCAGTAATTAAGGCGTTCTGGATATGATGGCTGCATGATGGAGTGTTGAAAGCATAACTATGGAGCCCAGACGCTGCAGGGGAAATGGCTTGCTTGGGAACCACAGGTCGAGAATAAATGCACGCATTTGGTGCTTTATGGTGTGTGCGTGTTTGTGCAACTGCCAAATACCTTTAGAGCAAAGCTGATTTATTCTGCTGTGTTCTCAGATCCTTATATTTTGAATGATTTCGCTTGAAGCTGATTCCAGTGTTGGTGGGGGGGGGGACTTTTTTTTTTATATCAACTACCCAGAAATGTTTTTATGCAATATTGTAACAGCATGCGGTTAAAGCCACTGGTCTCCAGTACATTTCATAGCGATGCTGTAACTCTCCTGTGGTCTCTTTGTCTCCATATCCAAAGACATGATTAAACACAGATTTAAGTTTCTAATATCTAATAATGGATTCACTCACTTTATTATTGGATTACTCTTTCTCAGAAAGACTTGGAAGGCGATGTCTTGAGTTTGTTGTCACGACCCTACTATTCTTGAATTAATGGCATGACATGAATTAATGCACTGGTCTAGACCTGCAGTTTTGCATGTCGTCCCACAAAGACTCGCACACTCAAGAAATCAACAGCATTTCAGATACCATTACTGTGAAGTACAACTACCGCAGCAGGTTTTTATGCATAATACCATCGCTCTCCATTGTAGTGAATTTCAATTTAGCTGTAAAAGGTCATAATATTTTATGTATTAGTATTTTATGGCCCTATTCACTGTTCCAATCAATACGAGATTTGGATCAAGACTTGCATGCGATTTCATCTCCTGTTCTCTCTTTCTTTCTCTCTCTCTTTTTTTCTTGTGTGTTATGTGCCTCATAAATTGTGTAAAGTAGCCGTGAGGGAGTATGGTGGAGAGAAGATGGATGCTGCCACACTTTCCCACTCTATTCTCTCAGCTCTCCAATCACTGAGATTGAGAAGTGAAAAATGGAAGGGTTGTAACAGGGGCATAACTCTGCGTCTGCCCCCCGTATGAGCTGCTGTCTGTCTGATCTGCTGCTGTCCACCCCGATCTGTGCCGCACTGCAATTCTTGCCCTGGTGCCTCAGAGCGTTTCTCCCATGTGGGGGGCCATTTCTGTGGTTTGCTTTTGTGTGAGTGTGTGTGTGTGTGTGTGTGGGTCTGTGTTATTAATCTGCAGTGGGACCGTTCTTGTTGTGTGTCCCTGAGTGTGTGTTGTTCTGTTTGTTTTGAGACCTCACTGTCCGGGTTGAGCGTGCTCTGTACGGGAGCTGGAGTGTGCGTGTGGCCACCGGGTCGCCGCGCTCTGGCCCGTTCCCACAGCATCATCCCTCTGGAATGCCTGGCACTCGCGCTGTCTACCTAACGAGCTTTTAAAAAAGACATGTTAATTTGTTTTGTCTTAATCTAATCCCTCTACTGTCTCATTCACCCTCTGTTCTCCAAGTTTCTCTCTCTAACACACACTCTTTGCTCTCTCTCTTTCTCTCTCAGTTAATCTGATTGGTCAGGAACATGAAAAAAAAAAAAGTAAATTGAATTTTGGTGTTCTGCGTCTAAAGGGAGAATGAGGGAATTTTGTAGAGTGGTCAGCCTACACTTGTTTTTGATGAAAGTACTACTTGCTCTCTAGTTGTAGAGTTGTAGTTTTATTGTAAAAGCAAGTCTATTTTCTTCAGGGAGAGATTTCACTCTGTAAGCACATATTTACACCTCGACTTAACTAGATGCAATGCTTTTTTACTTTTTTTTTCTTTGTCATAGTGAATGTGACATTTTTTTTGTTTGTTTAAAATGTATCTGTGTTGCATGTAAAATGTTTCAAATTCATCTGTGATGCCAATCAGTGTTATTTTAGTATTATTTATATGCCATTACATTATTTTTTTAATATTTTGAATTAGCTTTTATATACATTTCCCATTTTAATTTTAGTTCAGTTTTAGTAATTTTGTTATGTGCTTTCATCATTTTTTTAATGATTATTTTTTACATTTTTATTTAGCTTTATTTTTTATTTTAGTTATAGTCATTATAGTACTTCAACTTATTTATTTCAGGATAACACTTTACAATAAGGTTAAATTTTAATATTAGTTAAAGTGATAGTTCACCCAAAAAAATAAAAAAAATAAAAAATTTAATAATTTACTCACCCTCATATTCCCACAGTTGCTGGTACTACTTCCACAGTATTTCAAGTTTTCCTTTGTCTTTGGAGTGTTACAAGCTGCTTGTGCACATATAAGATCCGTAAAGTTGCACAAACTAAAGTCTCAAACCCAAAGAGATATTCTTTATAAAAGTTAAGACTCGTCCACACCTTCCTAAAACGCCTCCTTTTAAACACGCCCCCACATGTCTACGTCATTGTGTTGGACGATTTGCATTACACCGCACAAAAATGTTTACGCAAAGAAAGAAGGCATAACTTTTATTCTTGCTGTAGTATTGTAGTCGTGGAGTCGCCATGTCGTGGAGATGCTGTGTGTTTCCAAATATGGTAAGGGGCATAACATTTCTGTCACACGCTTGAGGTATTCGGCCAATCACAACGCACTGGATAGCTGGCCAATCAGAGTACACCGCGCTTTTCGGAACTATGAGCTTTTTAAAAATCGGCGCGTTTCAGAAAGGCGGGGGAAAGAGAGGAGCAACAATAATGTGCGGTATGTGGAAAATAATGTTTTTTTTTTACCTTAAACCGCATAAACATATTGCATTACACCAAGTACACAAATTAATGTTATTTTTAGCATCGTCATATGACCCCTTTAAGTTCTTAATGCAACATTTATATTTAATTTCAGTGTTATTTCCATTACCAAAAATGATTTTGAATTGTTTTTGTTTTCCTTTTAGATAACAATTGCAACACTGGAACCAGTGATCTATGGTGGTGGGCAGGGCTACTCACAGACTGCAAAAGTAAAAACTAGACTGTCAGCAAAATATCTTGATGCCTGTCAGTTTCAACTGTTTAGGACAAAACAACTCGGATCATCAGGGTAGAAATGTAATTTATTGCTGTTTTATGGCGGCGTACCTATAGTTGAGACAGTGTTTGCTTTTCTATGCTAGTTCAACAATGTGCTTCCTCTATTTTACAGCGTCATTGTAATTGTTGGCTTCATCCCATTTAGGTTATCAAAACAATGTCTTTATTGAGCATACAGTCTTTTAACTTATTGTGTTGCCCTTTTTTCCTCACATTTTCATCTTCCTTTTATTTTCAGTTGCACATTCATAGTACATAGACAGCTGGCTTTGTTCCCCGGGGGTTGATGCCCTGAAAAATGACTGTCTGATGTGTGAAGTTTACGATAGGATCCTCACCCACAGCGTCTGATCGCTGCATTTACCCCTCGCTGAGATGGTGGACATGGTTGTTCGGCTCTGTGTGTTGACAATGGGAAGCAACAGTTGTGGAAAAGTTGTGTTTGTGTTAGCCGAGCGCTGAGAGATTGATTTTGGTGTTTGTGTGTTGGAAAGCTGTGAGATGACTGACAGGACTTTATCTCCCAAGTCACACTTCCACAGTTCTGTGCCACACAACACAATATTTGAGCAGGAGAAATATCACACATTCCCCTCTTGAACGTTTGATAAGCGCATCATTTTGCTGTGTCTGGAAAAGCAGAGATGTTTATTGAGCTTTGGACAAGTAGAATGGTATTAAAGGGATAGTTCACCCAAAAATGAACATTGGGGAAAAAGATGCAGAGACCCCTGGTGCAGTTAAAAAAAAAACACTACACAAGACAAAATACAAGGTACATCTTAATATTATAATTCTGACGTTTACTCATCCTCATCTCTTTTTCAACTTATTTTCTTCTGTAGAACGCAAAAGGGGATGTCCAAGCTGCTCTTTTGCAATAAAATGAATGTGAATGGTGACCACAATTGTCAACATTAGATATTAAGTAAAAACAGCTTACATTTCGGTCCATTCCTCTCACAATGCTATCGTAGGGCTTCAAAAAAAAAAAAAAATATATATATATATATATAGAACACCTCTTTTATGATACTCTTATTGTGCTTTTTGGAGTGAGCATTCACTTTACATTTTATCTCCATTCACTTTCATGATAGTGAAAAGAGCAGCTTGAACATTATAGCTAAATATCTCATTCTATGTTATACGGAGGAAAATAAGTCATACAGGCCTAAAATTACATGAGGTTGTGCAAATGTTAGAATGTTTTGTTTAAATTATAAAATAAAAAATAAAAAAATTATAAAATTTAACTCATAATTTGTATTTTTTGTGGAGTTTTTTTTTTACTGCATCAGAGGCTCTTTTTCTTAAATGATGATATCATTCTGAATCTTCTCTGTATGTGTGTGATTATGTGATTCTGGCTAGATTTGAAGTGGCTTGTAACAAAGGGCTGTTGATTATCTGTGACAGTATTGAGTGTTTCTGTCTGCTTTAGCTCAGTTGTCATCACCTTGTTGTTTCTGAAAAGTGCAGAGGACAGAGCCGTAGCCTGGGATACCAGACCGAAGTCTGCCTCCTCCTTAAGTGGCTACAATCCGGACATATCAACAGCCTGATATACTGGGCTTCTGGATTTTTATCCATCACATGATGTATAGGTCAGATCGATAGTGACTCTTTGTTCTGGATGGGTGTGAGTGGGCCGGGGTTTGGAGATTGTGTGTTATCTTGCGCATACGACTGTAAGTCTATAAATGTGTATGTTGGGAAATAGTATTGGTGCGTAGGAGACTGTGTGCGGATGTAAGGGGGTGGTGGGGCCTAGTCTTTGAAGATCTGGGTTGTAAGCAAAAGATTGCAGGTTCAAATGTCACAAGGGATAGATAGAGCTTCACTAATTGGAACTAAACACAAGGATCTTTTGACATGTTTTTAAAAGTTGAGCTATTTTATTACACTCTTAAAAAACATATCTCATATCTGTTTACTGTATCTGAAACAAAGTAAGCCAACCCCCACCCATGTTATTTATCTGTGTTGAGCTAGTAAAAGACTGGATGATATAATTATTGTGATTATTTATTGTTAATTAAATTGAATTTGCATTTGGAATCTTGAACCTACAACCTTTTGGTTACCAGCCCAGATCTTTAGCCACTATGCCACAGCAACACATTTTTTCATTAATTTAATATTTGAACTAAGTGGATTGTGTGTTTTTGCAGCAGTATGGACCGTATCCAGCAGCTGAGGAGGGAGTATCTTCAGGCTCGTAGAGAGGGAGCAGCTCCAGCCTATGAGGAACTGGAGGCCCGACGGAGAGGACCAGAGTACGACCAGCACAGAGTAAGATATCAAACCCACACACCTCACCCAATAAAACACTCTCACCATCATGTAGGTTCCCAAATTAATGACTGCCAAGCATTAGTGCAAGTCTAAAGTTGATTTTGGAAAGTTGATTTTGCACCCTGCGTTCACACCATTTTTACCTTTCCCTTAATCAGAGTGAATAATTGCCTCAGTATCTCTCTATACTGCCTCAATTCAGCAATACAGACTTTAACATTCTTAATCAGGAGTCATAGAAACTTCCACCAAATACATCGACACCTTTCTTTATTAGGATTGGGACAAACCAGCATAATTTGTTTTCTCTCTGAACACACAGTAATTCCCTTTGTGTGAGATCAATAGTTATACCTCTCAAATTCAAATGAGCTAGCGTCTGTTTTTGTAAGAGCTGCGGTGAACAATGAAGCATCGCAGGCTGTGGGATTAGAGAGGCAGATCGAATTAAACTAACTCCAAACAGCAATCACCCAATCTAACGAGCCTGCTCATTAAGGTCGACACTGCATTTATTCATTTGCTCGTCGGTGCTTATTTATCTATTTATTCAGTGCTAATTATTCAGCTACTGAAGGATACAAACACTCGCTACGTCAAAGCAAAACAAAGTTATCAGCCGCCGTTTTTGCATAAGAGGAAACGTGTGAGCAGTTTTCACACGGTGAAATGGTTTGGAACTACCTACAGGCCTGATGATTGCGTTGTGGAAATGATGATGATTGCCTGAAGGCAACATGAGATAATTCACCATATCCTGTGGCTTTATACACGCACACACACACAATCTTGGAGAGACATTCACAGAAGTTTCCACACCCTTTTCTGTGACTGTGATGTAGTCTACAATACGGATATAAATAATACTCCTCATGACAGACACGTTATGACTGCCTATTGTTACAGCTGCCTCTCGTCTGCTTTCAGATTTAGCCCTTTTATGGACATATCTGTACATAGCTCACTCTATCAACCCGCAAGGATGTTCCTGGTAAACACAGAGAAATGGAAAAAGATTCGGATTGGGATTTGTTTTGTTGGGCTGTTTCAGAACCAGAACCGTTCAGCTATTGCCACACAAGCTAATCGGTTTACACACAATCCTGCTTTCCAGTAAATGTTTTAGCTTTTCTCTGCCAGAGAAGCCTACCACTGATGTCATAACCATTTATTTTTTCTTTTGTATTTATGCGAAGCTTCGCAGTGTTTACTGGTTCATCACTGCTCTGTGTAAGTGTGTTATAGGACTGCAGTAGGGTTGATATAGAGTGTGTATAGACATTGATTGATGACCGCTCGACCACTCCATGAATTTCTGTGCTGACTCAGTGACTGCATTGCTCAGGCATGACTGTGGTGTAGTCTCAGTGACCGCAAGTTCACTTGTGAGGACTTCTGACGTCCAGATGAAATTAAGGCTTGGCATTTGTCAGTATTTGTGTCAAAAAATGGGTCTGTTCCAAAACCAAGTGAGCTGCCTCGCTGTCTACTGCCTAAGAACTTGTCTTCTAAGGAAGCATCCTATCAGACATAGAAGAGTTTGATGTTAGCATGTTGATAATACTCTGGTAAGCATAAAAAAAACATAGCACATTCAAAAATAGTTATTTTTAATTAGACTAACTGTTTGCTTTTCATTATTTAGTTAAATATAAGTATTTCTTAAATCTTATTTTGGCCACCATCTCATTTTTTTTTTAACTCCACTGAGCTTGGCACAGTGCATTCTGGGATTGCTTTCTTCACAAAGGACGCACTTATTTACCTTTACTTAATGAGAAAATTAACCTGAACAGTACAGAGAATGATTACAAATAATTAAAAATTTAACACAATAGATTAAATGGGAAAGTAATTTTTAAAAAGATGATGAAATAATACACTACTGTTTAAGAGTTTGGGATCAGTAAGATATTCTTTTAATTAATACTTTTATTCAGCAAGGTCGCATTAAATGAATCGAGAGTGACAGAAAATACATTTGTAGTGTTACAAAAGATTTATATTTCAAATAAATGCTGCTCTTTTGAATCCTGAACAAAAACATAAGTATCATGGTTTCCATAATAATAAGCAGCACAACCATTTTCAACATTGATAATAATAAGAAATGTTTCTTGACCACAAAATCATGATATTAGAATGATTACTGAAGCATCATGTGACACTAAAGATTGTAGTAATGGCTACTGACAATTCAGCTTTGCATCTTAGGAATAAATTACATTTAAAGTGTAAAAACAGTTATTTTATATTGTAAGTAGGGTTTCAAAGAGGCGGAAATTTCTAGGTACATTTTGGAAACATTCCAGAAATTTTGGGAAATTTCCAGGATTTTTTGGAAACTTTCATAAACCTTCAGAAATTTTGGGAAAGTTTCCATAAATTTACCAAAAATTGTCCACCCCCTTGCAACCCTAATCCTATTAGTATTTTACAATATTACTGTTTTACTGTATTTTTGATCAAATACATGCAACCTTGAGCATAAGAAGCTTAACAAGTGTAAATTAAATTAAAGGCTAGCTGAGATGAAATAACAAGAAAGATGCTGCCTTAGAATCTAGCCAGACAAAGTATCTTAGTAGGCGTTATAATTATGCTGCCTCTTCATGTTGGGAGTGTGACTTTAATGCCTTAAAATTAAGCCCTAAAATACTGCTTATGTAGGCAGCTCACTAGGTTTTGGAACAGAACAAATGCGTGTCCTCCAGAAGGTACCTGTACCCACGATCCTGTGCCATCCTGGAATCATTCCTGTACCTCAGTTGCTAGCAACACCAAGGTCATGGGTTTGATTCCCAGGGAACACGCATACTGAGGAAACATATACCTTGAATGCACTGCAAGTCACTTTGGATGAAAGAGCCTGGCAAATGCATAATAAATGCAGAAGTGTATTATACATTTATATGGAAGTCTGAAGATAGCAAACAGGAAGTTCAAAAGCTTAAAGGCAAATTCTGTTGCTGTCTTGCGGGTTCTGTGCTGTTCATTCCTCAGATGTTGAGATAAGATGCACGCCACACCATCTATGTAGCACGCAATTATGTTATGTGTTGCCTGCAGTGTCTAATGTCTCCATAAACTATTTTTACCAAGTGAAAAATTCAAGCAAATGGGCTTCAGGATTAAAAAGGAAGGCTGTTCATGTTTTCAAAGGCCTTTCTTTATGGAATCAGTCGTGAGAAGGCAACCGATGAGCCGTGGAGAGGCGTCTAAATATCATCCAAAAATATATATTGTAGTCTTGTGGCTGTTTATAGGGCCTGTAAGGCAGTTAAAGTTGGTATGATAATGCTCCAACTGCCGCCTAACTGCTACGGTCCTAATGAGGGATAGGAGTCAACGCTGGCGGTATTTACTAGCACTGTCCTCTCTCACTCGCTCTCGTTTCCCCTGAGAGGAATGATGCAGTCCATGAGAAACTAACCACACAAATCTGTCAGAGTGGCTCTCTCTTGCTCTGAGGACCAGCCGTTGTTTCCTTTCCAATCCAGATCCATCTCCAGCACACGTCAACAGCCGCATCTCCTATTCACAAAATGAGAAAATATCCCAAAAATACAGTTTTCCCGTAACTCCTTTTTATTTTTTCAAGTCACACTTCCATTAAACCCATCGCCAGTAGTGAATTTTTTTTCCTTGAAATACTAGCGGAGAATATTTGTTTAATATGCTCCAGTCGGGTGCTGGATTTCACTGGGTTTCTTCAGTTGTGGTTTGAGCGAGATGCGGTCCGTCCCTCGTGTGTTTTCCCATTTTCCTCAGCAGGTTTTTGACCTCAGATCTTACTGCTGTGCGTATCCTGGTAGCAGCTCTTACAAAGTCAAGGTTGATTTGGGCATAAGAGGGACAGGATGTGATGTGATCCTTTGATGTTGGCTCTGAATCCCAGTTCGAATGTAAAAGCAGGTATCGAAATTAGCAACATGGTGTCATGAGACCCAGCTGAGGGCTTTAACAATAAGCAGCTTAAGCGTTTAGGTTCCTGTCTGTTGGAATGACTGCTCTGCCACGGCCCCCAGCCAACCATTGTCATCTTTTCCTCTCTGGGAGCCATACAAACCACAGAGCTGAAGCAGAGAGAGAAACGTTAGACTTGGGGAAACCCTAATAAGTCAGTAAATTCTTCCATTGCGTCCACCCTGCTGCCCAAACTCAGTAACGTCAGGGAGTTAGAAGCCAGACGTGCAGATTTGGAGGGCTGTCAGGAGGGTCTGGTGTACTTTACCCTTTAAATGTCCAGACGCATTGGGTTTTAGAACAAACCTCACAAGTGCCTTGGCCAGGTGGAAATTGATGCTGATTCAACATGGTGGCTGTGTAACTTTCGTCTGATTGTAGAAGTCAGACCGAGTGTAGACTGGGAGGAGGGCCGCGAGGGCTAAGGGTGCCATTTGGGAATTGGTGCGGAGTGAAGTCATGACCACAAAATGACAAATGGGACATTGTGTGGTCTTGTGGACATCAGGACTATCTATCTATCTATCTATCTATCTATCTATCTATCTATCAATTTGTCTGTCTGTCTGTCTGTCTTTTTTGTCAGTCTATCTATCTATCAGTCTGTCTGTCTGTCTGTTTGTCTATGTATCTATGGTTCATGTATGTTGCGTGCATTCATTTTTTAAATTTAATATTGGAAACAGAAACATGAGAAAACTGCACCCGACGATGGCACCATTTGATCTTTGCTTGACCAATCAGCAGAAAAGGGATGTTTCATTACCGCCCACATGTGGAAATCAAATATTCAAGATGTTTACCCATTTCTACCCCTGAATGTAAAAACTAAAAATCAGGACTGTTTTTTTTTTTTTTATTAAATAGGTATAATTTTCTCATGTTTCCACTTTAAACATTAAATCAAAAAGCGAATGAACGCAACGTACACAGACATCTATCTATCTGTTTCTCTATCTGTCTGTCTTTCTGTCTGTCTGTCAGTCTGAAAGCCTATACACATTCAGACTTAAAGATTTTTTTTTTAAATGTTACTCAAAAAAAAAAAAATTTGAAGTTTGTCTGGCTATTCTAGGTAATGAATTCAGCTTGTGAAATCATTGCCCTCAGACCACCCACCCACAAACACAGTTTGAATGTTTGATCAGATCAAATTTCTACATGGGCAAAACCAAAGAGTTTCTAACTCCAAACATTTTGGTTCTGGAAAACTTTCCAGTAAAGCAACCTGAGAAAGGCCCGTGGCTGTCATCTGAGTTTATGAGTGGTCAGTGCCGCTCAGATTTTCTTGAAGGGGAAATCTATATCTTTGTTCTAAGTTGTGCTTAAACAATGGATAGACGAAACAGCTACTGTCTTCTATGTAACATCTGGGGCTGGTTATTCAATGAGGAACCAGAGAGCTTATTGCATAAGTTTTTCAATATGGTTACAGGCAATTGTCTGGGGCCAATGAAACCGTTTTCTCTGTTTGTTTTTGATGAAAACATGAAAGAATGTATTTGTCTTTGGTTAATTATATACATATTGCATTCAGGAGTCTGTTTTGTTCTCTCATTCATCAATAGAAGGAACACGCTGGCAGAAATAGGTGCACACTGGCACTAACAACTCTTTATCAGGCACCTTTGAATTACTTCAGTAAGCAATTAATAAAGAGAATCAAAAGCTCTATTTGTGACATTTGCTTTGTAGGATCTAGATAAAGTGTGTGATTTTTGGATGCTACAATACTTTCTTCTGTACTTTCTTAATATGCAAATAATAATAATAATAATAATATTAATAAGAGCAACCCAACCTCCACAAATCTGGCACAACCAATGACATGAGTTTGAGGGAAGAGCTGTTTGACTGACCAATGACGGATGGATGGAATGTTCAGCAAACCTGTTGAAAAAAACATAATTATTTGCAAATTTGGTTTGGTAATGCTAGTGAAAAAATTACACACTTTAACTTTAATGTCATAAATGTACAATATTTTAGTTTTTAAGATAGTCGACTGTTGTTCTTTCAATGAATTTGAAACTGTGCAAATGTTCGTTTTCACCTTGACCTCAAACAAAATGGCCACCCGTGGGAGAGCCGTTGAACTCTGCAGTAATTTGCGAGTGATAATCTGCCCTCTTGATCACCACATGGCTATGATGTGATTAGAGGGCTGGATAATTCATTTCCAGCCTGATTTTCCTCTTAATTGACTTTAATGGCCTTTTTCTGCATTCTGGCAACTGAGGCTTGTTGAACCAACCTGCTGTTGTTACAGCAGGCTTTGTCATTTGTTTCCAGCTTGCTCTGCACTGGCTCTAATGCATTCAGGATTTTGCGATAGACTCCAAACCTTATTGAAGAGGTAACATTTTTTTCCATGTTTGTTAACTGCAGCTTACACTATACACTATACACAATAAAGCAGACTTGACTTGACTTGACTTGACTTGACTATTCCAAAAGTAGTAAGGCCTTAAAAGTGAACCTGTGTGATAGCTAGGCCAGACAGAATTAGATAAACAACTCTACACTGGACTGTTATCGTAAAGTTAAGAGAGCATAAGCACACACTTTCTCATCCCTGTGCGTGAGAATCATAAAGTGGCAGAAATATCAACCTGATTCAGTGTTTCCTGTGTTTATGATTACTGTGTAAATGCATGTTTTCATTATATATTCCGCTTCAGATGCTCAACTTCTCAAAGTTCTGTTTATAATTATAAACATTTATGATAATTGATTCACTGTCCTGATGGAACCAGTCTTGATTAGACCACATCGGTTAGGGTTAGGGTTAAAAGGTCTAAAAATGACATTTTTAGAGTCATTGAATTCAAGCTTTTGTTGAAAATGATTTAAAAGTTTATCAACATAAATGCAGTTGCTGTATCTAATTTTGCAGACTCCTTCTATATGGGAGGCGAAACAGTATGAATGGCAGCAAAATGACATAACTGCAATGCACAATGCACAACAATGTGGCAGATATAGTATATCCGCATTACATATATACAACACACATGCATACTACTGTATATATAACACAGTACCTAGAGAGTAAATTGGGACCTAGAAATGTGTTTGTGTATTTTAAACTGTAACAACTTTCTTTGTCTTGGATACTCATATACGTCATTGACCATTCTGTATCAATAAAAATGTCAAAAAGGCCAACAAGTAGTTAATCTAAATATAGAACATGATGGTTGACAAATTAAGCCTGAATTATTGCAAAGTTCTACTAATGTTTCAGCAGACTTGATTTATCTCGAAGAGGATCAGAGCAGCACGGTTTAATCCCCACACTCCTGTTTATAGTCTCAGACAGCATGTTGTTTTACACCAGCAATCGGTCTTCGCTTCAAAACGCCTTACATCACAGAGTGTCAGAGAGAAAGTGATAAAGACAGATGAGGGTTGTTATCCTCTCCCTCTCTCCCTCTCATGTGCAGCTTCAGGGGCAGATGTGGAGCCTCTGTAACCCCTCTGATGATGATGTAACTATGTCTGAACAGAGGTCATGACCTCGCGGGTATTCATTACCTTCCCAGACAGGCCTAATGGGACCTTTTCGCTGCCTAACAGGACTGGAATGCACGTCTAGTGCAGAGGAGACACTCTGCCGTCTCTTCCTCTGACCGACCCGGCCCGTTCGGCCATATCTGTAGAGTCTGAGTCCCAGACGTGCGTGAAGTAATCGCTCACGCTCTATTATTGGCATCAACACGCATGACTGAACGACCGAGTTCAAGCGCTCAACGTGAGTTCATTATCACAGGGAGAGCGGAGGGCATCAAAGAAGAGGGAAGGCTGTAAAAGACTAACTTCCTCCAAACCCTCCTCTTCCTGTCTCACCTTGTCAGCCTGAGGGTAAATGAGCCCTTGGTGGGTTTTCAGGTGCAGAATGAGCCAGCGTGAATTATCACTGAAGGTGAGCTTGATGCTGACTCAGGCGTGATGTCATAGTGCTTCCACCTTATCTGGTGAAACAGTCACGGCCACTTACGATCAAAGCGGGGCGTCTGGCTGATGATAGCTACCGATGAGCTTTCGTCTGCCGTTTGGGCATAATTCACCTGGGTTAAAGTGATACGGTTTCCCATTCTTTTCTGCCTTCTAGTTATTTAATTATAGGAAGTAGTCAATTGATTTATAATAACGACTTAAATTTTGCAATTTGCCATTTTAAAAAGGACGTCCAATACTCTGCTTTTACATTTGATATTTTGTAATTGATTCCAGCTGTATTATTCTTCCATATGTCATGAATAAGTCTAACCTTAGATATTGTTTTGGTTGGTCAGCCTGTTGTTTCTCATCTTTGCTTCCTGTCCTGACATATTTGGGGAAAAATGCTGACGTCTCCGGTGTTGGGGAGACTACCACAGAGGAGTTTAATTCAAAGGCCTTTGTGTCTGTGTGTTGTTTCAAGTTTAAAATACAACATGGGGACCATGGTGTGCCAAGCAATATAACCTTAATTTAACTTGGCCAGGGAACAGTGGAAATATACTTCAATGAATTTTGCTTCAGTTTGTTGAGCACATATCCTCAAGTTACAAAAATACCCGGAATGGTAATGAAGGTGAATGGATGCTTTTAGGTTCCTGAGATGGTGATAGAACAGTTTTCTTTTTCCCTCGCTGACATAAGCACAACTGTGGAAGTACAACTAATATTTGGACAATGCCCTGTCTAGGGAAGTCTTTCAGATGCTATGTTGATAGTAGGCTTTTTTTTTTCTTTAGTCTGAACAAAATGAGAATTTCAGAGAAGCCAGGGATGTGTCTAGGAATGCAAGAAAGCTCCATTTATTACATCAATAGAGGCACTAACCCATTGTTTTTCACATTTTTCTGATAGCAGAAGCAGAGAATGAACAATGTGGCGTTGTTTTGTTAGACAAGATGTAGTGCTGAATAAACATTATTGTTGGGCGAAGATTTGTTCAACATAAAGAAATTAGAAGCTAAATATGCTGTCAGCTAGACAAAAAAAATCTCCAGTTTCTCAGACAAAAATTACAGGGATAGTTCACCCAAAAATGTATTTCATTACTGTCATGTCTTTCCAAACCTGTATGACTTTCTTTATACTGTGGAAGAAAACAGGTCCATACAGGCCCATAGTTCATAGATTAAAAATTACAAAAAAGCATAATTAAAATAGTCCATAAGATGTATGTGCTATAGTCCATGTCTTCTGAAGTCGTAGGAGTATTTTGTAAAAAGCAGACTGAAGTTTAAGATGTTATGCAATGATAATCTTTGAAACTGCTGTGAAGAAATCGAGTTTAATTCTGATTTGAATCAGTTTGATTCATGAACAAATTGTTCAGTTTGATTTGAGAATTGAATCAATCAGTTGACTGAAAAGAAGTAGAACAATATCTAGTTACATATAAATGTATAAAACGACAAAAGGGTTTGCAATGTCATGAAGGTTAGTAAATAATGACACAATTTTTATTTTTGGGTGAAATATCCCTCAAAAGAGAGCATGAAGCCGTGTTATTATTTAAATGTTGTTGTCCATATGGCTCAGGGTATTCTCAGGTATGAATCCCATCGATCGGATTCTTTACATTTAGTTGGAAGAATTTTTGCCCAATTTTAAATCTTTGGTCATTATAAGCTTCACTACACCATAAAATCACATTCATTGAGACATACAGCAGAGCTCAGGGATTATTTGTCTTTTTCTGTCCTATAAAGAAAAGCTTATTTCGTTTTTTCTCGAGGTCGAAACTCTATTTTAGACCAGACAAGGTGCAACAGCAGTGGATATATGAAGTTCTCACGGTCTTTAAAACTTTTCAGAGACCCACCCAATTCATCGCGAGCACCACAGTGGTGTAGCCATCAAGATCTCAGCACTTTCTCTTGCCCGTGAGAACATGTTGCGCTTAAATCTTCTGGCTGATTAAAGAGGGAGTCTGAGTTTTGATTCGGGCGTGGGCCTTGTCACAATTACAGGCCGTGGGATTATAATTTATGATGTGTGTTTAGATAATGCTGATAAGACATTTGGCTGTTGTTGGTGTGTCATGTATTCTTGGTCTGGTTCCATTGGGAGGAGGACCATTGCCATTTGAAGGATGTGATTTTGTATTATGCGGTTCCTCTGCAGATGTCTGTGTTTGTTGTTGGGGAGGAGAGTTTCTCTGTGGCCGTTTTCTACCCACTAGGAGATGCAATCTGGAATTACAGAAATGAAAACATAGAAACTAAAGACATACCAATAAAGATGGATAGAATTAGAGAGAAGATAGATGCCAAACCAAAGACAGCGAGCTATTGGAAACAACATTTAAAATAAGACAAGCCAAACCAAGTTGGACCTATTTTAGAGGAAGAGAAATGGTGCTGAAGGCCTCCCCTCTCCAGACTTTTGCCTTGTAAGGTCAAAGCGGGGATAAATCGATCAGATGACTGTCTACGCTGGGAGAAAGACCAAAAAAGAGACAGGGGCATGTGCTCTGTAATAATTGTGGAATTTTAATTGGATTATAGTCTTGGTTGACCTTGCTGAGCCGCTTGAGTCTGTTCATTGACTATGTAGCAGTTGAATCTGCTTCCACCCAGGAAGATCAGCATGAAGGGTTCAGGCAAAACCAGGTCTAATGTCTTCATGTCTGCCTCACTTCCTTGGAGAAACTGCTTCCTTTCAAAGTCTAGGTTTGTCCAAAGTCCCATTAAGGCTGGGATACACCAATTTTGAAATACTACTAGGAGACACATGACAAATCAAAACAATAAAATTGTCTTAAAATATCAAACATGCTTAATAACTGGATGGATTCATAGTATGAAGCTAAAAAATCGGAGTTTGTGACCACTACATGATTTTCTGTGAAATCAGTCAACTCCAACTGCCCAAATTCTCCAGACTGGCTCCGACTTCTGACACTACCACCAACTCCTCTAGATTGCAAATCGGGGCAAAAATCTGCACAAAATTTGTGTGCCATTTTGAGACTGTGCAAGCCTCTTGACATCATCACCTTGCAGCTATTTCTAGTCATACAAGTTCAGATCTACTGAAATGGCTAAAGAAGACCAAAATCTGTTTTATACAACATTATGACAACTGTATTTTTCAGGCTAGTTCAGCTAATCTGTGATGGGGAGTGGTAGGGGATCTGTGAAAATCAGAGTTTTTTATTTATATGTTTATTTTCATAATTAATATTAAATGCATTTTAACGCTTTTAAAGTTAATGTGCACACTTAAGATATTAATGAAATATGTTTAACTGTTTTTCAAATTCATTTCATCATATTTGTGGGTCCTTAGCAACAAAATGTTTAAAACCCTTCAACAAAAGCTGTTGGGTAGGGTAGTAATAGGGTGGTTCACCATCCAAATGCTCAGTGTTGCCCTTAAATAACCATAGCACCGTTGCAACAATAATACATTGCTTTATTCATTCAGAGTTTAATACAACCACTCTCACGATTCCTGGGTTTGCACTGTTAATACAGGTCAAAAGCTGGTGAAAGGCTTCAGTGTGTCCCGTTGGCTTTCATCAGCAGTGAAGTTAGATCTGCATCTGATTATAAGCGGGACTTTGGTGGATCTGCTGCAGGGGAGAGAAAGTCACTTATGAAAACAGAAGGCTCTATGTGCAGGCTGCAGTGCACTTCTAATCTAACCTCCCCATGGCCCAGAGCGGCCCGCTGCCCGATTCCAATCAACACGTCTGGGGAGCTTGTGATAACCCTCGAGCCCAGCGCGTGGCGCTCAGCACCAGGGCTCAGAGAACTGCCCCGCACCTCATCAGCCACATTTAATCTGATTAAAAAGTTCTGGCTCTGCCTGTGGCCCTTGTGGCCAGATCAACTACTGTAGATCAGCTCAGAGTCCAGAAGTTCCCACATTGAATCACCACCAAATCTATACAATCTATATAGTTGACATTTTGAGAGTTGTTCTTTGGTGTAGCATGCTGTACTTGGTCTAAAATTATTTTAATAAAAAGATTAAAATCTTCTAGTTAGTTGTTAACAATATTCAGTAAGATATTATTTTATAATCTATTTAAAAATAGAATATTTGGTCTGGTTACAGTTAAATTAGGACTTGCGAATAGGAGGTACGGTTCCTTAAGTAAAATATTGTTAATTAATGTGTTATAGAATTAATTATTTAATATTGTTTATTAATAACTAATTTGAATATAATGACCTAAATTAGTAGTAATAGTAGTAGTAGTAATAGTATTATTAGGGTTCCTTGACTGCCACTGTGGATTTATTGTAAAATAGAAAAGGTCAAATTATTATTATATTATGATTATATTATTATTATTATACTTTATATCTTAATCAGCTTAACAGTGAATGTCTTCTCTGCTGTAGTTATGGACAGTGTTGGGGAAAGTTACTTACAATATGCATTACAATATTGTTACTCCAAAAAAAGTAACTAATGCATAACTAATGTGTTCCTTACTATTGCATTGTAATAAAAAGTAATGCATTGTTACTTTTGCATTGCTTTTTTGCCACCTTGGCTGGGCTTGCTTATTATGCACACAATTCAATAATGAATTCAAAAGTAGTGTATTGTGCCCTTTTTTCATTTAAAAGTACTGCTATATGAACAAAAGTGCAATAATATTTGGTTTACAAACACTTTAAACAAATAAGGTTATTTTTTTACAGCAGTATTCCTTTTACATAGTAGCAGTTAAAATATTTCTTGGAAATCTCAACTTATAAAATTAATGTAATCAAATTAAATATAAAACCAAAGCTATTTCCCACTGCCAGGGCATTAACATTTTTATAGAAAATATTTTATAGTTTGTTATAGAAAAAAAGTTATGCTCAGAGTCCAGAGCCTTGATCATAACATTATAACAGGCCCCTTCCGAGTAGAGACCTGCACTATCGTGGGACCCAATGCAACAGAGTGCAGTGGGACAACACTTGATGGGCGAGTGCAGGTGCGGGCGGGTAGACACTCGTGTGTGCGGGATGCGGGAGAATAAGGGTGTACTCACACTAGGCAATCTTAACCGTGCCCGAGTGCATTTGACCCCCAAAGCCCGGTTTGTTGGACTAGTGTGATCGCTCCTTTCCGCGCTCGGGCGCGGTTCGTTTAGCCGTCCCTGGCTTGGTTGGAAGAGGTGGGCCAGAGCGCGGTTCAGTTGGGCTCGGGCGCGGCACGCGTGTAGTGTCGGAGCGCTGAACTTCTGATACGTGCAGCATGATTGCGTGAACATTTCTGAGCGGCAAAAGTTATAAATCTGTAAAGCAATATATTGTGAGAGGGTCGTGTGTTACCGCATCCCAAACGACTCAAAATAATAAACCACAAAATTAACAAAACCATGCACTCCACTGTGCTGAGCGAATATAATTATTTCTTATGGCAAAAAAAACACAAAAGGTATATTTTTGGCAACTGTAAGGGCGCTTTCACACCAAAAGTGAAATTAATAAGCCTCAGGCTGAAAGAAGAGCCTCTGCCTCTGCACCTCACTCCTAATTTCTCTCGATACGGGACAGAAAAATAAAATTGGAAAAATAAATTGGAAAACAACTTATTACAATTTAAACTTGCATTACTTGTTTGAAAAAGTAACTCAGATATTTCGTTGTAAATTTAAAAGTAATGCGTTACTTCACTAGTTAAAAGTAATCTGATTGCATGACTTGCGTTACGTGTAATGCGTTACCCCCAACAGTAGCTTTGGATTGATTGTGTTTTACTGGTTTTTGGCTCTACAGATGTTTACACAAGTAATCAGTTCTGTTTCATATGCTGTTTGACTCATACTGCCCATAGAGGAAATTTGTGAACTTAAGTTTTTAGTTTTCAAACCATTCGCATTTCTTTCCATTGAATATCTGAGTCAGACTTGGTTTCGGCTCCCTTAACTTGGCACTTCCAGTGTGGCTTGTCCAGCTCAAGGGTGGTAATGGCTGCTGCCATCCAGTCTAGTAGAATCTGGAGGTGAGTAGCCTGACACGCTGGAGGAAGGAGTGTGTAATATCCACAGCGCATTTCACACGGAGCCCTCTGCTGCTCTGTGTAATGAGAGGCCTGAAGCTCCTGCCTTTCCTCTCATTTACTGAGCTGAATAATGATGGTGCTCTCAGCCTGAGCCTCATCACCGTCACACCCACAGCGTGCTCACTCTCATTCTCTCTCTGCGTCTGAAGTCAAGAAATGAGAATTCAGGACACGGGACTCCTCTGCCTTTGTTCTTTTCATTAGGAAAAAAATCTCAAAGCTCCACTTCTCTCACTTTCTCTTTCTCGCAGAAGGTCACTCTGTTTCCATGAGCCCGATTGGACTTTCATGTTTTTTTAAAGAGTCAAACATTAATCTATTTCTTCAACCAGTCACACAGTCAAATATGTGATCTCTTTTGCAATTCATCATCTTTTTCTTTATCAGGTGGCTGTGTCACAAAGCTGAAAAATTATGTTTTTCAGGCAGTAAGGAGGAAGGCAGAAAGATGTGTCCAAATCCAGTGTTTGCATCACATCCTGTCTGCTAAGATGTAATTATTTAGTGAATTATGTTTATCTGATGAACTCTTGAAGGTAACATAGATGTGTCCTTTGCTGCCTATGATATCCAAAAAATCTGTGTATACGACAGTAAGAAATTAATGGAGGCTTAGGACAACAATGACACTAAAAGTGGCAAAAATAGCCCTAAAATTATATCCTGTTAATATTCTATATACCTTTCTATTTATATTCTTTCTGTATTTCTTTCTATATTCAGTATTTCTTTCTATTTTGTTCTATGCCTAGGTATGCACATTAACACATAAAATATTAGTTGATTTTATGTTTTTATTTAACGAACTATACTACTCTAAGGTTTTGGGTCGGTAAAGATTTTAAAGGAAGTCTCTTATGCTCTTAAATGCGACATTTATTTGATCAAAAATACAGTAAAAACAACAATATTGTGAAATATTGTTACAATTTAAAAGAACAGCTTCCTATTGAAACACATTTTAAGATGTAATTTGTTACTGTGATGGAAAAGTTGAATTTTCAGCATCATTACTCCAGTCTTCAGTGTCACATGATCCTTCAGAAATCATTATAATATACTGATTTGCGGCTTAAGAAACATTTATTTTTATATTAATGTTGAAAAAAGAACTGATTACATTTTTTTACATAATAGAATCAGCCACAGTATGTTTTATAGGGTTAATAAAATATGTCCTGTAAACATGCCCTGCTAAAGGTAGAAATTGCCTTTGAAAAACAACTCCATGGGACAGTTTTGTCCCCTACATAGAAAAGTGAATTTCACTGGTGTTAGTGGGAAAAAAATCAAAATGGCATCTGAAAGAGCAAGTAAATGGTTAACTCATGAATGTCCATTTTTGTTTAACAAATGACTTGCATGATTGGCTCTGTAGTCAATAAATTTTGTGTGGTTACCTCTCAGGCTCAATTTGTTTTAGATCATTATATACAGTATGACATTATGGTGGCTTATGAGCCCAGCTGAAACCAGTTTCTTTTGGATGCAACTTCATACCCAAACACTGCCAGTCATTGACTGACTGGGCAGCAGCAGCAGCCAGCGTAATGTACTGTAGGTTTCAGGCACAGGCTGTCTGTGGCACACATCTAATGATAATGTGGGTGTTTTTCTATGCTGTTCTTCTGTTGACAGTCAGGGCATTGGTTTAACAGTTGCTTAGTAAATCTGTAAGCTAACTGACCCAATGCTAATGGCACATGAATTTTGCCAAGGCGTCTATTTGTCTGTTTATCTGGAAGATGCCATTTTTAGAAAGCTTGCTCATCAGCCATACATCTCTAAATTATTCACTGACAAATGTTAGAACGTCATTCGGCAGATGTTTTTGTGACGTTTATGACTTAGATTTGTTTATATACAAATATGAAGCTTCAAGTAAAACACAATGCTTTCCAGATGATGCAGTCTTTGACAGATATCTCAGTGACATTCGAGTGCTTACTGGAAAATTGTCTCCTTATGTAAAAACCCACACATTGGTGAGCTGTTTATTGTTTGTCTTGATGAAAAGACTTTTCATGGATTGTTTCCATCAGAATACTGCAAAAAGTTAAATTGTGTTGAATATGAGGGTCAATCTACGAAACACGTGTAAGTATTTGTGCAATTTGAAACTTTCTGTAAGATAAATAATGCATTTAATTGTTGATAAATTGTATTTTGCCAACTAAATGTGTTAGATATATAGTACTAGTAAGTTGAAACGATTGACTCAAGGTTGTGATGCAGTATGCTAGGTGCATTTAGAAAGATAATTTAATGCTCATTTATCTTTATTTTACGCTTGTTCATTGTCAATTATTTATTATACAGAATCATGATAACAGGGTTGACATTTTAAGATTATTTCCTACTGACAATCAGAACAATAAAACTTTGATTTTATTAAATAATTTTTCGCTGGATTCATGCATAACCAGGACATAATTATAAGTATTTTACTATATACAGGTGCATCTCAATAAATTAGAATGTCGTGGAAAAGTTCATTTATTTCAGTAATTCAACTCAAATTGTGAAACTCGTGTATTAAATAAATTCAATGCACACAGACTGAAGTAGTTTAAGTCTTTGGTTCTTTTAATTGTGATGATTTTGGCTCACATTTAACAAAAACCCACCAATTCACTATCTACTTTCCGTACCCACTGTATATATATATTAGATTTTTCTTTTTAATTACCTATGTTGAAAAATGTTGATGTTTCTTTTTTTAGGATTCTTTGAAAAAAAAAAGTTCAAAAGAACAGCATTTATTTGAAATAGAATGTTTTTGTAACATTCTAAATGTCTTAAATGTTACTTTTGATTAATTTAATTCATCTTTTCTGAATGAAAGTAATCACTTTTCCAGTGAGCACTCGAATGTCACTTAGACATCTGTGACTACATCATCTGGAAAGCATGTGTTTTACTTGAAGCATCATTTTTGTAGATAAACAAATCTAAGTCAAAAGTGGCACCCATTTTAGAATGACCTAAGGAGACACAAGCACTGGAGCGTCTGATATGGTCTGATTTTGTGTTTACTCCGTAAGAAGCTTTCATTCCTAGCTAATAAAAAAGGTGTTATCAGGTCAAAGCTCTGTGACTGGCCCCGGATGGATAGTGTAACAGATCGGAAGGCTGTTCTGAAAGCCCTGCTGCTAAGAGCAACGTACTGGGCTTCTATGAGTTACCATAGCAGCAGCTGAAGTGTTAACTTTCGGAGCCAAAGTAACAAGAGAGCCAGTAACAATGTTCGCAATGCTTTCATGTCAGCAATAATTGCTACGTTATTCAAAACCTTTGAAATCAATTCTTACTGTACAAATCCCAAATTGAAATACAATCTGAGGATGCATAAGCCACATATCAATTCTTACTGTACAATCCCAAATTGAAATACAATCTGAGGATGCATAAGCCACATTACACTGGCTAAGTGCATATCTGACCTTTTGTGTGGACCATTTTGCCTTGTATTGACTGAGTAAATTTGACTGTTAGTTGCTCTATTGTGCATGCAGTATTTGAATGAGCTCAGTACATTGATTCAATATTACATCTCTCCGGTCAGCTTACCCTCAAAAACAACTGTGGACAAGCCGTTTTACTGGCATAATTCCTTAATTAATCCACATTTTGGACTGGAATGTTACTCTTTTGTTTAGATTTTTGTTTTCCTTTCATCAAGTGACATATTACCATTTAAAGGTTTGGGGTCAGTAAGATTTTTTTTTAATTCGTTTTAATACTTATAAAGTATTTTTAATACTTTTATTCAGCAGGATAAAGCAAATTCAGAAGTGACAGTAAAGACATTTAGAATTTTGCAAATGATTTCTATTTCAAATAAATGCTGTTCTTTTGAACTTTCTATTGATCAAAAAATCCTGGAAAACGTATCACGGTTTTCATAAAAATATTAAACAGTACAACAGTTTTCAGCATTGATGATAAGAAATGTTTCTTGAGAAAATCATTATATTAGAATGATTTCTGAAGGATCATGTGACACTATAAAGAATAAAAAATAAATCAGCTTTGCCATCACAGAAGTAAATTTTAAAATATAACACTATTTATACACATGAAATGATGAGGGGATGACGAGACACACCTGGGATCAATAGAACTAAACGGGGAACACCTGGAACAAATGATAAGGACAGGAACAGGAAGGACCAAATATAGGCATAGAAACACAAGGGGACCAAAACACACACAAAACATGGAACAGAGTCTGACATTACAACCCCGTCCCGGAAGGCGTGTCCCGCATCGTAACAATTCCACCAGGGAGGGGGGGTGGGCACCCTGGATGCTGGTTTAAGCAGGACTGGGACACGGGAAATACCTCCAGGGCGGATCAGGCAGTCCAGGGTGCCATGGCAACACAGGGATCTCAGGGGCCATGGCGGAGCAGGGAGCTCTGGAAGCCATGGTGGAGCCGGCAGTGCGGGGCGCTTGCTATGGAACATGCAGTGATTTTCCCTACTCACATCCCATCAGGTCGTAAATGGCTCTGGTCTTAGCAAAGGTGTCGGGGTTGCCATGGTAACCAGTGGCCTGTGGTCATTCGCAGACATCCTGGCGCCCAGTCTATTGGGTGAGGGGTCTGTGACGACTTGTTAATCTAATGAATAACTGATTTGTTAAATCAAATGAAAAATTGTGTTTTTGATTGGTCCAGACGCTACAAAACACATGGGGACCAAAACACACACAAAACATGGAACAGAGTCAGACAATTACTGTTTTTACTGCATTTTTAATCAAATAAATGCAGCCTTTGGGGTCAATAAAATCTTTAAATGTTTTTAAAGGCAATCTCTTATGCTCACCAAGGCTGCATTGATTTGATCAGAAATACAGTAAAAGCACAAATATTGTGAAATATTGATACAATTTAAAAGAAATCCTTTTTTTTGATAAATAAGAGACAGTGCTGTAAATACTTAAAAATCATATCTCTTCAGCAGCTTTCTACGGTGGCCGAGAGAGCTCAACGCGCTGTAACTTAAGAAAACACATGCAAATTGAAAAAACACTAGCAAATTAAGAAAACATCTTCATCAGTTTGACAACACAACACATGCAAATGAAGAAACGCGCTGCAAATAGCACGGACCACAATGGAAATGTTTCAAGGGGACCCAAAAAAGTGACGGACCCGGCTGGGATTTGTTTTGTGCAGTGGCTTTTTTTTTTGAGTTTCTGCTAGTGATTCCTTTTTTTTTATTTTCTTTATTTTTTATTGAAGATATAACGTTCACAGTGGATACAGTCATAGCAATAAATTACATACACAACCAGAATACAAAACAATAAATATATAAATGTGAAAATTCTGTCATCAACCTCATGTCATTCCAAGCCCATGTGATTTGATTTCTTCCAAGGATCACAAAATGACCTTAGCAGAATGTTCACTGTTCAACACAATGAAAATGAACAGAGATAGATGTTGTCAATCTCCAAAAATGATATGAGAATGAGTTTGACAATTTTGGTTGATTGAACTCTGATTGAAAAGTGATTTAAATTTGAAATCAATCTGATTGAAACCTTTCCTGATGTAGTTTCCAAGTTGAGCATTGATTTCTCAGATTCAATGGTCAATGGGTTGTCTGTGTCGTCCTTGTACAGACTTACTGTAGCCGTTGTGCACTATATGAGGCCTTACAGCGTTCCATCTGTTCCACTGCTTTTATTCACCCTGAAAGGAGCTTTATCTCAGACAGCTTCATGAGCCCAGGTCATCCAGTGGACCGCTGCATTCCTTTACAGCCTCTCCGCTAATTGGCCTCCTGTGGATTCCCGGTGTGAGTGTGACAGTTCACTGGTCAGGTCTGCCCCCTGCCTCTTAACAAATTTACCATCTACACCTCTCTGACCCCCTGACCCTGGAACAGTGTGAGTAAAGACCTTACAGCCCTCCTCTGTACTCACAGCCAGTGGTGTTGTGCCTGAGGTTGACCTGAATAATTTCTAGGGGGTTCGCAGGATGGATTGTACCACTCCATTGAGCCTCGGAAGATAGAGAGAAGGGGGAGCTGTGCTTTGCTGAGCTTCTGCAATTGGTTAATGAGCATTAGGAAGATCTGAGATTGTTTAGGAGAAATGAGGGGTGCAGGTTACATCCATGGATTACTGCTTAAGATCTTCAAAGAGTCTAATGCCACCCAAAGTTCAGGAATTCATGAAAGTCAGTCCACGAGGTACTATGCCATGTACTACATGTACCATTCCACTCCACTGTTGGACAGAACAAATCTTCATTTAACTCTCATTTTAAGCCCAGATCAGGAATGTGAAAAGTACTTTGATTAAGAATACCTCAGATTCATACTACTATTGCCAAATTAGGAAACAAGATAATGCCAAAGGTTTTATACCTAGTTTGGTGTGTTTACCTAGTTACCTAGTTTTTCTTAGAAATTAGGCACACTTTTTTACTTTTCCTTGTCTCAGCCTCTCGGATGACTTCTGTCTTCTGTCTTTTTTTATGGTCATTTAACTGGCCCATTTTAGATTTCCCAAAAATTTTCACACTGTTCAACACAGTTAAAATGAACAGGAACAAAGGAACATGCTGTCTTCCGGTTTGTATTTGTACAGCATGAAGGTATTTCTTAATTGAACTGCTTGTTTTAAAATCTTCACAGTCTATTGACATTTGTTATGACATCTGCTTCAAACATTACAATGCTCATGATAACTTACAATAAGTAAATCCACATCACCATCTAATTACTCTTCAATAGTGATGCTATAGAAATATATTGAAAGAAAAAAATAAGTTTAAAGACAAAATTCTAAAGATCACTGTGCTTGTTTCTCTGATGCATAAGGTCTATACATGAACTTTTATATAAAAAAGTAAACTATATGACTGTCAGTGTCTTTCCAATAGAGACAACTTAAGACAGCTTAGTACTAGTCTCAGACTCAGACGTCCCGCCAATGGACCACATACAAAATTGAAAACACTTCAGGAGTTTTGAAGTCGTCATCGGATTGGTTGAATGATACAGGATTTCCGGAAGACATGTGTATTTCTTTCTTTAACGTTCCGTCTGGAAACAAAGATGCCTTGATGCCAAACCCCCTCATGGTAGAAGAAAGCCATCATGTTACAACTGGACTAAATGCTGTATTTTCAAAAATATGTGAAATATTTAAAGTTCACGGCATAGAATCTTTAAAATATGTCCAAGAGTTTTACACACCGGTCTGTTATTGTGGTGACATTTCCATGTCCCTAAACATGACGCGGCACAAAACGAAACGTGATTGGTTGCTTTACCTGTCAGTCATTTGGTCTCTTGGGCGGACCTTGGCCATTCAAAGCGGCCAAGGTTCACAGACCTTCTGTCGTCAGTCTGAAGGTCTGGCTGCGTGAGACTAACTTAGTAGTAACTTAAGCACTACAATTTGAAAATATCTTCAGTCATCTTCAGCTTCCATGCAGAAAGTGTGAAAACATGACTGAATTACTTCAAAAGTTGTTACAGTCTATTTTCTTTCATTTCCAGATAAGAGTTTTGTTCAGCATGTCAAAAGACCCGTTTTAATTTAGATGTCATTGCGTCCCTCTTCCTCTAAAATGGGCATCTCGGTGGGAGCAGTTATGAACCTGCTCTTCTCTAGTGTTCACCTCCTCCAGCTCCCTCTCTGCCTGCGTTCAGCACTAAATGGCTCTCGGTAATGGACAGTAATGCACCTTAACGTCATGCTGCTGATTACAGCACAGCTGAATGTCAGTGCCTAACCACACTTAGTGTCAGAACTGCACAAATTCGCACCGCGAGAGAACACGCAGCAATTATCCTTAAAGACCCCAGTATTTCCCCTGACACATTAAAAATGTGGACTTTTAGTTTTACGCTGCTGCAGCTGTGCTGTATGTGTCAAAAAAGAAAACCAAACAGCTCTTTATTAAACGAACATGTTTGTTTTTGCTAATTTAGTCTATTAGTAATATATCTCATGTGATTGATATTTATATCTATTTATATTTTGATTGGATGAGCCATCTATAAACTGCATGTATGAAGCCACATTAATAGAGAGAGCAAGTATTATCTAGTAATGTATTATAAATGTAAAAGTATGGCCTTTCTTGTTTAAATATATGCTTGTGATTTGTAGAATCAGGCTGTGTTCCATGCAGTGTTTAGATGGCATACAGGTGATTTTCAGAGGTGCACAGACTGACAGATAGGGCTCTGTGGTTGATGGCTGCAGCGGTGGGTAGCTGTGGGAATTGGTGTTGCACGGGGTGCTGGTTCGAAACCAAGTGTTCTCTAGCAATCATCTCCATGAAGGAGAGAGCGAGGCAGAGCCTCCATCCCATTATACCCTCATCTGAAGTTGC
>NW_015540887.1:2542861-2556975 GCF_001515605.1 Sinocyclocheilus anshuiensis
CCCTCATCTGAAGTTGCTTGCCAAGCCAGCTGCTCCCCTATCAGACACACACGCTTCTGGACACATGACCGACACACACACACTCACACATCCAAATGTATGTTTACACACAAGATGACATAGAGCACTCACGGTGTCACTCACAGACTGAAGTTCAAACAATATTCACAAACATTTGTGTGAAAACATATACAATGGAAAATATAATTAATGTTTAGAGTCGGTTACAGAAGAAATCCACCTGGAGAGCAACACACTCATGAAAATTGCAGGCGGCATTGAATAGGAAAAAATGAGAGTGAGTTATAGTTCACCTAAAAATGAAAATCCTGTATCATTTTCTCTTTTTTTTCTGTTGAAGACAAAAGGATACATTCTGAATACTGTGCTGGTCACTTTTCTATACTATTTATAATTAAAGGGGTCTGGAGGTTTTAAATGCCAACAATGATGCAAAAACAACATCAATGTATCAGAATGGTCTGTGCAAGACCTCTGAATTCATACACTGCAAAAAAAAAAAAAAATGTATTCTACATTTTTTTGTCTTGCTTTCCCATACAAACATCTAAACATTTATAAATCAAAATATATTTTCTTGAAATGACATAAGGTATTTATAACAGATATGTGACCCTGGACCACAAAACCAGTAATAAGGGTCAATATTTTTTTAAATTGAGATTTATACATCATCTGAAAGCTGAATAAATAAGCTTTCCATTTGTTAGGATAGAACAATATTTGGCCGAGATACAACTATTTGAAAATCTGGAATCTGAGGGTGCAAAAAAATCAAAATACTGAGAAAATCACCTTTAAAGTTGTCCAAATGTAGTTCTTATCAATGCATATTACTAATCAAAAATTAAGTTTTGATATATTTACAGTAAGAAATTTACAAAACATCTTCATGGAACATGATCTTTACTTAATATCCTAATGATTTTTGGCATAAAAGAAAAATCGATAATTTTGACCCATACAATGTTTTTTTGGCTATTGCTACAAATATACCCCAGCGACTTAAGACTGGTTTTGTGGTCCAGGGTCACATATAGTCCGTTTTCTGAAAAATGTATCAAAATTAAGTGTGCTTTTGCTGAAAACAAGAAAAATAATATGTAAATAATATGTGCCAATGGGGTAAGAAAAATAAATTTGTTTTCCTTTGAATTGTTTTTTTTTAAGTATTTTTATTACCCCAGTAGTAGATACTTTTCTTGTTTTAAGCCTAAACTGACTTGATTTTTTGATTTAAGAATGTTTAGATATTTATAATGTGAAAACATGGCAAAAATATCAAGTACATTTTTTTTTTTCCCCAAATGTTTAATGAACTTATGTGAGGAGTAGCCTGAAATTATTATTGAAGATCTTGACATCTGCTTTGGATTTCCTTGCAGCGTCAATGAGAGTTCAGTAGAGAACTAGCAAGATTGTATTGTGAGTGACCCTATCATGAATGAATGAACCATTCAGAAAACTGGTCTGAATGACTGATTCATGAATCATTTCGAGTTCAACTCACTCACCTTAATTTCAGTCTATTTCACACTAAAATCTTACATATAGGTTTTGATACCACATAAAAGCTGAGTTCAAGCCATTTCCAAATATTTATTTCGTCCATACGTTGAACGTAACAAAAGTTATGGTTATCTGAAGTTGGCTGATCGCCATGATTTTCAGGAACAGAATTTTGAGAAAAACTGGTTTAAAGAGAGGCAATGAAAATAAAAGCACAACAGTCAAGTATCACAAGTAAAAGTCACTTTACTATGGTAACAGACATATTTTAGTCACTGTACATGTTGTAAAAGATACAAAATGACCCCAAGGAACACAAATGGAACACTTGCAAACATTTGAACATTAAGTGTATATCTGTTCATAAAACATCACAGATTACAGCATGCAGGCTATCTCCAATTCTTCTCCTGTTCTACTACTCTGGATTTATAATACATAACTACTAGACACAGTTCAGAACTGTAGCTGTAGCAGAACTGTGAACTGTCTTTGAAGTGTTAAGGGAAAGCACCTCTGCAGCGCGTGTTGGCAAACTAGAGAAAGACAGTCTTTTCTGCTTGCCACAATAAATCGCTATTTTTCTGCACCAAACAAGTGAATTTTGCCAAGATATTTTCAGAGATGATAGACAAGATGTTATAGAATAATAATTTAATGAAAACCCAATTTTGCCAAAAAATTGACATTCAACCTATTTTTTTAATTTCCTGAAAACGTCCCAGCGTGACATCCGACAGGTTTTCCTAGATCGCATCACATATGGCTTCAGAATTAAATTGCAAGTCAAATGAACTTCGTTTATGATATTTGTATGATGTTTTTGCATTACATTTGAAGCTGCAAGCTCCAGTCCCTATCTGTAGTAACTGCATGGAAAAGAGCAGCCCGCACAATTTTCACAATTTCTTTATTTTTGTGTTACACAGAAAAAGTCGCTCATACAAGTTTTGCATGAATCAATGATGACAGCATTTTCATGCCCCTTACAGAAAAGTCACTTGCAAATTCAAAAGCAGACCAGCTGTATCCTCCTTTAAGTTCTGTAATCTGTCCATGACTAGCCATGAGTTAAGACATTTCTGTACAGAACCGTTTACACAGTGATCTGTGTGCAAACATGATAGCGCTATCACGCTCTACCAAATCCACATGTGTATAAATAGCTGTTTCTATTTGTAAAAAAAAAAAAGTACACACACTGGAGAAACTGTGTGATTTAAGGGAGATGCATTTCACCGGGCCAATCAGATTTCAAAGGGTCTGGCTTTTAGAAGTTTTTTCCCCTCAAATTTTGGGTCGTCCTTGAAAATACTCAAGGTGGACGAGCGATAAGGGAGAAACGAGAAGGAAAGTGGAACAGAAAAGGGGGTTTAAGAACTAGAGATAATTTCTTTAAGCCATTGCCACCCAGATAGGACCCCCATTTTCCAGACTTCCCATCTTAAAAGTTCTTGGCAGGGATTAAGAGAACAAAGGAAGGTAAATTCCCAGGAAGAGCAGAAAATTGGTCCAACTTTTAGAGAATGTCAGCACCCGCTTTGTATTTTTGGCTTCATAATTTATCTTAAAGGATCCTTGAGTTAAGAACAAGAATAGCAAAGACACAGAGAAGAAGGTCATTTGGTTTGTTCCATGTATCCAGTGGCACTGAGCTTTGCTCGCTCCGACGTAACATTTCAAATCAGGACCTTGACTTGCCATTTTGAAAAGAAAAGCTAGATAAAAATAGACATGGGAAGCCATTAAAAGACATGATGTGTGAAGAGGCCGTAGTCATTAAAAGCAGCATGCATTTGGTTATTGACCTTTAATGTGGTTAATTGCCTGAGTTTCGGGGACTTGAGTATGTGGCATTTCTTATTTTCCTGTTTATCCGGCTCTATCCTGAAAGGATTTGACATTTCAAATTAAGCATTAACTCAAGAGTGTGGATTGCGATTGAAGATCAGCGCTGCAGTGGAAACGCAAACAAACAGCCCCCGTTTGGTCCACACACACTCTTTTGTTATCGCACTATAATACGGATACCAGATTTGAAGTAATTATAATTTGCGGATTCATCTTCCTGTGCGCGGTTAAGAGAGAGAACGTTTCCACAACTGACAGTGTGGAGAAGCTCTCCCAGGTTTTACGTAACAAACCCCGGCTGCTAAAATTAAGTGGATGTGGAATAAAGTAAAGTAGGAGGAAAACTGTTCTAATTACATGTGGGAGCTTCAGCACACTTCACAGAGAGGCCTCAAAGATACACCCATTTCCCTACTGCTACACACACACACATTTTCACGCTCAATCGTACTCGCATCCACTTTTTGACACCGTGTAGACACTCATATTCCATTACATCCTCTCACAAACCCACACACTCGCTCATACTCATATGGACATCCCTGAGGTATGCCTGACATTTCAGTTCAGGAGGAGGAGGAACTTCATATAGAAGACTAGTTCTACCACTCATTTGGATGTAGACTTTTTGAAAGATGTTGTTGACTCTGCTTCTCTCGCTTCAGACTACTGTAAAAGAAGCGTGATTACACGTTACAAGGTCCAGATTGTTAATACATAGGTATCATGAACTAACAGTGAAATTTTTTTTTAGGATTTATTACATTTATAAATGTAATATTGTTCATGTTTGTTCATAATGCATTAATGTCAATTTATGCAACTAATTTATCCATATTTAATGTATACAATTGTACAAGATAAATAAATGCTGTAAAAGCATTGTTCATTGTTATGTTAGCTGTTGCATTAGCTAATGCTAACATTTGCAATACTGTTCAAAAGTTTGAGGTCATTAAGGTTTATTTATTGAAAAAAAAAGTGTAATATTAAACAAGGATGCAATGAATTAATCAAAAGTGACAGTAAAGACTTTTATGTTGTTAAAAATATTCTTCAGATAAATTTTTCAACATTGTAATAACGAGAATAATGATAATGAGAAATGTTTCTTGAGCACCAAATCAACATATCAAAATGATTTCTGAAGGACACTAAACTGGAATAATGATGATGAAAATTCAGCCTTTGCATCACTGGAATAAATTACATTTTAATAGAAAACAGATATTTTGAATTGTAATAATATTTCAAAATATAAATGTATGTTTGATTAAACAAATGTAGCCTTGGTGAGTATAAGATACAAATCTTACAGACTTACTACCTTTTAAAAGATAGTGTACAACCGTATTATAAAATGTTACCAAAAAATTATTTACTCTCTGTCTTGTTTTTACAAACCTGTGCTTCTTGTAATTTTTTTCTTCTGTAAAAAAAAAAGAACGGCAAAAATTCAATTTTGTGAGTTCAATAGATTTTCAACTATTGACGTTTATTACATTGAAAAGAACGGCATAAACATTGTTCTTAATATCTACTTTTGTTTTCTGCGAAAGAAATAAAATCATATGGGTTTGGAACAACATTAATGTGAGTAAATGATGAGAGGTTTTTCATCTTTGTGTGAACGATTACTTTCAACAGAAACAGGAACATAATGTAGAATTTTATGTCACACTATTTATTTGAAAGCACTTAGTATGTGGTACCCAGAATGCATTATCTAGAGCACACTCACAAGATGATATGCATTAGCTTCGGTCTGTCCTAGCAAACAAATGCACAACTTTACGTTAATAAGCAGACGTTTGCAGAAGTTTGTTCACTGCAACCAAAAAGCTGCATATGCAACAAAATTCTGAGCTCTACCAATGGATTCTCAGAGGAGCGAGTGCGAGAAGTCACTGCGTTAGCTCCTGCTCTCCCCTCGCAGCGTGCATGTACTAGTTAAAATCAATGCACCCTCATTAGAGAAAATTATGAAAAATTAAAGCTATCAAATAGATCTTTTTGTTGCCGGGTAAGAGTCTATTGGCCGTCACAGTGGCTGCCAGTGGGAACGGCATTCAGGGACGGCTGGAGAGACTTTGTTAAGAGCCTTCACTAATTAGGGTTGGAAACTGATGGCTTTTCACAAGCCACAGCAATTACTGCAGTAAAGGAGAGCGGCAGATAGAAGTGGACTTGAATGAATGAGTTTGTTTTTCTTCTTTTGCCTCGTGACATTTCGAACGAGTTTGAGTGTTGCTCATGGCGATCGAATGAGAGCAAGAGAGAGCTGAAAAAGACCAAAGGTCAAACACAAAAATTATCATTCCTCTTACTGAAGACAGACAGGAATGCAACAGCATTTAGTACCTTACTTGAATTAGTCTTGAATTAGCATTGTACGGGTTTCACATTGTCTGTTTTTAAGGGCCAGGTGCTCTTTACAGAGAGGATGACCCAGACTGACACAGCCACAGGAAGGCTACTTTTGTTCCAAAAGCTGGTTGGCGCTTGAGTCACCAGCTCCGTTTTATCAGCCCAATCTAAAACGCTCCGTGACCTCGTAATGCTGGATTTTGAATAACAAGAGTTGCATTCGCAATTGAGATTCAACTGCTGATACACAAAACACATTCATCTGCCCTACATGAGCTTTGTTTTTCCAGTGCTGAGAGAATTGCATGTGGGAAAAGCTTGTCTTTTTTGTCTAGTTGGGTGCATAGACAGGGCAATCTCTCCCCACATTCTGATATATTTATTGCGTAATATCATTATATGCAAAATAACAGAAAAGTGCTGTGAACAACATAAAAGCTATAGAGTCAATAGAACTTGTATGCTGTGTTCTACCTCTTGTGAAGTCATACGATACCTTTGTGGAATGAATAGAATGAAATTTAGGTTATTATTCACTTTCAAATGTGATCATTATGCATCTCTTAAATAAAATATGGCGCCTATAAATATGACAAATATGACAGCTTTTGGGGCCATGACCTAGCAGTTACTGCACAGAATCCAGACGCTACGTGACTCCAAAGATGTATTAATGAATTCCAGAGCTGTTCGGATAGGTGAAAGTGAGTTTTCCAGTGAAGTATCACAGGTCGTCTTGAGTACTATAGACGGTCTGTCACAGTTCGTCACAAGATCTTCCACACGAATGCACATAGTTAGTCATTCTTCAGTCATAGATGAGGAGGTTGCTTCAGGTGTGTCATATTTGCCTTCGCATTGACATTTTTGTTGAAATTGAGAACAAGGTCTCTTTACAATGTTATTTTTTGCTTACCACGTTGTGGCTGCCAATGAAAAGTAGCAAAAAAATTAAAACAACAGGCCGTTTCAACCCAGTCTCACAAGAAAACATAACTATTTTACAATTTCATATGAATTTGTATGATGTGGTTCTTACATGTATGATTTTTTTGAAAAAAATTAAAGCCTGGAGAAAAAATTAGAGCTATTCTGCATATTTCGGGTAGTTGGATTTGAACGATTTCACTGAAATCGCATATTGTATGATGAGTTTTTAGCTTCACTGTGTATTTAGCTTCAGACTGGTTCCATCCAGTTGGAGGATATCACAGTGTCCTAACTACATGCGACGCGACAAGATTCCAGCGACAAACAATTTGGTTATCCACACCAGATGCGACATGACAATGCGACATGACAGAATCAATCAAATATCACAGCCAATCAAAAGCATGTCGTGGGGGGCTCTCTCTGGATGCGCACTGCACTCGCAACGAAATTGACAAGTTTAAAATCTAATTCATAAATATTACAACTTTTTAACAATATTAAATGTACATACTGAGTGACTGAAACCATCTTTGTTATGGAATACGGTTGTTGGTTCGCACTAAGTTCGCAGTTTTAACGTACATGTTTGCTTTAATTAATTTTCAAGATCTGACGTAAACTATCTGTTGTTGCTTTCAGTATGGCTATAAATGTTACGCAATATGATATTCAAACTCACATTAGACACTTTAAACATTGAATAAAGCACATAATCAGTACCTGAGATTACCTGTCATAGTTTGTATGTTGTTGATTCAGTCGCGACATCGCAGAAATAGAAACTGTTTCTAAAATAGAAATTTTGCGTGTTGCTGTTGCGGCTGGTTAGGACAAAAACTCAGATTAACATGGAAAAAATACCTTTTATCGCGTGTCGTGGCATCGCATCACATGTATTTAGGACACGGTGTATTAAACGTTTGGTATTTTGAGCCGATTTTAGAACACATATTGTTTTTATTTGCCACGCATCTCCTAGCAACAAGGTGCGCGTTTCTGCATGAGTTTGTTGTGTTCGGAGCGACTTGAAAGTCTGGTAGTGTATGATCCTCAGTCATTTAGTGTTTGATGCCTAATATTTCCTCTGTAACCATGCATAGTTTTTTTTTATTTTTAAAGTCGTATAAGGTTTTCCAGCCTTAAGCAAGAAGGTCCACCCTTAAAAATACCCATCAGTGGGGCGTAAGCAGATCTTATGTTAACATACAAATTAGATTGTACAAATTTATACAGATTTGCCACTGATTCGCTAAAATTTAAAATAGTTACAGATTGCCATTGGTGTGTGTTGGTCATTTTAAATGAGAAGAACCTGATCATTTGCAACTGAGGAAAATTGTTGTCTGAAGTGCAGCTTAGCTCAGTGTAACCTTTCTGGTTTCTTTTTTAATTCATAAACAGGCCTTAAACATATTCTCCTCCCTGCATTAGTGCCGTGGCTGCACAACTGCCCCTTGACCTTCTCCTCCTCTTAATTAAATGGCAGAGATCCTGAAAGCAGCGTTCAGCTCACATCAGCTCTCTCTGGCCCTGCACTGGGCCGTTTCCCCTGTGTGGAATCAATGGCCGTGTGAGAGGTTCTTATAATCTATAACTCGCATCACTTGTGCAATGGCAGCACTTTGGCTAAACTCAATTAACAGTCAGAAGAGGGCCTGTGGTTTTGGCTGATTGGATGTGGGTGGTTGCGTTGGAGTGTGTGTGTGTGTATGTATGTAGGACAACTGTGTTCACTCGTACGGATGTATGTGTGGAAGGAGATTGGTGTTCGAGATTAAATTTTTTTTAAGCCAAACGGTTATGGAGTTTGAATTTTCAACTTTTACAGACCCAGTGACCTCCCACCCAAACATTAAGCCAATCAAGAGACCCCTGATATAAAAACTTCTCAGCAACACAATAAATTACATTGATAACATTAAGCATTATCAAACAGTATTACCTGATTTGTCATTATTCTTCTTTTTAAATTTACATGTAAATTTACACTACCATTCAAAAGTTGTCAGAAGTCTCTTATGCTCCCCAAAGCTGAATTTATTAGATCAAAACAGTAAAAACAGTATTTTGTGAAATATTATTACAATTTCAAGTAACTACACTAGTCAACATTTGAAGTGGATCAAAACCTTTCATCAAAGTTGTTCTAAAACCAAAATGCATTCTTGTCTTAGGACAACTTTAATTAACTTTTTTGATCCACTTCAAATGTTGACTACTATATTTGTTATATTTGAATACTATATTACTCCAGTCTTCAATGTCACATGATCCTTCAGAAATCAGTCTAATATGCTGATTTGCTGCTCAAGAAACATTTCTTATTATTATCAATGTTGAAAACAGTTGTGCTGCTTAATATTTTCTTGGAAAATGTAATGCATTTTTTTTTTTTTTCAGGATTATTTGATGAATTTGAAAAGATCTGCATTTATTTGAAATATAAATCATTTTACTTAATCATGTTAATTGAATGTGTCCTAAAAGTATTAATTTCTTTCTTTCACAAAAAAAGAAAGAAGAAAATGGACAAAGTTTTCAACAGTAGTGTATACAGTGGTGTGAAATAGTGTTGGCCCCCTTCCTGATTTCTTATTTTTTGCATGTTTGTCACACTTTAATGTTTCAGATCATCAAACAAATTTAAATATCAGTCAAAGATAACACAAGTGAACACAACATGCAGTTTTTAAATGAAGGTTTTTATTATTAAGGGAAAACTAAATCCAAAACTACATGGCCCTGTGTGAAAAAGTGTTCATGGTTCCATTTATCACAGCAAGTCTTCCAGGTCCTGAAGCAGCAAAACAGCCCCAGACCATCACACTACCACCACCATATTTTACTGTTGGTATGATGTTCTTTTTCTGAAATGCAGTGTTACTTTTACGCCAGATGTAATAGGACACACACCTTCCAAAAAGTTCAACTTTTGTCTCGTCGGTCCACCGAGTATTTTCCCAAAAGTCTTGGGGATCATCAAGATGTTTTCTGGCAAAACTGAGACGAGCCTTTATGTTCTTTTTGCTCAGCAGCGGTTTTCGTCTTGGAACTCTGCCATGCAGACCATTTTTGCCCAGTCTCTTTCTTATGGTGGAGTCATGAACACTGACCTTAACTGAGGCAAGTGAGGCCTGCAGTTCTTTGGATGTTGTTGTGGGGTCTTTTGTGACCTCTTGGATGAGTCGTCGCTGTGCTCTTGGGGTAATTTTGGTCGGCCGGCCACTCCTGGGAAGGTTCTCCACTGTTCTATGTTTTTGACTTTTGTGAATAATGGCTCTCACTGTGGTTCGCTGGAGTCCCAAAGCTTTAGAAATGGCTTTATAACCTTTTCCAGACTGATAGATCTCAATTACTTTCTTTCTCATTTGTTTCTGAATTTCTTTGGATCTCGGCATGATGTCTAGCTTTTGAGGATCTTTTGGTCTGCTTCACTTTGTCAGGCAGGTCCTATTTAAGAGATTTCTTGATTGCGAACAGGTGTGGCAGTAATCAGGCCTGGGTGTGGCTAGAGAAATTGAACTCAGGTGTGATAAACCACAGTTTTAACAGGGGGGCAAACACTTCTTCACACAGGGCCATATAGTTTTGGATTTTGTTTTCCCTTAATAATAAAAACTTCATTTAAAAACTGCATGTTGTGTTTACTTGTGTTATCTTTGACTAATATTTAAATTTGTTTGATGATCTGAAACATTAAAGTGTGACAAACATGCAAAAAAATAAGAAATCAGGCCAACACTTTTTCACACCACTGTATATTTCTTATATGCTTTATCTATTGATGACTTGCATTGAAAATGTAAAAGTTGAAGAGACTTGCATTGAAAATTTAAATTGGCACATTAATGCTAAATAGATTTTATATATTTATTATTTAAGAAAAACAAAGTTTTATATGTCTGTTTATGGAACCCTGCAGGACTTTAGGCATTACCAAAATGCCTTTTTTAGAAAAGCCATTAGAAAATAAAGCAGTATTAATTCTCACTTGTTTTGGTAATATGATTTAAAGGGTTAGTTAGGTAATATGATTCTAAGGGTTAGAAAATCATTTTCAGCTTTGAGGTAGTTTTCCATTGATTTCCTTTTTTATTTTGATTCTAATTTCTGTTATGCACCTAACCCAGGCTTTCTCACTTGCTATTACATACTGAAGGCGAGCTCTGCCACTGCGGCCCAAGGGAACCAGCTTGTTCCAATGAGGGCTTTGGTTATGCATGCATCATTATGCCAGATCTGACTCTGTTCTCATGTACAATCACAGATTGAGACATATCCTTCCCTGCTCATCTCCCTCCAGTACTCCCAGAAGGAAGCGGTGCGTGTTTGGAGCGCTGTCAGTATTCATATGACCAGCTCGGAGGAATAAATGATCGCCCTTCGGTTAGAATTGACATGTCTGGTTATTCATGTCCTTTGGAGGAAGTGATCAGATGACTGAGCCTAAGTAATTACCGGCGGAGACGCGCGCTCGTGCACGGGGCGCTGATGGATGACGAAACTCTTGAGTCAGCTGGAAAAGTAGCCGAAACTCTGGGCTTTTCATTTTTCACTGCAGCCTGTCGTTTTGCAAAGTGAAAGCCAGATCTTAACAAATTGCAAATGAGCTGGATGTTATTAGCTGTCTGCAGTGGAGTTTATTTCTTGCCCAGACTTTTTATGTTACCCGTCGCTGACTGTGTTTTATGAGTGCTGAACATGATGGAGTAATGGAACCTATTTATCAGTGCAGATATTAATATCGCTCCAGTCCTTCACATGACAGAACTGCGTGTCTCAGATTAAATATGTCCTGTCACAAAACATCAGCATATTCCACCCTCACTCTTAGGGCATTTTAAACAGTCTCTACCCATAAATGTCACAACACTTGCTGATTTTTAAAGTCATCTATGCTGTACTGTCATCGGCCACATATTGACATCAAAGTAAAAAATTGAAACCATTTACTTAGTCAAATACATGTGTACAGTGCTGTGCATGTTATTCCAAAAACTAAAAAAAGAGTAGCCTAATCAAAATGTTAACACATTGTTCCACTTCTGAAACAACCTTTCTGTTTACTTAATATAACCAAGACATTGGTTAATGAAAATCAATAGACAAATGGCAATATAGGTGTTGGTTTAGGTAACACAGCTTTTCTGAAGTCTTGCCAAAAGTCGCTCCTGCAATAAATGTAATGCTAGTTAATATAATAGGTTACAGCAATTATAGAAAATAATGGTCTGAATAATTTGGATTTGGAAATGATCTTGAGGATGAACACTTTACCTAAAATTTTGTTATTATGAATAATGTAATCTGTTTTGGTGTTATTAATTGAAAAATAACTGAATATCTGAATAACTAAAATTAAAACTAAAACAAACAAAAAAATGGCTGGCATACTTATTGACATTAAAAGAAAAAATGGACAAAAAAAATCACAAAACCACAACTAAACTACTAAAACTTTAACTATGTTTTAAATGAAAACATAAACTAGTAACAAATATTACTTAAAAAGCTATATCTCAATTATACAAAAATAACACTAATGATTTTTGGGTCTTTCAGTGTCAGAAAGCCTTCTCAAAATCTTCCAGTTCCTGATTCGATAATTTAATATTTCCTGAAATTAAGGTTTGTCCTCCATTTATTTTCTTTTTGAATATTCTGCTTTACTCTGAAATGTTACATTGTGGAAGAAAATGACTTTACAGGCGCTGGCCTGCCATTTTTGGTCTTGCGTCAGGGATGAATACATCAAAATAAGTTTTAGCACGGGTGGGTCGGGGCAAACGGTGGTCCAGGTAATGGTGCTGATGGCTCATGGATTGTGCACGGCATGAAGGGATGGGGAGGACGCTTTACGACTGGCTGTGTCAGTCTCTTCCGCCTGAATTACCCTCTCATCTCTCCTCTCCTCTGCTCGGCACTCCGTGAAATGGCTTTCTGTAGGCCATTAGCTCTGAAGGAGCAGGGACGAGTGGGATGGAGGATACAGCATCAGCCTGCTCTCCCACCATGCCTTCCCAATGGCCTTCATTACGAAGCTTAACTCTGACACACATCACCCAGCGTGTCTGTCAGTCAGACGCCACCGTGTTTATTGCTGCCCATCGTCACCCCAGGTGGAGTACGGCAAGGGCCCGATTCTTGAACAGTTTGCTGTCATGGCACACTTTCCGCACTTTTTGATGTCTTAAGTTGAGTTTTTTTTTTTAAATGAGGATTTTGACGAGGATTACAAAACTAGAAGTGATTAGAGGCTTGGAAATGAATTTGGAAATGTTTTGTTGTGCTGGACGATGCTTGTAGTGAATGACTCAAACGTAGTCATGCAGGATCATGCGTGATCTTCCGATGTTTGTTTAAATAGACATGGATTGCAAACAAAGTTTGTATATTTATTTGTGCAGTCACTGCCTTTCTTTTTACTACCGTTTAGAACATGAAAAAATGATGAATGGCAGAGAAATTTCAGTAAGAAAATAACAAAATTCACACACACACACACACATACATATACTGTATATGAAGAGTTTATTTGCAAAAGCCTATAAATGCCACTTTCAAAAAAAAAAATGAACTGAGTGCTGTGCATTATTCTCCACATATAGCGTGATCTGAACCCTAAACACGTTTTGTCAAAAAAGCCAGTATTGTCCACTTTCAAGGCATTGTGAATTCACATTTTACTGCAGAAGCCGACAAGCACCCTTTTTGTTTGTGAACAGAAGCCGATAAGTCCATTTTAGCGAATCAGCGCGCTGTATTCAGGTCAGGTGACAAGGCTGCCAGTCACTTTGAAAAGACGTGCTAGCTGAGAGGAGTTTCGTCAAAGCTGACTACAAGTGATCAAGGATGGATAATTTCGACGAACTTGATGAACCCGTGATATCTTCTTCAGGGCGTAAAAGGAAAATAAAAGCTGAAACGTTTTCACGGAACCTTGCAAAAACAGCACGTTACAGTGGTGAGGGAAAAGCTCCGTGTATTGCGTGTAATCACATCCATACAGTCTATGATCACAACAACATTTGTCAGGTGTCTACATTGTCAGCTGAGGAGATTACAAATATTAATGTATATAAAAATGTAAATATTACTACATGCTAATAAATGTGTCAATTTAAACTTCTAAAAAAATGGTTACACTTTATTTTGATAGTCCACTTTAGACATTCAACTAGCTATAAGTAACTTTACAACTATATCAATTCTCATTGATTTTGCAACTACGTGTCTACTAACTCTCAGAGTAGACTGTTAGGTTAGGTTTTGGGTTAGTAGAATAAGTTGACGTATACTTGCAAAGTTTCTTATAGTCAGTATGTTTATGTTGTGGACCCGTCAAAATAAAGTGTTAGAAGATATTAAGCAGACAGTCTACTAATACTCTACTAACTGCTAGTTGACATGTAGTTGCAAAGTTACTTACTGTT
>NW_015540887.1:2557164-2586782 GCF_001515605.1 Sinocyclocheilus anshuiensis
CAAAGCTGACTAAAAGTGATCGAGGATGGATAATTTCGACGAACTTGATGAACCTGTGATATCTTCTTCAGGGCGAAAAAGGAAAATAAAAGCCGAAACATTTTCACGGAACCTTGCAAAAGCAGCGCGTTACAGTGGTGAGGGAAAAGCTCCGTGTATTGCGTGTAATCACATCCATACAGTCTATGATCACAACAACATTTGTCAGGTGTCTACATTGTCAGCTGAGGAGATTACAAATATTAATGTATATAAAAATGTAAATATTACTACATGCTAATAAATGTGTCAATTTAAACTTCTAAAAAAATGGTTACACTTTATTTTGATAGTCCACTTTAGACATTCAACTAGCTATAAGTAACTTTACAACTATATCAATTCTCATTGATTTTGCAACTACGTGTCTACTAACTCTCAGAGTAGACTGTTAGGTTAGGTTTTGGGTTAGTAGAATAAGTTGACGTATACTTGCAAAGTTTCTTATAGTCAGTATGTTTATGTTGTGGACCCGTCAAAATAAAGTGTTAGAAGATATTAAGCAGACAGTCTACTAATACTCTGACTACTAGTTGACATTTAGTTGCAAAGTTACTTACTGTTAGTAGAATGTCTAAAGTGGACTATCAAAATAAGGTGTTACCCAAATGGTTATAATTATTGCCGTCATTTAATAATCAGTGAAAACCAAAAAAAAAAAAAAAGATTTAAAGGCATAAATTTGAGATATTTTTTATTTGTTTTATCTAATGGAGTGACATTCATACGTTTTTAAGTATTACATTAGTTCTTTTAGAGGAGAAAGAAAGAAAGAAAGAAAGAAAGAAAGAAAGAAAGAAAGAAAGAAAAAGGGAAAGAAAGAAAGAAAGAAAGAAAGAAAGAAAGAAAGAAAGAAAGAAAGAAAAAGGGTTATGCTTTGAGACTTCAAAGTTTAGAAATCCTAGAAAATGTCTGATATTTATAGCTTATGAAACAAACATTTGCAAATAAGTTAGATGCACAAACTACAACTACATAAACAAAGGTCACAGCTTTTCCGATGCGTATGCCTTTGAATATGAACCTTACTGTTTCACATATAAAAAGTATGCTGTGTTTTGATATTTAACATTCATCATCAGTCATTATGTGCTGCCAGACATGTATGACTTGTGTTAGCACAAGTCGAATGTATTGCTGGTATGTACTTAGCATCTAAGGAGGCTGATCAAACAGCATATTGTTGAGCATCACTTAGAGCGAGTGAAAAGGACAGATTAATCTGCACCGCTAAAGGTTTCTTCATGAATAAACTCATTTATGGGTTATTAACATTTAACAAGTGCCATTTTCAGCCCTGCGAGTTTGGCCGGCTTGAGCAAACTCTCGATAATGTCGCGGGTGAGAGTTTGCACTGTCAGATCAAGAGATTTCTTTAGTGGCGCCTGCAGGTGAGGCGACTCTAATGAGGCCGGGGTGCTGACTGTTTGAGGGTGAGAGTCAGCACACCCCGCCCTGCCCTTCCAGCACACCATTCTCCTCCTCTCCCCTCCTCGCATTCATTTGTTTACCTAGCCTGCAGTGAACTGTAAAATCAGACTGATTTCATCTCTGCGTTTTACATATGCATGAGCCCTGTGCAGCTCAGAGCGGAGGGATGAATACACACTCTCCAGAGAGAGACCTCCAGTGCCCCCCGAGCAAACACACGCACACCCCACACAAACACTGGCCTCTGTGCCTACACACACACACGATCACAATTAACTTAGTCATACACCTACTCGTATATTCAGATGTCAGAAAGGGGTTTTCACAGATACATGAAAATGTATTTAACCAGTTTCTTGTTGTTTTTGCATGGTTTTTGTATTAGATTTTTTTGTTGTGGTGTTGTATCTCAACAGTGTTTAGTTAAATAAAAATCTGAAATGGCAGACGAAGTCAAGAGGAATGTAGATAATTAAGATACTTTTATTCAATCCTACAAAACATCAGTAAAAATAGCTCTTATCTAATCTAAATTGACTATTTCACCTAATATTTGTGTATACTGTGCAGTTGCAGTAGGTTAGCAACATGCAAACATTAAAAGAATAGTTCATCCAAAAATGATAATTTTGTCATCAATTACTCACCCTCATGCCGTTCAAAACCTGTATAAGTTACTTTCTTGTGTTAAACACAAAAAAACGATATTTTGAAGAACCAAACAGTTGTTGGTCCCCATTGACTTCCATAGTAAGGAAAGAAATACTATGGAAGTCAATCATCAACTGTTTGATTACCAGCATTCTTCAAAATATCTTATTTTATGTTCAACATAAGAAAGAAACTCATACATGTTTGGAACAACATGAGGGTGAGAAAATGACAATTTTCATTTTTGGGTGAACTATCCCTTTAAGCTTTGTTAAAGTCAACTGAGTTTGTTGTGTGTGCTGCCTAATGTGAAATGTGAGTTGGCTTTATACTGCTTTCCAAATCTGTCACTTTTGAGGTTTCATGATAGTTGATGCTGCCTTAAAAGGTAGCTGCCTATGTAGGTACTGAGGCAGGTCACTAGGTCTTGATACACAGCAGAACATCACGTGTATCACATACGAAATGCTGCATAAATACATTTAGGATCTCCTGAATAGAATCAAAATATTGCAGGTTTTCACACCACCACGGTGCAAATCCGATGTAATTTCACCCTAGATTTTCGTAATGAACCTACATTATTACAGGGACATTCCCTCTGGAGCATCCTGGGGTTGTCTGGTTTACTCAAGGGTCCAATCAAGTGGTCAGTGTTTGGCTGGTTAGTATGTTCTCATTAAAAAAATTTTCCGTTGTTAGCATCTTAAGATTTTAGAACGCAACAGTGCCTGCCCACTTTTTAGTGGCCTTGAAGTATGTTTCCCATAGAGAAGAGTTCTAAGCCACTAACCAAACCAACCAGTTATGATGTGAATCACATCATTGCAAATTTTAATTTGAAAATTGTACACAAAGACAAGGTACAAGTATGCATACTTAACTGTGGCAAAGATCTACAAACCCCAGTACTGTGCGCCATAATTTTCTAAACCGGTGGTGATTTCTTTTCAGAATCATGTTTAATGTAGTTTTCCCCAGAAGTTCAACTGTTAAACACAATTAAAATAATGTGCACTTATGGCTTTAACAAAAGCATATTCCATCGATCAACAACCTCTCAGTTCACAGGAAGTCTTACTTAAAAGTTTTATATTTATTGTTAAAAATCAGTACCCCTATGGAGAAAATGGGCTATATTTTTACTCATGGAAGCCAACTGTTGCATTCTATTCTATAGCAAATATTTTACCAGTGTGTATTACTTTTCTTTTGAGGGCTCTTTAAAGCATTAAATAGACTTGAGCAGCTTTCTTTGATATCACATTTCAGAATAGTCACTTGTAAAGGGTTTGAGACTATCTAAATGGTACCTTCAGCCAATCAGTGTTGTAATGATGTAAATTCCCTGCATGATTAGTCACAAGACATTAGCAGCCCAGGTGATTGGCTCGAATGCTTCTGTGCATGAGGAAAGATGGCAGATTTCAAATCACGTGCTTCCAGACGAGCAAGTGTCATTGAGATGAATGGGAATGCTAACGGAGGTCTCACTCCAGGTATTATAGACCTCCTCGGGCACAGTGGTGATGACTCACTTCTTGCTCCGATCGAATCAGCAACCTTCTGGATACCAGCCTTAACTGCTGTGCCACACCACTTCTATATCTGATAAGCCCTTAAATGAGGGAAGTCATCATTGATCTCTTCGTCTCCTTTCTAGCCACAGGCTAGGTGTCTGGAAAGGTGGTTTATCCTCGTATGCACTGTTATCAGTTTCAGGGTTGCGGGGTGTTCGTTTCATGCTCCTCAGTTTGTCCATTTCCTCCTGATTGGCTGGTTTTTGGTCAGCACGGATTGGCAGCTTCTGTCAGAGTTGAAAGCACAGATGGTGAGAGGGCAGAGTGTGGACACAGTTAGCAACATGGTGTGAATGCGAGGGCACAACCAAATAATGAAGCAAATCACTGCCGTCATTACAGCGGGACAGATCCAGCCAGATATTGACCCCTGTAGGGGAAGGATCCTTTACATTTTTCTATACCAAATATTGAGTTTTGAACACCTGTGTCAGATAGTGATATCTGCTCTATTTGAAGATTTAACCCTCCAGGCATCTTCACCGTTCTGAATTTCACCGTCATCAACATTCAAAGACACCCACTTCTGTTACTCGTGGAGTTCATTGCGTCTCGTGAAGGAGAGGCAAAGATAGAGCGAGGAAGATGTGTCTGATTGAAACCGAGGACATTTCCTCTTTCGTTCAGAAGCACTTCCTCTCTGACCTCTCGCTCAACTAGCCTTTTTTTCACAGGTAACGTGCGCCTGTCCTTTCATCATATATATTGAAGCCCCGAAGACATTTCGGGTTTTTTTTTTTTTTTTTGAGACTGAAAGGAAAAAAGCTGTTATGAGGACGGTGGAGAGAGGGTGGTGGCACGGCGAGCTGTGTATTTAAAATCAGCTCATTGAGACAGATGACACAATTTCACACATATTGCCCTCGGAAAAGCAGCCAGTTTTCCATAATGGCCCCAACCTTCATCTGTCAGGCCCTGCTAAATCTACTGGAATAATTTCCTCATGGATTATATGTCAGTATTTATAATTGATTAAGTTACCTATATGTTTCAGGGTACAATTCTCACAGTCCCAATCCTTTGTCATCTTTTTGCTTTTTCGGGTGAAGAGGGACAAGGCGGCTGCGAGACAAATGGGGGAAGTCTCACCAAAATGAAGTCTCTGCTTCTGAATGTTTTATTCGGGCTCTAAACGGCATGATCATTGCACACGGTTTGACCAAATCCCATTGAAAGCGCCGGTCTTTAGAGGAAGGAAACAGGAGATGCTCCCAAATCTGCATGCTGAATTGAGGGGAGGTTTAGCCCGTGTTTTAAGAGATTGCTCATCTTGCTAATGTAATGCGCACAGTTAATCTGGCTCTTCCTTGGGCTTGAGTCAGGCTTAGTCCAGGAGGGTTGGAGAACTGTTAGACTCCATCCTGTTTTAGGAAACATAATCTGGGATCTGGCTTTTTACCCCCTCCCCAAGACTCCCAGTACTAAATCCCCCAATAAGCAGCCTTTGTGAGCAATTCACACTGCCTTTCATGGCTTGATTACAGGGCACAGCAGGTATTTCAGGGGGAAGGTGACTCCGTGATGAATGTGGAGAGAGAGAGTGACAGGGCCAGTGCTGGTCTAGAATGTGGCATTGAATGAATCGCTCACGTTAATTCATGTTTCACAATGAACTCCACAGTAATGTGATGAGACCGATAGGGGTGTCTGCCTAGGTGGAATAGGTGTCCTTGTGCCAAGTTGAGAAATTAACCAGGGGTCATGGCAAAAATTGTATTTTAAATCTGGAGGGCATAATTGAAATTAGAATATAATGTTTCATTATATTCTATTAAATATTTTTAATTGTGGGTTTAGTGACTCTTCAGACACCATTGTGACCTGTAACTGACAGATATCTGTGTTCACCTTCATAAAGGTGAGTGATGTTGAATGTGTGTAGCTACTATAGTGTGTTATTTAATTAAGACTAAATATCATTATATTAAACAATTATTATTTGAAGTATTAAGGAATTATTAAAAATAAATTATAACAATTAAAATTATTCTATTAATTAAATTATCACTTTTTAATTTATATATTTTTCTCAGCAAGGATGCATTAATTTCAGTGTCTGTAAAAAGTGACAGTAAAGATATTTGTTTCAAAATGTCACTTTTCTGTTTCAAATAAATGCTGTTCTTTTTAACTTTCTATGCACCTATGAATCTTTAAAAAATTCATTACCATTTCAATGAAAATATTAAAGACTAACTTTTTTTTTAAACATTGATAATAATATGACATTTATTTGTGAGACTGAAGACTGAAAATTCAGCTTTGCATCATAGGAATAAATATGAAAATATATTATAATATTGAAATATATTATAAAATATGCAATATCCTGTAAATGGAATACAGTCATTTTAAATTGTAATAATTCACAACATTGCAGTTTATACTGTATTTTTTTATTTTAAAAATGCAGGCTTGGTAAGCAAAAGGTCACAAAAAGAAACATAATGTTTTAAAATATAAGTGCCAATCAGCAGTAGAGCACTGTTCATTGTAAGATTTTTTTTTAAATTATGATCAGTTATTTAAAATGCATTCCAGTGTTGTGATATCTTGAGCGTTATTTACAGCTACTTTTATGTTTGATATCGATTTGATTTTGTAGGTAATAGCCTTAAATGCTCAGGTTGAATCATTTTTTACATCTAGAATTATTATGTACAACATGCTTTGTGTGTATACTGCCCTGTTGACACTGCCACACACCGCAGTAGCTGTATTGCAGTCAATCATTATGTGACGTTGTCATGTATACTGCCTCGGCTCTTTTTCACTCTGCTCTCTTCTTGCTCTTTACCAGATGCCAATGAGAAACCCTGACCCCAGAATTACACCCCGCTATGAGGACGTCGAGCGACAGTACGCCTCCCTGCCCAGGTAAGAGCGTCTACTCATTAATCCCGCATCCTTCATGACAAAATGAGAAGAGATGGAGAGCTAGAAAAGGAGAAGACAGAAAGGAAGAGAGGGGGAGAGCAGGTAGTCATCTGTCTCTCTCATGCAGAGCTGAATAATCCTCTTTAAAGCATATAATTAAATCTGGAGTGTCTGCCTTCTGAGGCCCTCCTATCCTGGGAATTCACCTGATCCTCTCCAGGGAGACGGCCATGCGGTCGCAGCTCTGTAACCCGATCACAGAGCGCATTTCTGGAGCCGCCTAAAGTTACGGCTGCCTCTTTCTGTCTGTCTTTTTCTCCTCCGACGCTTCTATCGTTCTCAATCACGTCTTTCTGTGTTTGCTGAGCCTGACCGACCATGACAGCCAGCGCAAACAAACAGGCAAGCGCACAGGCGTGAATGTTGGCTCGTAAAGTCCACAGCCTGTTTGCCCTCTCCGATCTGTGTAAACAGCGCTGGTGTTGCTGAGAGGGTCACGGTTTATGAGTTTGGCACATGTAAGTGTGGATCTGTCATCACATGATTGCAGACTACTATAAACGAATAACTGATAACAAATGAGACACATTAAGAAATCTAAAACTTGCAAGTGATGAACTTTTAAAAGTGTTGGCGAGGCACTCATTGAATTGAAATAAAGCGCTAAAACACTTATAAAGTATTTATCACTTTCCCTGCAGCATCATTACAGGGGAGAACTAAGATTTCACTCCCCCAAAATGGCTTATCGCAACAGATTTTAGTATCAACCACCCCGGGGTCTACTTTCAAAGCCATTTCCCTTCTAAATAACGCTCCTCACCTCTGTTAAGTCTCTAGATCCATTAGGGTACAACGTGTTTTTTGTGCTGATGCAAAAAGGGGGCCAAACGTGGGCTAAAAATGCCTGTGGCATACTCTTGCTTTCATTATTACACCATTCCGAAACTGGAAGAGTTTCAAATCTGTGTCCGGCCCACGCTGAGGTCACTGGTTATGCAGTCGACTGAAGGTTGGCCTGGTCGCAAAAGCGTGCAGCTTTTCCATGTGTGTCTAATTATAACCATTAGTGCATTGATACACCCACTTATTACCCAGTGTGCTCAGCTCGGGGTCAGCCAATCAGAAGCACCGTTCGCCACCTGCCTCCAGATTATTGGATTAAGTGGGCAAGTCAAATTTGTGATTCATTGTGTTAGGGCTTTCATTGGACCGTTTTAGTGATAATTGGGTGATGAATGCACAGATGGTGGCCCATTTCGATGAACTCTGGTCAAGAGGCACATTTTTGGAGCTATTCTTTAGTGCACAAATCAATCACAATCACTCGTTCTTCCTCATCCTATCCTTCACTTTAAAACTAACCAGTTCCTTTCTTAAGAAACACCCTCCTAAATCTCCCCTAGTCCCACACTCTTTGGCTTTTCTGCTAGTGGGCCTTCCCAGACCTCTTCAGACTGGTCACAATGGTCTTATTGTTTATTCCGCCTCATGTTAGAAGACCTCTTAATGTGTCTTTGCAGTCTACTCTAAATGAGTGTAAAATCGGCTGTTGTCGAACCTTAGGAGAGCTTAAAAGACTCTGTTGAAGCAGTTTGTACAAATGTCAGTAAATTGTTCGCGTATCTTTTAGATTAGCCAGCGAGCTGTCAGTTTCAACACCGCAAATGCCAGAAAAGAGCTCGTGATGAGGGAAGAAGGTTACATTTGATGAGAGCTCTGAAAATAATGCCATATTTTCATTGTTCTGCCTGTTCAGTGTTGCCCTGGCAACCAACACCCACCATCTGCGCGAGGCTGGACCTCCTCACCCCGTCCTCCGATTTCTCACTTTTTTCCCTCCTTTTCCTTTCCTTCTCTGGTTTTCATTTTCCACTCCTTCTGAAGTTCGTGAAAATTTGCGTCCTCCTGTGAGGCGCGTCAGGTTTGTAAATTGTCGTTGGTGTCAAAAAGACATGATGGCTGATTGCTGTTCGGAGTCTCCCGCAGGTGAGCTCATAGGTGTCCGACAAGCTGCGAACTGCGAGCTTCTGCTCAGACCGTCTCCCGTCCAATAGCAGGAAGAGAGCGCAAGCGTGACTTCTACAGAGCAAACCTCATTTAGCACCGTTCAGCCCCTGCGTCCATTACCACACCGGGCTGGTAGCAGATGGAGAATATTAGGCTAATGATTAAATGAAGCAGGTGGACATTTTTTGATGGTTTCACTTGCTGCAGCAAATGTGGTCAATCATTACTCATTCAACGCTTAGAATTCGCTTCGAGGTTTTGGAATAGCTGGCCATTGGGCACCGTTTCAAGGAGGTATTATTCGTACTTGGACATTCTCAGCCTGAGATGCAGGATCCACAAAAAAATATATATTTCACTGATCTATTTCAGACTTCACGAGAATGAGACCACTTAACCGCCTGACTCATCTTTGAAGACATGTAGCACCCATCACATACCTTTCATACAGTTCTCACACATACACACGGACGCCTATTCATTTCACACTCTCAAGGCTGAGTGTTGTGAAAGAGTAAGTTCAGTTGCTCATTTTCACTTCCCTTTTGTCAAAGCCATCTGCGATACGAAGCTTCAGTTACCGCCGATATTACAGCAGTCGATTTAAAGAAGAAATTCAATTAGATCTGGCAAAATAATCAGAGTTTCAAGTCTAATGTTGCTCCTAATTTGTGTAATTACATTTTAGGTCATACAATAACATTTCTGAGGGATAGACACCTATCTTGTTAACTACGTTTGTTATGAGAGCTGAATGTTTGGTTCATTTCTCCGCTCCCAATATAAGGTTGGAATTCCAACCAAATAATCCTGCCTGGATTTGTCGTCTCGGTGGGATCCTACCCGGTGTTATATGACGGCCAGAGGTCAGCAGGCCGTCCGTTTGTGTACGTGTCTGTGTGTGTGAGGGTAAGGTGCACTGTTCCCGAGGGCAGCTGAATAAACAGCCCGGCCTTCAGATGGTCCACAGTGTTACTTTTTCAGCCAGGTGCACTATGGGAGCTCTGATGTAATCTCCAAAACATGGCACTTATTTCAGGGCAGCCCCTGTCTAGGATAGCTAGGATACTCTGGTTTGAATGTTTCCGTGTCAAAAAAATGATTGTCAGCTACAAGCTCCTCAAGCAAAAAGCTTTACAGACAGCAGAACACGACGGTCCTCAGTGACAACAGCAAGAATGAGATAACAGACGTTCACCAGACAACATTCACCAATCAGACACTGGAGTTGATGTTCCAGGATGAAGGTTTGAGGAGTGAACAGCTGGCACCTTCTGTTTTTTCCCTCTTCTCTCTTTGGTGATGGACGACCGAAGCATTTATCTTTCATTATTTCTCACTTTACCTATATTGCTCTTTTGTTTTGGTTCCTTTGTCATTAAAGAGTCATTGAATTGGTAATGAAATCTCATTTTAAGAGGGAAACTTTGTTACCTTGAGTTTCATAAGTGCTTAACTGGGTTAGGAAGCCCAAATGAAGACAGCAGTCTCTTACTCACGTTGGAATTTGGCTGATATGAAGAGCCTGCGAAAATGAAGATGTCTCCATGTATAACATGCTGGCTTATGGCTGTCATCACGGTTTGAAAGTAATGGTAAAACGACTCAGAATATCATTTTGTCTGCATCTGCTCACTGCATGATGGGGAACTGGAGGCCGATTTTTAATATACCTTTCATTGTCATTCTGTGAAAGGGGATCATTTCGTTCTTTAGCTATTTGCGTTGCAGGAGTTTCTCAGGGGACTAATTTAGTCTGCACATTTAGTCTGCACTGTTTATCCATGTGGCTATCAAAAGGGAATCATGCCATAATCATTTATACGTAAGCATTCTGAATGACTTTGTAAAGCTCAAAATGTTTGTAGGGACTGTATGTGGTTTGCTTGTCTTTTTTCTGTAGAGCTTAGTCAGGGTGGAGGGCATATTTTTAACACATTTCGCATTTTGTTTTGTTTTGTTTTTTTGTTTGTTTGTTTTTCCACTGGATTTGGAATCAATGATTATAATTTATTTAATTGTTTATTTTATCTGTCAGCTGACCAATCTGTGGAACTCAATACATCCCATTGAGCAGTCTGTACTTCTATCCCTCACAGCCTCATTTTCATTCAAGTGATTAAATATGCCATCTACCCTGACTAAGGGCCATGGGTGCTCAAAACAGCTGCTCCCAGCTGTTGAGCCCACAAAACCATTTAAATAACTGCACATTAGGAATGTCTTGTAATTCCCAACCAAGCCCCGAATGCAGTTGCACAGAATCTTTAAACCAGGAGGGAAATGTGTCCCAGTGGGCCACATACCACTATAGCACATTTAGTTCGAAAAATCAGGATTTCACGGACTGAATACTAAATTTACTGCCATGAGATACTTAGACAAGAACGGGCCTAAAGTTCTTATCTTGATCACTGATCCTCAAACTGCATGCCTGTGCTAAATAACATGCTGCCACTTCCTGATTTCCCAGCTTTTTTTTAAGGGAGGGCAAGAGGGCAATATAATGTATATATAGTGTTGGGTAAGTTACTTTCAAAAAGTAATTAATTACTATTACTAATTACATCATCAATATTGTATTTAAATTACTAATTACTCTGTCTGAAAAGTAATTTAGTTACTCAATAAGTAACTTAATTATTCAAATCGCTAATTAGGCTACATCTTAAAATCCATATAAACCTTAAAGCATAGACAATAAAATTTAAACTCTTTATTCTTTCAATGTGAGTCAAGCATAGAATAGTTTAGCCTTTTAGCTTTAAAACAACTGTAATACTTAAACATTTTTATAAAAAATGTAACCTTCTTTGGTTAACAAATAGAAATACTCTATTTCTATATCTGAATAAATATCTGAATAACAAAAAAGCTTAAAAAAGTTTAAACAATACATTTCAGTTTTGCAAGATGTTCAGGAAAAGCCCAACTAGTAAAATACGTACAGGTTTATGTAAAAATAACACGTTAACTAATGTAGGTAAGAATAAATTACAGAAATGATCTCCTCTGCTGAATAAAGTCCGGTCAGATCGCGCTGTTCTTCTGAGGTAAATTCCGGCTTATTCCTCATAGCAGGTCTTCTTTCAAAAACTATGAAAATTAGATGAATCTTGATTTTTTTTTTTATCTATTTTTTTGTATCTAGGTGAGAGCGTTTGCACGCAGGTGACTGCATATAATGAGCTCAGATACGGGAAAGACTGTACCTCGCTTTAGTTTCATACGGATTACATAATCAGAGAATATTCGTTTTCGATTTGAATTCGTTCATTTAAAAGTAGACACTTCAAGCTTTCAGATACGGGAAAGACTGTACCTCGCTTTAGTTTCATACGGATTACATAATCAGAGAATATTCGTTTTCGATTTGAATTCGTTCATTTAAAAGTAGACACTTCAAGCTTCATGTACAGGAAAGACTGTACCTCACTTTAGTTTCATACAAATTACATAATAAGAGAATATTCGTTTTCAATTTTAATTAGTTCATTTAAAAGTAGACACTTCAAACTTTCTATAGACATATTTCTCATGTCTCTGTGTCAAGTATTCGCTGAGTTTGTGATGCGTAGAAAGTTGCTCACGGAGACCTAGATGGCAGAAAATGCACCCTGTTTGTTTTGTTTATTTTACAAAAGCACAATGTTTTGTTGATATTGTCAGTGTACACAAATAAAAGTAGGCCCTTTTTTAGATTCAATTGATTTTAGTCTTATCTGTATCTGAGTATTTAAGGTTTCTCTGTGAATCAGGAAAAACTGAAAGTGAACGCGCCAGCATGCAGAGGGTTAAAGACGCTGCATTCAATTTTATCTTTAGACTGTAAATTTAGATTTCAAATTCAATATTGATTTTAGAACTGTTGAAATTATTTCCAGTATGTAACACAAGTACTTTATAAGTAACTGTAATTAAATTACCTAAAAATGAACAGTAATCCCTTACTTTACTTTTTCAGTGGATAAGTAATTTAATTACAGTAGCGCATTCCTTAGTAACGCGTTACACCCAACACTGTATATATATATTAGTGCTGTCAATCGATTAAAAGAATTAACTAATTAATCGCACATTTCTTCTGCAATTAATTGTGATTAATCCCACCTAACATTGAAGTTTTTAAATATACTTTTATATTACAATAATTTCACATTCAATTAATGTACAAACAACATAAAGACAACAAGAAACAACATATTTGTTTAATGGCATCTTTTTTATGACTGAAGGTCAGTATACTGATACCAATGCTACAGTATACTGAAGTCTCTAGGAAATTGTTCTTTTTTTCCCTAATATTTAACCACTGACTATAGCCATTCAACATTACAGTATAATTGAGAGCTATCAATTTTAACATTTATTAGACTTTAAAAAATAACTTCTAATTTAAGTAAACTTAAAACAATCTTCACATAAACCCATTATAATGGATGTCATATTTACCTGTTCCCATTCAGCAAGTAGGAAATGTACAGAAATTGAATAAAGTTATCAAACACTAAATTCTAAATTAAATATAGATGAATCTTTAAATCTACAAAAGTTATCGATTTCCTCTTTTTTCTTTGATTAACGGACATCACAGCAGCTGGGTTATTAGGTTATTTGGCTGCTATTACAATAAGCCGCTGCTGAACGTGACACGGATCTGACACGCATGCTCGTAATATGAAATGATACAGGCTACAGTGTGTGCCGCTGTATTTGTGCATGAAGAGCACATACTACGAGCACAGTATAACGGCTGACAGGACAGGAAAATTCATTTTTACTGACAAATGGCTTGACAACATCTCATGTGACCCAGTTCACTTGTTCTACTAAAGCTCCTCATCACCTGTACTGTTTCTGCGCTCGTTTGACTAGCGCCTGTCGCTGAGGTGAAGTGGAGTGCGCGACTGAAAAGTCTCCCGTTTGATGTGGGCGTAAAGATGTTCTGCGTCTAAATGAATGCAATTCTTGTTAAGAAAAAAGAGTCCTGGTTTTAAATTATTTGTTTGTTTAAAATTTTGAGGAAAAATTGGATTACAATAGAGTTTTTAAAAATGGCAAAACCTATAGAAAAAATATATAAAATTTAGGTTGGCCGCCTGAGGTTAACAATCAGTATTTTCTGAAGGTTAAGTACCTCCTTTCATTGACTAAAGAAAAAAAAATGTTCAAGTGTTTCAGGCCTTATATTGTACCCTGTTCATGGAAAGTGCCAGTAATGATTTCCAGTCTTTATTGCTTCCTCTGGTTTCCCCAGCTGTTGATCGTATTCACAGTGGAAAATTCTTCACCCTCTAGGCCTCTTGTGTCCTGTCTCTGTAGACCGTCCCTCAAAACTGTAGGACTCAACATCAAGAAAAGATTATATACAGAAGTATAAGCGCTTTGTGTTTTGTAATAGCCTGTTGGAGGACTATAGGTTTGAGAACAGGAAAGATTAATTGTTAATGTTCTGGGCTTGAGGTGAGGTCTTGAATAAGCTAGCAAAACCAGGTGCAGGCAGTCACTGCAAAGCTTATAATCTCCAACAGTAATGATGATTTTGGCCTTCACTTTGCAAACACACACACCGTACACACACACTGCTTTTCTGGGACAGCTGAGGCTGTGACGTCACAGCCAGTGATATAGCAAATGACTGACTGAGAGGGTCAAGAGGGAGTGCGTGCGTCCAGACACCCGGTTGTCCCACTGGATGGGTGGTCACAGCTTTGGAGAGATTAAAGGGGTCATATGATGCTGCTAAAAAGAACAGTATTTGGTGTAATGAAATGTGTTTATGCGGTTTAAGGTTCAAAAAACACATTATTTTCCACATACTGTACATTATTGTTTCTCCTCTCTTCTTTCTTTGCGTGAACATTTGGGCAGCGTTATGCAAATCTTCCCAAATAGCGACGTAGGTATGTGGGGGCATGTTAGAACGAGCCGTTTTAGGTAGACGTGGCTGACTCTTAACTTTTATAAAGAATATCTCTTTGGATTTGAGACTTTAGTCTTTGCAACTTTACAGATCTTCTTTATGCACCAAGAGCTTGTAACACTCCAAAGAGAAAGGAAAAATTGAAATCGCATCATATGACCCCTTTAAGATGATTTTTGGAATGCCTGATTTCTTGCCCTCCAGGTGTTCAGGAAACCCTCCCTTAAAGGGAACGAGACCACAGTGAAAGAGTGCACTTTCCGCCGAGGGCCTTCAGACTGATGTTTTCCACATTCAGCAGGAGTAACACGATATGTGTAAAACAAGTAAACGGACCATCTTGCACTAAAGTAACTAATTGATTCTGCCATCAGACGGGAAGCTTGTTCCCAGACACGTCGTACACATAAATAAGTTAATGGGGATGGTCTGGAAAGTCATACACAACGATCCAGGCTCCTTAAGACATGTGGCATGCCGAGGTTGTTAATTGATACTAGCCTGATCTATGACTGGAATGGGAAGGAGGGGAAGGAAGACAGCTGATTCGGCAGTCTGGCGAAAGCGAATGATCGTACTGTGCTCTGTCTGGTTTTATCTTCACTCTCGTTCTCATTGGTCTCTTTCTGGTTGTCGTTCAGCTGAGGTGTAATATAACTGCTGGCTAAAGCCTCTGGAACTCTGCATTCAGAGCACAGCAGCGCGAGAGCTGGAAAAATGCGAATTGTGCTATGAAAGGTGATCCATGCCGAATTAGCGTGTGGTGTCTCACATTACAGTGGAGATTATACCCTAATCAGCCAGCGTAAGGAAACCAGAGATGGCCAACTGTCTACCGTCTCCAGGGACCCTGACCGCATGTCAGTCCCTTTCCCAGACTTTGTATGTGCTTGAGACCTGTTAAAATGTTTATGTTGCAGGTCCTTGGAACGTCACGCTTGCCTCAGCACATGTAACACAGGATCATGATACCAGGACTCACTCTCGCCCTCCCTCCCCTTCCTCTCACTCTTCACAAAATGCCACTGGTCGGAATAGGAGTTACTGTATTCCGTTATCTGTTGGTCTTCAGGCCCCTGATGCCTGCAGCATTTTAGTGTACATTGTGAAGACCCAACTCCTTAAGCTTCTCTTGTAAACTGACTGGTGGTCTACTGTCTACATAGGTAGCTAGTTTCTAAGGTAGCATCCTAACTAAAAGACTAATTTTAAGCACTCGTCATAGGTAGCAACTTGGGTAATGATGACTCACTTCCTTAACACAAATAGTGATCTTCATGTGAACGCAGAGAGTTGATTCCATTAGAGTGAGACGTTAGCATGCTGCTAAGCTAACAGCTCTTTAATAATCACATGTAAGACACAAACATTAACTATTTTCTCTTAATACTATCAGTACCAAGTAAATGTTTTTTTTTATATATAAATTAATAGTTTTATTCAGCATGGATGAATTTTAAGTAATTTTAAGAATTAAGTTCTGTCATCAAAAATGACAGTAAAGATATTAATGTCAAGATTTCTATTTCAAATAAATGCTTTCTTGTTTATTCTTTTTTTCCCTCTTCATCAAAGAATCCTGGGGGAGACGGTTTCACTGTTTTGACAAAATATTAATATTTTAATTAAGCAAATATTAAGCAACTGTTTCCAATGTTGTTGATAAGACATGTTTCTTTAGCAGCAAATCAGCATGTTAGAATGATTTCTGAAGGATCATGTGACACTGAAGACTGGAGTAATGATGCTGAAAATTCGGCTTTGATATCACAGGAATAAATGACATTGTAAAATATAATAAAACAGAAAACAGTTAATTCAATTTGTAATAATATTTCATAATATTATTGTTTTACTGTATATTTGATCAAATGAATGCGTCCTTGGTGAACATAAGAAACTTCTTTTATAAACATTAAGAAATCTTACCGATCCCAAACTTTTGAATGGTTATATATATTGTAATTGTTGTGTTTATTCATATTATATTATATATAATATTATATTATCATATATATAATCTGAAAAGGCTAAAAATGTTTTCTATTTGAGCAGCTCTCTTGGTTTTGAAACAGATCAGTCTGATAAATCTTTTTTTCTAGATAAAATTATACTTGATCATGGTAAAGTCATGCTTATCTCTTTGACCATCTCTTTTCAGATCCTAACTTTCCTTTATCTTTCCTGTCTTGCAGAAGAGCACCAGTGGAACCTAATGAGTATCCCGTGCAGCCGTGGGCTGGACACAGGGACCCAACACACTACCCAAACCCACAGCCCGGCTACCACCCCAGCTACCCTCCCAGAGATAACTACCCTCGCCCTGTGGACCCTCGGCAGAACGACTCAGGGTTCTATCACCATCCTCCACAGCAGAGAGGCCCGCTTCGACAGGACGTGCCCCCATCTCCCACCATACCCCTCCGAGGCCCTCGCTTCGACACCATGAACCGCGGTGGCTACCGCAACAGCAGCCCAGAGCGCTACGCGTACGGAGAGGCACGACACTCAGACCCAAGACAGAAAAGTCCAATGACGGCAGCTGTTTAACCTCAACGTGTTTTTCACCTTGTGTACGATGTTTCTAGAGCAAGCACCAGTGTGCCTACATTTATGGACCGGTGTTTACATGTTTTTTTTTACTAACAGTTTGCTCTATACTATCTCATCTTGATAGCCAATGCTACATCTTAGAGTCCTGACACAGCATTTGCAGGGACAATGATCCATATATAACTCACTCCCACTCAGACGGTCCCTCCATATGTTTGTGCGTCTGTAAGATTAATGCTGGCCTTCAGATCCAGATATAAACACATTCCAGCACCACTTTTATTAGCACATTATTGTACAATCTTTACAATGATCATTTAAAATTGTGGTATGTGCACCAATGTGTGTCTGCCTGTGCTTACGTGAAATATTTTAGAGCACTCCATATACTCTTTGAATTTAACTTTTATATAATGGAAGGATATTAAACCACTGTACGAGATGCAGATCAACATCTTAAAATGTTTTTTAAACAGATTTGGTCATGAATAACAAAAAAGTACAATAATTTCATACTGAAAATCTTAGTCTTGAATATTTTGTAAAAAAAAAAAACAGTACAGCTGTCCTGTATGTGAAGTCATATAATCAGAGAAAGATGAAGAAAAAGAGCTTGTTTTTTTAGGAAGAGGAAAGGAGAGTCCAGAGAACCTCTGACACAGAGGAAGGATGAGAACCGCTTGTCTTCCTGGGCTTATAGCGTTCCCACCTAAATCCACACTTATGAATGAGCTGCCTCTCATTTGTTTTAAGATTCTTTACTTTTTTGATAGTATTTCATTCATGTTTAATGATTTCACATGTATTTTGGTACAAAAGACTCTCTCTGCATTCAGAGGTCAGGTAACATGATAAATAAAAGTATTATTGATTGTAGTATGTGAAACACGTATGTAACTTTTTACAAAACAGAATTATCTTTGCACCTAGTATCACTGCATACATTAATACTATGTACAAAATTTTGTCTTTTATATAACACATTTTCAATAAATATGCACTTGAAACAATTAGTCACTGTGTCATTTTAAAACTGAAACTTCCCTTTAGCTGCATATCCGTGGAGGAGAATCACTGCACTAGATGAACAATCCCATAGTACAATCCCATTTAATTTCTCAGTCCCTGATAAAAACTCTACCTGCGTGTGTGATAGTAGATGGCTGCAAATTAACACCGCCATAATGATCAATTAAGATGAAGAGGTGATATGCATCTGTGATTATGGTCCAATTTTTAAATTTGAGATGAAATTCGGGGCTATTGGAGAATGAAGAGTTTCATGTGATAATTACAAAGGCCACACACCACATTATCTGTTCGAGATTAATTAGAGCTCTGTGCAGAAGAGGAATGCTGGGAGAGAGAGACATTAGTGTATGTAAAGGAATTTTTTTGTCGAAAGGTGTGTCATTTCAGACCACTAGCGGCGCCAAATGACTTTACAACATTCTAACTGTTTCTAAGCAGGTTTTTACAAACACACCCCTTTTCTGCCATTGTTCAACAAACAGATGGCTTCACCTCAAACTCATGCCATTGGCTCAGCAATAAATTCTTAATAACCACTCAATAACTCTCACTTTTCAGGGAAATTACACAACAGGTGACTTTTATATAATCTTGTAGTAACATAATAGTAAAATAATAGATTATATATTAGCTAACTCATGTATGACATGAGGATGAATAGACAATGACAAAGTACGCCGCCATTATTGCCCAGACGTTCGTCTCTCCCAGAATCCATTTGGGATGTGTAATTATTGAAAATTATTACTAGGCAAAGTTTTAATTAGCTTTTGAGGCCGTAGTAATTATACATTTCCATTTTGTGTGGCTGAACGCGCTGTCACGACTGACAGAAACGAGAGAGAGAGGGTCCGAGGTGCTTGTTTTGGTGGTGAAGAAGCGTCTCCCACAGATATGCTGAATGACTCTGACACACTGCGATCAAATTATTGTGCTGTCATTCGTGCCACACGTTCAGAGACTTACGGATCATTTCTTTAACACGAGTCATTAATTTGATATTAATTCAATTTGATAAAGCAGAAGGACAGGTGATTAGGCTTATGTGTAATGCTAGAGACGTTATTAGACTAAAGCTTTGTTTTTATTACTTTCCTTTCGTCTCTCTTCCTCTCACAACCTCTCTCTCTCTCTCTCTCTCTCTCTCTCTCTCTCTCTCTCTGTGTCAGTGATGGAAAGAGTACTAAGAAATTGTACTTCTCGTAATTCAATATCAGAAAGTCTCTGGTTGAAGTATTTGCAACCCAAGCAGTTCTTTGGTTTGAAGATTTTATCTTTTCAAACAGTGCAAAAGGGAAATTTTGTGGAGAACTGTTAAAATGTGCCTGTAGAAATGTAGTTTAAATTGGAAGCAAGCATATGAATGTTTTCTTCTTTTTGTCTGTGTGTGAATGCATGCTGGGAATCTGATTTATGACAGTTGTGACAGACAGTCTGGAGTTGTTTCCTCTCGTCCCTCTGCTCGAGCTTTACAGCTTAACAGCAGCATAAAAACACTCATTTTAACTTTTCCACGGCTCTGAGCTGAATGTTCAGTGTCGCCAGCGGTGCTTTTGTACTGAACTTACTGGTGCTTAAAACCTTACATTTGTCTTTTGTGAGATTTCAGTAAATACAGACACTTTCAAAAGCCCAAGTCACATTGACTAGACACTGATTCTTGAGTATGGTGACAAAACAGCCTACAAAACTGACAAAATAACAGATTATGTGCAGTATTATTCACTTATCTTTGGGTGCAAACTCCCTGCTTCTTCCATTTTCTCACAGAATAGGTGGGGGGTTTTTTGTGCCTGTTACCGTGTCAAAATAACATGTCGTAAATCTAGTATTTACTTCAGTGAACGAATGACTTGAGACTACAACATGCTCTCAGACGGATTTTCAGCCCCATCTTTTGAGTTGTCACCACAGCCATGGTGTTGACAAAATAATCATATTTTGAATATCACATGTGTATTATGTGCAGGAACTATTGTGGATTCTGGTGTTGCTAGCTGATAACCGGACCTACTTAAAATGAGGGATGTTATCTAAAAATCCTGTCTAAAAAATATTTCTTTACAATTTGTCAGATTTTCTGTAATTTTTCTCTAGATTTGTGTATATTTTTGTGATATATGGGTCTTGGTCTGTTGTCAGGTAGTCAGTGATAATGTCATACTTCTCATAAAATTAAGAGCAAACCAAATTATATGTTTGAATATTAATCTCTCATGAATTTCCAGTTTAATTATTAAACTAATGGAAGATAAAGTTGTAGGGCATGTTTTGTCTGAACATTAACCACAGTTTCTCTTTCCTGGTGCACATTTCTCCTTCTTTTCCTCTGGAATTAGACCCAAAAAGTCCTGGAGATATGGAGGACACACAGTCACGCCGTTGGCCCGATAGCGAGCCGATGTCTGTGCTGTAAGGCTTGCAGGAGTGTAAACCAGTGCTGACGACAGTATCACTGATACCACAGCCCTGAAAATGTATTCCCCATGAAGGTCACAGGCAGAGTATTAAGATGCCTGGCTCAGCCCTGTTAAAGCGCAGTTGCATGGCCGGTATAAATTCCATTTCCTGTCCTCGTATCAGTCTAATGGTGCTTGCAAACACCGGAGCAGCTGTTTCCCCTCTGGTTGAGGTTCCCTGCCATACCCATTCTTGACCCAAACATATTGTGCAGAGAGCAGAGGAATGGCCAGAAAGCAAGAACGAATTAGAGCTTGGGAAAGAGAGATTTCTGGCATAGTTTCATTTCCCTCTCTATTAGGCCCTTCAGGAATACAATATTCCCTTTGTCTCTTGAGGTTGGCCCACATTCCTAGAGTAGCTGAAGGCTGTTGTGCTTTTTACTTCCTGTGGTCAGGCTAACTGCCAGGCGTCTTATGATACAGGTTCACCCAAAGCGTCCCGAGGGTCATGGCCGGGTCTGTGAAAAATCTAAGACACAGTATTTGGCAAACAACTCGCTGATTTAGATGATGAGCCAAACTGGAAATGTTCTTTAATTCAGAAGAAGAAATAGAGGTATAAACGTGACATCTTATTTTGGAGTGCATGGCTTTCTGCATCTAAACCGAGCGAGCTTTCATCACATCTCGCACTTTCATCAAGGCTGATGTTATTTGTAAGGGAATTTGTGAGTTGATTGCAAAAGAGTCACAGAGGCAAGTTTCTTCATTCAGTCAAAATGCAAAGAAACAGGAACAAATTGACCTGTATTCAAAAATCAAGCCTGATCTCATCTAGTTTGTTCTCGCTTGATTCATTCACTCAATCACTTAGATCACGCTTTTGTTCACCTCTCTCTCTTCCTGAATGTTGGACCGGTGATCCCTGCATTTTCCTGTTTTTGTGTTTTGAGAGGAGTTTCTGTGCTTTGCTCTTCACAAAATGACTAAGACAAGCCCACATTTTAAACACTGAAGTAGTGACTTCCTCAATAAATTAAGGCCAGAATGTGCTGGAAACAGTTAGTGTAACCTCAGCCAATTAATTAAAAAAAGATCCTGTTAAATGGTTTGATTAGCAGTTTTGATGTATTTCCAGACTAAACATCTTTGCTGCGTGGGCTTGTCAGTGGAGAAACTGCTGTTTTGGCCACATAATGGTGTAATTACCACCTGGATATAGTCATCTTAAATGTAGAAATAACTATAAATATAAAGTTTCAATAATCTTTCTAATTCTATGAGAATATGGACGTTATAACAATAATGACAGAGGAACAATACCACTGGAATCATTTTCAGAACGATTTTCTTCCCCAGTATGTCAACGATAAAAAACATCGGCATCCAATGAGAATCTACTCGACTTTAAAGGGGTCATATGATGCTTTTTTAAAGATCATTATTTTGTGTATTTGGTGTAACAGAATATGTTGACATGCTTTAATGTTCAAAAAACACATTATTTTTCAAATACTGTACATTATTGTAGGTCCTATATGCCCCGCCTCTCTCAAACGCTTTGTTTTCTACTAGTGACATAGATATGTGGGGGCGTGTTAGAAAGAGACGTTTTAGGGGGGCGTGGCAGAGTCTTAACTTTGATAAAGAATATCTCTTTGATTTTGAGACTTTAGTCTTTGCAACTTCAGGGATCTTATCTATGCACAATCATAACACTCCAAAGAGAAAGGAAAACTTGAAATCGCATCATATGACCCCTTTAAAGAGCTCGAGCATTTAAAGTAGCACTCGACAAAATTGCTTATATAGTTAATATAAATATCTTGTGAACAGGCCATAACTGCTGGAGCCGCCACCCAAAACCTCTAGTCTGATTGAAACAGGAGACATACTGAAGGCAATCCAGTTTACCTTATCTAAAGATTATTGCGTTAATATAGCAGTATCCTGCTCTAGATAATAAAAAAGCATTTCCAGTTACCTTATATATTAACACCGTTTTCATCTGTACACTGTTAGCAGTTAGCACTAGCTTACTACATCATCATGTACCAAGTGATGTTTATATTGTTAGATGAACATTAACTACTGCTATTAATACATAAAGGAACTTGTGTAAGATATGAGCTGGATGATATGTGAAATAGCGGACTACATCATAAAACATTCATGTCTGATCTGGCAAGTTTTTTCAGCTATCAGTGGACTGAATTTTTCATGGCAAGGGCAATTGGTAGTATGAGAAGTCTTTGCTGAGCAAATTGGACTAATTTGTGGCCCATTTTCCTATAAAGGAAAGGATTACTTTTTAACTGCCTATATCATAAGACTGATGTTATATGCTCTGGTAATTTGAGCTAGATGAGCATATGGATGGCCTCAAAACCACTCTAGTTTAGATTTTTTTGTATGTGTAGAAATATCTGACTTGAAACTAGGACATCCTGAACAGGACAAATATTATTATGTATGTTTTTGGGCTGAGTGGACAATACTGCCACAATCACAGCACTCTTCTCTGCTCCATTCTGCATCACGCAAATCACGCTGCAACTAGAGCAACGCTACACCAACTGGAGCCTACAGCTAATTGCTTTGTTTTTGCACCCCGTTACTGCTGTCTAGGGAGCACTCTGCGTACTGCTGTACTTGGATCTCACAATTACTGTCAAAAAGGCATTCATTTCCAGAGAGGAAATTTTCTTTGAAAAAAACGCTTGGAATTTCTTCAGCTGCCAGTGACGGTGTAAATAGTCTGCGTCGACATGTGCTAGTATTTAAATGGGTTTGCATTAGGGAAGTTGAAGTCTAATCCAAAACCACTGAAGTGTCCAAGCGGATTGATTTGAAAAGGCAAAGCCATTTAGATCTGCTCCTCACAGATACAGAGCTCTTGAGCAACCCTCAGAGAACTCGCAATTTACTCCACTGGAAGATCGCTTACGTTCTTCACACAGCCATTTGGGTGAGAAAATGCAGAAAAGGGATTTTCCACCACACATAATTTACAGCCTAGATTACCAACATGTGTTGTTTTGTGGTGCCTCATGATAACGGAATAAATAAATATTTAAATGCATAAATACGCAAAATAAAGGGGGAAATGCCTTCCACCGGTTTGGCGCAGTTCAAACCACACTGAGAGCAGGAGATGGGAGTCGCTGTGGTAGCGGGTGCCGTTGACTTGTTGTCGTGCAGGAGCAAGACGGCACGACTCTCTGCCATTCGTCGCTCTCACGCACTCATCCCGCATTAATCCGCTCTGTTGGAGAGTCTTATCCTGCTTGTTAACAGGGTGTAAATTCAAATCCTCTCCGGGTAAAATGCATACAGATATACTTCCTGAGCTGGGTTTGGGGGTTTCTGGTGGGGTGTCCTCAGGAATATCATTGACGGCAATTGCCAACTTGATACAAACATTTGCTATGGCAACTTCCCACAAAGTAACGTGGGTCAGATCTCTCTAGCCCTGTTGGTGGCTGGAAGGGCCAGGAACATTGGCCTTCTCCGGTCCTCCTCCAAATAGTGCGGTGAGCTCATGTTGGAACACACCGTGGAAAACGGGAATACAAAATAATTGGAGTTTGAATGCAGTTTCGTTGTGTCAGAAGTGTCTGACGAACAGAACACCAGTGTAAACTATTCCACTGTATGTGTTAGTATTATAACACATACACAATTCTAAACATCTCCAAAAGGTTTAATGGTGTTTGTAGAGCAAAGTATAATTTATACCACTTAACTAAACACTCTATCTGAAACTGAAAAATGTTTTAACCTGGCATATTGAAACACATTCCTTTCAGCAAAACCAAGCAGACAGATCGTTATTGTATTCTGATATCTGTTTGCTGTCAGTGCCAGTGAAATGAAGCTATAAATAGGTTGTGGACACAAATATTTGAGAAACTAGCGTCAGTTGGTTTCATAACCTCACTGGTGGAATTTGACTGCAATGGGCATTCAAGATGACTGGTCCATTTAGCTGAGTGTATTTTAGAGCTCATCTCACAAAAACCTGTTCAAAGAGATTAATATTCATGTTCAGAGAAGTAAAATGGCCTTTTTAAACAATTGGACAGTTGAAGTGAAACACTGCACGACGTGGAACCGCTCCATCTTGTTGTTGACTCAGAGAGATAAGTGGTGAGAACATGCAGAACCGTGTCCGAACGAATGTAAACAACATGACACCTAGCACTGCGGTGCTTAGACTTGCTGGCGTTCCTTTCCCTCTGGCTCGCTCTCTTTCATACTTAAGCCACCCGTCTCCCCTGCTGTTAACATGTATGTTTCAGTTAGCAGGTCTGAGTAGGATGCATTGCAGCAGAGTTTATCCTGGATCCCAGGAGAGGGTCCATATTTCGCTGTACTGTAACTCGCAGTGAAGTTTGCTGAACTTGGGCGTACATGTTTATGATCCTGTTTTGGTCTGAAAGCCCTGGCAAATCATTCAGAAATAAATCTGTCACAGGATGGATAGAAATTCCTGTTTGAAACTCCAATCGCAAATGAGATCTCTTTCATATCTCAATTGTTTCTCATAGACAGTAATGAGATTAGTGGAGATAGGTTTAATTTTTCTGCTTTTTCGATTTTTCTCCTGAGAAAAAAACTCTAGTAATCTCACATGTCTCCAGATTCAGACTCTCGCACGTATTTGTGAAAATAAAAATTGCTTGATGTAAATGTGTAAAGTTGATATTTTGTACTATCGCGAAACATAAATGCTTTATACTAAGGTTTAACAAATAACTGTCCTGAGATATCACGCTGGTCTTTGTGACAGCATTAGTCTTTGTAAATGGTCAAATTGATTTGATACTGTAAAAAAATTATTTATACGGAGCCCCACACATAACATGCAGGAAAAAAATAGTAAATTTTCCACACAATTTACTAATTTGTTCCCTTGTTTTAAATAAATCATGTGCTCAATAAAATAATTTGTTCCCTTGTTTTAAGTAAATTGTGCGTACGAAATAATAATTCATTCTTCTCCCTGTCCACATTCTCATAAACCTGTTGCTGCTGGTATGGTATGTTATGGACAGAGACACTTTAATTGGGCTTTATTTTGAGCTGGGAATGAGTTATACACACGTTCTCAAAAGCCTTGCAGCATTGTATGGAATCTTTTTAAGTGAGAGGCATCTATATCGGTTTATGAAAATGCAGACAGGAAGTGGAATTAATTAATTTATGCGCACGGTTTACTTAAAACTAGCGAACAAATTATATCGAGCACACAACTTTCTTAAAACAAGGGAATTAATTATTGTTTTGAGTGCACAATTTAGTAAACCAAGGGAATTAATTATTAAACCGTGAACATGATTTAGTAAACCAAGGGAACGGATTAGTAAACCGTGCACACAATTAGATTTTTTTACCTGCAAATCATGTGGGGGGCTCTGTAGATTCAGACTCTTTGTTAAGTCAATTACAAGGCTTTTACGGGTTAGTTCACCCAAAAATGAAAATTAGCCTGTGTTTTCTTCACCCTCAAAGCATCCTAGGTGTATGTGACTTTCTTCTTTCAGACGAATCCAATCAGAGTTATATTAAAAATTGTCCTGGCCCCTCCAAGCCTTTCAATGGGGGTAAGCTGGTGTTGTTTGTCTACAGTTAAGAAGACGTGAAATAAAGAGCACGCATCCGTAATAAAACGTCCCTCATACGGCTCCGGGGGGTGAATAAAGGCCTCCTGTAGCAAATCCATGCATTTTTGTAAGATAAATATCTATATTTTAAACGTAATAAACACTTTTTTCTCACTTCCGCTGACTGTGGTACGTGGAATTCATGCAGGCGGATGACGTAAGACGTAGGCGTCCTGCGCGCGCCTCTGAGAAATGCAGGAGCAAGGAAAACAAAGTTTCCTTACTTTCAAAAAACAAGGAAAAAAACTTTTCAAACAAAGGAAAACCAGTCTCCTCTTGGCTTATATCGAAATCCTCCGACATTTTTCTTTACAAATCCTTGTTTTGTGCTTCTAATTCGTGAACGAGGTTTTGTTTTGTTTTGTTTCCGCGTTCGTCACTAATCATGCAACGTCGACATCTAACGTCATCCGCCTGCACAACTTCCGCGTACCACAGTCAGTGGAAGTGAGAAAAAAGAGCTTATTATGTTTGAAATATGGATATTTATCTTACAAAAATGCATGGATTCGCTACAGGAGGCCTTTATTCAACCCTCTGAGCCATATGAGGGACGTTTTATTACGGATGCATGCACTTTATTTCACGTCTTTTGAACTGTTGACCACCAACACCCGCTTACCCCCATTGAAAGGCTTGGAGGGGCCAGGACAACTTTTAATATAACTCCGATTGGATTTGTCTGAAAGAAGAAAGTCACATACACCTAGGATGCTTTGAGGGTGAGTAAAACACAGGCTAATTTTCATTTTTGGGTGAACTAACCCTTTAAAGCACTTTCTTCCTGTCAGGCTGTAAGCTGAGAGTGTGATAGATGAACTTGGAGCTTGTTCCTTGAGTTTTGACAGTACGTAATGTTCACGAGTTCTCATGTCAACAATATCTTAGTATCAGTTAACAAGATACATGTTTTTACATGCCATTACGCTGATTTAAAAAAATAAAATAAAAATGTTATGTAAGATGAATGTATTTTGCCATTGTGTCGCATCAAACTCACATTGAGTATCTTGACACCATGTCAGGTATGTGTCTTGAGACCATAGGAGGCCTAGTGGACATGTGGACCTTACTTCTCAAGCAGTCAAATCACTTCCACATGCACTATTGCGCATAATTCAGCACAGATGCGGAAAAAAAAAACTGGATGCAGGCAAAACTGTGTGCGCAGACATCAGCGGATTGTGCTGATGATGAAAATTAAGTTGTGGATACTGCAAGCCAGATCGGAACACAGACGAGAAATATACTTTTGGTTACTTTCCACTCCAGTGCTCTGCATCTTGAGCTTTGTGTGAGTGTTCCCGTACACAGACAAATGTCCTAAAAGGAAAATAATGTGACCTAACAAGCAGAAAGACAAGAGTGAACATATGTACAGCTGTTCATCACTGGAGCAAGCTGAGAGCTTCAGTGTGCTTGAAAACAGATGTCGAACTTGCTTTGCTTGCACTTGACGGGTACAAAAACTTTGGTTATACAATACGGCAGGGTTGTAGAAAGCATCTAATGTGTCTAATTTGGTGGCTAAGCATAGAACAGAACAGTGAAGAATAAGAAATATCTCAGTCATACACTTTCCTCTGGTCTGTTCTTCTGCACATACAGAAAGTAATAGTGTTATTTGTCTGATTATCGCTGTCAGAACTTCACTTACTCACACAGGGCTCTCTGTCCTCTCTTCAGTCATGAATTAAATGTGTAATGTCTCACTGTTCAGAATGTCTCCCTAGCAGCTCATAGCTATGGAGTGAGTTTGTTATGTTTCAGTATAATGCCCATGTGGCGTTCCTCAGAGGACAGGATCGTATGGCCCTTCTGTGATGTGAGTAATTACGCCTGAGCTGTGAGAAATGATTATCACCTGGACGCAGATTGCATTTCAGCATCTCAGGTTCCTCATTTATGAGCAGTTTAACTCCTAATGCTGGTTTCTTTCACTAGTTTTACAGTCCAAAGAATGTCTGAAATCCCGCTCTCTCTTTTTATCAATGCATAGACAGTCTGCTGATCTGTATTGCTGGGTGTTTGGTTACTCTTGAAACATTCCAGGTTTGGAATTTTAAACAAACATTGAGTGAGAGAGCGCTTAAGAGAGGCGCAATCCTTTTAGAAAGTGGAGATATATGAGGTTTCCAACAGCAAACACACTGAGAGTTCCCGAGGCGCTGGGCCATCACCTCTCCAAGTCTCATTAGGACTGAAAAATGTCACCCTCATTAAAAATGCAATTAGACTTAATTGAGGTCTAAAGTAAAAATAAACGACAGGGTCATGTTTATTATTTTACTCTCACCTCAGACATTTTTTCAGTCCTCGCCAATTTTCTCAATTGGATTTCCTTCTTGAGTGTGTTTTCTTTGCCTGAGTGGCCTTCTCACTTTTATCACTTTACTGAGAGACTGAATTATTCTTTACCAGCCAAATGAGTGATAGCTTCATCATCTGTAATGTTTGAACACACACCCTGCAGTTACATTCATTCATAATGTCTTGCTCCAGTTCGAAGTGTGAAGGGTTTTCCTATATGCTGAAGGTTTTTCCCTGTTTGGCAGGTTTACTTTTGGTGCTATTACTTCTAGCTTGCTGTGTCTTGCAGGTGATTGAAGTGAGCAAGAAGCAGGGGTGTGAAGTAACGAATTACAAATACTCACGTTACAGTAATTAAGTAGTTTTTATCAGTAATTGTACTTCTTTGAGTAGTTTAAAAATTGTCTCCGTTTGTGGTTGTTACATGCTTATTTTAATTTAACTTTTATCCATTAACGTGATTGGATAGAGAGCAATAGGTCTCGTGACTTTCGTCAAATCAAATTGTGCATTTTTTAAAATGTATCAATTGTGGTGTACAGCATTTATTATGAGGGGGAAGAATCCACATCTCAGTACTCACTACTCAATACTCATGAGTACTTTTAAATAGGCTACTCTTTTACTCTTACTCAAGTAGTTTTTTTGGACAAGTACTTTTACTCTACTCACACTACATTTTTTGGAAGGTAATGGTACTTTTACTTGAGTATATTTTTTCAGTACTCTTTCCACCACTGGCAAGAAGAACTAAATTAAATTGTAAAATATATTTAAATAGAAAATAGTTCTTTTATAATTAGAGACTTATTTCAAAAACGTTAAGAAATCTTTCCAACCCCAAACCTTTGAACAGTAGTGTACTGTATATAATATTTATATGTAAAAAAAAAAAAAAATTTGCTGAAGTTGTTGTGCAACAAAACATACGTAAGGAACAGTATATCCATCAACTAAAATTTCATAACATTGCCACACCAGCATTTCTAGCTTCTAGAAATATTGCTAAGACATAGACTGTAATTAGAGTAAACTAGTTATTCTGTGATAATTGCCAGGTCTTGCCAGGTTAGTGGACATGTTGCTTAGGCATTCATGGCCTAATGGTTAGAGAGTCGGACTTGTAACCCGAAGGTTGCGGGTT
>NW_015540887.1:2586792-2618010 GCF_001515605.1 Sinocyclocheilus anshuiensis
GAGGGAGTGAATATCCAGCGCTCTCTTCCACCTTCAATAGTGACTGAGGTGAGACCCTTGAGCAAGGCACCATACCCCCACCGCGTGTGTTCACTTGGATGGGTTAAATGCAGAGCACAAATGGGTCACCATACTTGGCCACACGTCACTTCACTTTATGTTATTCAGGTTGGAATATGTTCTGTTAGTCCATCCATGTTGAATTTCCACCCTTGATAAATGATTTTTTTATTTAGCCTTCTGCATTTGAATCACACACTGTCTCTGCTTTCATGCCAAAGAAAAATGTCTGAGGCTTACTTACCCTCTGTCCCAAATCCCCTCCATAGGTTGTGTTCTCTGGCATAGACCTCTCTTCCCTGCATACCCAGCCATCCCGGGCCCTGCAGACTGTCAGGGAAGTACTTTTATTCTGCAGCGCTATCAGCACTAGAGGAAGACAGCGGTGAAATTTGCCGTGAATCAGCACTGTGCGTGCTAATGTCTCAGATCCCCTCCCGTCCTCATTTCCTGTCCTGAGAGAACCAGGCTGCACTGTGACACTTCACTCCTCTGTAGTCAGCAGACGAGTAGGTCTCTTTCTCTCACTGTCTCTCGCTGTCTCTGTTATCTCTCAGCCCAGTCACAGCCTGCCCCATTTGAGTTTCCAAGGAAGGACTAGAAAAGACACACTTGACTGAAAGTTGGCTTTTCTAATGGAGACTATCTGTGCCACCCTACAGAGGGAGATGGTGCATTTTGTTTTTGTTTATGGAAGTTTATGGAAAATAGACTGAAAGCAGTCATCATTTTTTTGTTTTGTTTTAGTCTTAGTTTTTGTCTTTTCATGGGAATATTCTTTAAATATATAGCATCTTTAAATGTAGTCTTAGTCTTTTGAAATTCATGTATTTTAGTCTATTTTACTTTAGTATAAAATACATATTTTTTTGTTTTTTGAAATAAAATTTTTGTTGATGATGTTCAAATTACTACTAATATTTGACAAAGACAGACCAAATTCAGTCAGGTATTTGAATTTCGAAAATCTAAACATTTGTTATATGATGTACCAAGCATATAAAATATTTAGATGAAGATAGATCTATGAAATACAATATATGCAATACAACATTTTTTAAGTTTTTAAATATGAAGTTACTGGTATTGATAGTATTTGATTATTAATTGTGTATTTTAAAAGACTGTTTAGGACATTGAATTATATGTAGTATTTTTCGACAATGGTTTATTCACAGCACTTTAATTTTTTTTAAGTAATCATGAGGCATCCTTTCTGTCTCATCTCATGAATCCATTTTTGTGTTAGTAAATATGTTGACAATATTAACACTGATTGAAAGAGAGTCAGTGATGTTCCATGGGAAGTTTCTGAACCCTTCTGTGTGCCCAGATAGAGCATTCAGTCACATGGACATCAACTCAAGCCATATGTGGTGGTCAGTTCCCATACAAGCGGGCTGTTTTACTCATCTCACATAATGACCCTTGTTGGCTTTCATAGTCGTTACCCACATGGTCTGCTGTAGCTCATTTCAAAGCTTTCTGTGTAAACCCTCCACAGGTGATGAGTTGTAGAGGCCGTAAAATGCACTGGGCTGTGACCAGTTTGGACTAGTTCAAGTCCAACTGGGCCCATTATCAGACCCGCTTCACTGAATCACCAGCAATAACAGAGGAACACTGGTTCAAACCCTGTGCTGGGAAAGGTCAAAGGTCACAATGCTGACTCAAAACTGTGTTGACACCGGGGAAGTGTGGTAAGATAATCATCCTTCATACCACATCTCTATCAACTGAAACTGTGAAAACTAATTTTTAGTCAGTATCTCTGTCACATATTCAAGTCAAAACAAGATAAATTTACTTGAGAAGCAAAACTGAATAAGACAAACTTGTTTACAAATAGGATTTTTCTTGTTTTAATTATAAACCTCACAAACTATATGATTTATGCTTAAAACAGGAAAACTATTTGCCAATGGTCTAATAAAAATAAGCAGAAGACAAATTCTCTCCAAACAATATATTACGCAGTTTTGCTTTATAAATAAATATAACAACACAAAAATACTGATTAAGAGCTGATTTTTGCCCAAGCATTTAATTTGATATTTACAGTACACAACAACCATGAAGTACCTTGTCATGAACTTCCAGAAGCCAATTTGGCATAGCAGTTATTTCTTAACAACCAGTTATCCACCGCTTAGCAAGATTTTTGTCTTTAAAGAGGTAAATGAGTTTAGAATGTAGCCTTTGGCACTTTAGTTGCTCTGCCGATGTTTTCAGAACCAGCCCACAACACGTGGGGTTAATCACCTGATTCATGGCCCTGATGTTAAGTCTTGTTGGAGTAAGAATATGACCCAGACGGGTCATTCTATTATCTAATAACACAGCACCTCAGTCTCAGCTGCCCCCAAACTCATCCAAACATCTGCATGCAGCCGCACACCAATCTGCATAAGCTAATTACAGCTAATCACATTCAGTAGGAGATGGAACTGTTGGAAAGACCTTTAAAAATATTGGCACTGTTCTTCCTCCTTGATGACGTTTATTAAAGAGAAGGGGAGAGTTAGCCCATGGTATTTTTGTTGTTCAAAGTGAGAGTTTTTCAGTTGGTCTGTGCGTGTGTGTGTGTGTGTGTGTGTGTGTGTGTGTGTGTGTGTTTGAATATGTTTAGTTTTAATTGCTTGAAGCAAATATAGGTTTGAAGATTGCTCCCAGGTTGTCCAGAGTTCACCATGGCAACACCAATCAAATTATAAAAAGTGTATTAAGAATCAGCCTCAGATTCATCGCCATTTTAATAAGCCTCTCATTTACTGCGGAGGAAATAGAGGGACCACAGATTGTTGGCTAATTTTACAGTTATGTAGCACCCGTGACATTTTTCCAAGACATCTCATATAGCTTAAGCCTTCACTGTGCATTGTTTTGTTGACTTTTTTTAATATAACCTCTACCTAGAGACCGGAGCCTTCAAAATAAATGTGTTGTTCAAAACAAACACAGGTCAAACTGTAATACTAAATCCATAAAGTGTTACAGTACTCCCACACAGACAGTACAAATATAGGATTATATTATTACTGTATGTTTACACGCACTTTATAAGTTTGAATTATTTTATTTTTTAAAAGCCATGTAAACACTATTTTTGCTGTTTGTTGGGTTTTTTTTCTTTGTTTGTTTTTTGTGAAATCGGACAGACAAAGATAATATGTACTCAAAAACTTGATTATACTGTAAATGAGCAATGTTGTTTGATAAAAGCACACTTATATCATGCTGTACCAGCAGAGACATTGGGAGATTCACTACCTGTGCCGAAGAAACAGAAAAGGTCTGAAGACTGAAAGACAGATGAAGATTAAAGATGGAAAGATTTGATTACAGAGAAAATCCTGAGTAGAGGTTCCCAAGTTGCAGGCAAGGTAAGTTGAGAGGTAAAGAAATTCATTATTGTGTACATGCTCTATAAAACTAACGAGTATCAGTGTCATTTACATAAACTCCATCATGCTGATCCATGTCAATGGATAGCAGTGCAGCATTTAACACCATCGTGTTATCGGTACTTGAAGTGCACTAGCACTATCTAAAGAACTATTAAATGTGCCTTTAATGTTGAAATGATCTTCAACCCCACTGAAAATGTAATACAAAAGATTTTTAATTATCTTCTGGAACAATAAGGCTTTGAAACCTAAAGACTGAAAATGGTTGAAGTTTAATTTGGCACTTGCCTCCTTGCACTGGTTACAAATAGTTAGTGACAAGGTGTAAATACAGGAAGTTCCACTTTTCTGCAGCGCCTCAGTGCTAATGAATGCATAATAGATGCTTTTTCCAATTGCTGACCGGTTTTAAGTTCAGTAAACAGAGCGCTAATGCTAATTATCAGAGAGAGGTAAAGATTAAAACAGCTTTTTTTTGTTGAAACGACTGCAGGAAACCCCAAAGACCCTGACCGATTGATTGATCATCGTTTATGTTGCTGACACCAGAGAGAAGCAAAAGTTTGCCAAATGCGACCATTCGTTTGATCTGGGCACCTATTAGCAACCGTGTTTTTGGATTGTGGGTTTTTCAAAGACTCTATTTCTTGGTGTAGAGCGGTGGCATCTGGGAGGTGAAAATAGATTTCATGTGCTTTCTATTACAAGGTGGTCATCCAATTGGGACCCCTTGGGCTTGGACAAATTTCGAAACCAAGAAAGAAAAGAGATCTTTTCCAAACATTCGAGGACACAGGCGGCTCTGTTTCGTGTTGCTGTGTCCACACTGCAACAGACGAGTGACCTCTCCCACAAACAAACAGCAACCTTGACCTGCCTGGCAAACATGGCTGAAAATTGGCCTTTTTATGCTTCTCTTATCTGACTCCTCGTCCCAGCCCACCCTCTCCAGAGCGGCCAAACACACTACGTCACACACACCAGTAGTAGCCAGTTACACCGAGCCCTGTAGTCAGCATGAATACAGCCATTGATAACAAAATACAAGCTGATGTTGTTCAAAGCTCCCTGCCGCACAGAAAAAGACTCAAGGCACACATGTTTGGCAGTGGGTCTTTCAAGTGGTGCATGAAGAACGTCTTTTATTGCTAGCTTTGGCTTTTGTCACAAATAACGTGCAATATTTCCCCCTCCATGCCTTGGATCAAGATAAGTGCGGCGTGAGGGTGCGTTTGGCACTGCACAAGGACAACAGCCCCATTCTGACACAGTGAGATATTTGGCTTTCGCCCTCCGTGTTGTCTCAGTGGGCCAGGATGTATGTGCCACATAAAATAACACATCAGGGCTGCTATAAAAGACCTCATATCTCTCCGTAGACACTAAAACGCAACCTTGCGAGATGTTTGAGCGTGTGTGTGTTGGCATTCGGCAGTCACTAAGCTTCTTAAAGGTGTGTGTTGGTTTCCTGGAAGCTCCAGTCTGAGGGAGTGTGTCAACGCTTTAATATTCCGGGGTAATTCTCCTCAAATATCTCCTCTCATTCCCAACCACTGAAATCCTCTTAGTGGTGGAGTCGGCAGCATCTATTCGCCACGTTTCCTGTCCTCCTCTCTTTCACTCTCTCTGCCCTTCCTCTTCTTCAGAGAAGAAAGAGCTTGTGCAGTGAGTCTTCTCTTTCTAAATTATTTGTTTGCGTTTGTTTACTGAGACACACTTCTGTGTTTTCGAGGGAAAGCCATTTCTCTTCCGAATCTCAGACGGATCGGCTGAATGTCAAGTGCATATTGATGCGCCGCAGTTATGTTCGGGTCCGGAACGAGCGCCACCGTGACATTTTCTCACACGGGACTATAATTGACTTGTTGAGTTGCTGTCAGTTACACAGGTGCTCACCTGGCGGGGTCAAATCTGCAGGTCTCCACCATCCAAACCACTTGTCTGAGAGTCTGGCACGCGTTTACACACAATTTCAGCGCGATTACAGCTAAAACACACCCCGGCGATAGATACCAAACACGAACGGCACATCTGTTGCGCATTGGTGTTCCCAAACGCAGCAGGAAACAACAGGAAAACGTTCTGTCCAATGAACTCTGGAATCAGGTGCAGGCTGCTGTGGATTAAATCTCTAATCCCCAACACTTAAAGTCTGACTGATTCCCATGTACATTTGTTTAAAGTTCATGAATTATTTATACATAAACACTTTGTAAATATGTACATCAATACCCAGTGCACGCACATACACACAGCTTGTTAGCATGATAAAATGAGGCTATTCAAGGTGCCCATTTTGCTTGTTTATGGCAGGATGGATGCACTCAGTGCTCAGAATGGCACAATAATAACGCAGGCTCTTAAATTATGAAACAAAAAACGGTGTGCATCAATTAACAGCCATTTGCACAGACGCGTAAACTGTCTTGTCAAAGAGAAGGGGTTCGTTTGTTTGCTTATGCCATTGGTGTGTGTGTGTGTGTGTGTGTGTGTGTGTGTGTGTGTGTCTGTTCATGTATCTCTGTGACTACAGCTGATCTTGAGACAAAAGGGGACTCTTGATCAATTAGCCATGTTAAAGACATCATCACGGGCTGCTTGATCTTGAAATTATCTGCTAGTTTTACAGTAAAGGGGTGTGTCTAACAGACCCCCTCAGTGTTGATGCAGTGGGAGGTGTGTGTTGCTTTATCTGCTCACTATGAGTGTGTGTTTGGAGGTGGTTCTGATCACTGATAAGGGAAGGTGCTGTTTATTTTTTTGACCCTGCACCCTGGGTGCGCAGATTAGTGGGGGGCCGCTGAAGCCTCCAGCTTGCTTAAATCTGGAAACACAATTCCAAAGACTTACCTTAACATATGTGGAAACTTACACAAGATGTCTTTAATATCGCTATTGTTTCTCCTAAACTGAAATGACCTAAAATAGAGAACAAGATGAGACTTTAATTAGATTGTAACGTTTCTTGCTTTAATTTTAATCTACTCTAGCATTTCAAAAGAGAGCTTAATAATGTCTCACTCCAGGATTTTAGCAAATGAGCCCACGGTATGTAAGCAAATGTCAGAAATTTCAATATGAGCTGCAATATTTCTTATCAAATTCTTCTAAGGTAATTATCTGAGCTACTCATATTGTTTGGCAACAACTGTAACAATTTTAACACTTTACAGAAACTTTCAATTGTTTTAATGCACTAGGTTCATGAACTGACATACACCATTTATTAATCTTAATCAGACGTGCCAAAACTTTTTACTATACAGGGCCAAAAGTCAATTTTGTTTGAAGGCCATGGCTGAGAGTAAATGTTGCATTAAATAAAATAGAATAGAGTGGGGGAACTATAAGGTCAGAACCCGAAAGAGTAATTTGCTGCTGGTTCCTTCGAGATTTTCCTATGGGGTTTTATAATTTTTTTTTAATTTATGAGTAAAATATAGTCTGTGGTAAACATAAAGTGACGATACTTCGACATTTTGTTTTACAATGTAAACTGCACACACTCACACCCCAAATGTTAAAAACATATGTTTCCAAAAATGAACATAACTGCTTCAAAACTTGTGTTTTGGGCATGGATGTGTGTAATTTACTTTGTAGAACAAAATGTTAAAGTATCGACACATTATGTTTACCACAGGCTTTATTTTACTCATAAATGGAATGGAAAAACCCCATTGAAAATCTCGAACAAACCAGCGGCGAATTACTCTTCCCACTCTATAGGACTGTGACTTTACAGCTCATACCTCAGATACTCTGCCAAAATTATCATGTCTATCACCCTGAAATCATGTGTTTAAAGCCAAATCAGTTTAAATTTCTGATATACGGTTTTCTGAGCTCACACATCCAAAGCTTGTGTTCAGAAAGCGGCTGTCACGCGGCATGCAAGTTCTCTTTCATGTCTTATTGTGCTTAAACTTTCAAATGTTAAAAACACACATAAGTTACAAAAACACAGTCTGTTATGTCTGTGAAGGTAAAAATTTGGGAAATCTACACTGTTAATATGACCCAAAAAATAAAATAAAAGCAGAAAATCACTCACTGCTCTTGACCAAATAACTTCTGTAGCTTTAATATGAAGACATTTCTTACTTGAATGCCTTTGGGAAATCTACACTGTTAATATGACCCAAAAAATAAAATAAAAACAGAAAATCACTCACTGCTCTTGACCAAATAACTTCTGTAGCTTTAATATGAAGACATTTCTTACTTGAATGCTGCTTTTAAATGCTCTAGTGGGAAGATAAACATGGCGGATTGTGTGCAGTTCGCTCAGGGTGGGGTCTCTGCTAATACGGCAGTGTCCACCAACCAGGGGCATATAGCAGCCATTTTAAAAATGTGTGTGGGGGGGTGGGGGACAGCTGTCAGGTGATGTGACCCTCAAAGGCAAACAAATTATGTACATAATGTACAAAGTAAGTACATTCATGTTCATATAATAAATTCTAAATAGAATACCAATTGGTGTTTTAGAGCACCCTAGTTGCAATTTTGGGAACATGCCATGATAGCTTACAATAACCTATTTTGTGATATCATACTCAAATTTGAAAAATAACTTGGGCCTTTGAGACCACTGTGGACATCTATATTTTCTGATGAAATAAAATATACTTTTTATGAAATAAAGATATTTTATGGACAATATTTCACTTACACTACACTTGAACAATAACTTTTATCTTAATTCTTAAAAGTTGGACTTGAAAAGGGATAATTCTACTCTGGACCCAAGCAGCACAACGCGACAAAAGCGATGCAACGTGACGAGGTACTTAACAGGTTCTATTGTCTTTGTCGCGTCGCATGATCGCATCGCTCGCATCCAGTGTAATGTTAGATGCGCCGTTACAGTAGGTTAAATCATAACATGAAAATTTGATCGCGTGAATCGTGTCATCGCGACATAGCATACTTATAGTGTGTGTTTTTAAAAAACAAATGGACGCAATCGTCCTCTACTTTTTTCTGGGGTGCATTTTACCCCAGACCGCCAAAGAGCAAAGAAGTGAATGAATGAAACCGCGAGAGCAACGGGAGATTGAAGCTCGTGGCATACGCACCCAAGAGATGACTCACCTTGTGATTGGCTGAATGTTAGTTCACTCAAATCTAAGTAACAAATCAGAGAACGTGGGTGAAAATATTGGCGTTGGGTCAAAAAAAGTGTGGGGACAGAATCACCTGTTTCTCACAGTGCGGGGGACGTGTTCCCCCCTCCCCTGCGGCTGCTATGCCCCTGCCACCAACAGTCATGGGCGGGGCCTCTAAAATGTGATGTCACATTTTGCTGATTCTGGAAACGGCTTGTTCTGAGACACTTCTTGTGATTTATGGGGATTTTTTTTTTTTTAAAAAGGAACGGGTGGATTTTTATCGTTAATGTTTGTGTACACTCACTTCCAACAAACATTTATGTTCAAACAACGTGTAAAAGTGGATTTTGCATAATAGGTGCCCTTTAAAATATAACTTAAAAAAAAAAAATCATGTTATCTACATCTCAATGAAAAAAATAAAATAAAAAGCTAGAAATTAAGATATGCTTCAATTACGTTTTTTTTCCTCCCTATTTTCTCTTATGATGGCGGCTCCAATCAAAGGTCATTACAGAATGACTTTTGGCCACAGGTATTTCTCATCTTAATGTTATTTATACATATTTTTAACATTTTAAATAGTATAAATTTGCATTATTTAAAGTGTTATGAATAACAATGAATTTATAGTTTACACTAGAATATTTATAAATTAACATGAACGTATTTGCTTATGTCTGTTAGTTCATGACATCCAATGCTTTAACTTAATGTTACCAAATTGAACCTTATTGTAGAGTGTTTCCTTAAATCCTCCCAAGGAATTTAAAGAGGAACTTCTGAGATCAAGTTGGTACTTCAATTAAACACAACTGAGAAGACCATTAAGTCTCCATAGCAACCTTTGAGCAATAGCATTTTCCTCTGGCGGTCCATTTCAAATTCCAGTTAATGCTGAAACCCAAAACATCATTTTCCAAGTGGGCAGTATTGTCAAAACACTGTATTTGGGTATCTGCACCGTTATTTCACACTCTGATAACTCTTTTTAGAATAGATGCCTGGAGATGCAGTTCCACTGAATTCTGTCTTGATGAGAGTAATGAAGCTCAGAGAGAGAGAGAGATTGGAAGATAGACTGATGTTTGACCGAAAAGCTTTGGCATGCCATCCAATCAGGACACATTAAAGCTGATGGAGTTGGAAAGCCATGTGTGTACATGTTTTTGGGGGTGAGGAGGGGGACACGCTTGGATTCGGCTTCTGTCATCTTCTTTTTGGGGTTTGCATGATAAAACAAGCCACCCCTCCCTCTCGTGCTCTGTTTATAACCCCCCTCCTCTTTACAGTGCCCAGTCTCAGCCCACAGGACCACAGTAATTTACCGACGGCCATTTGTCTTTTGTCTGCCTTTTACAGCGCTGTTATAAAACTTGTGGTGTTGCTTATGCCATAAAAAGAATAGAGTTAGAGTGTGCTGAGGCGCTTCATTAAATCTATTGTGCCATTTTGAGAAGCTTGTTCGGACGCTGCGGTAAAAGACAAAGACGGAATGGAATTACTGTCTGCTGTTGGTTTCCTGAGCTCATCAAGCTCTCATTCCCTCCTTCAAATAAATCAGACCTCTTTCAGTCGGTGTATCAGCTACCTGTCAAGTACCTCCCTCTCTGCTGCCACCTTTTCTTATAGAAAATGAGCTTTACTTTCACTTTCGTGATAAACAATACTGGAGTTCTTGCATCTGTGTCTTTGTGTTTAATATTTCCCCATCTTTTGCTTTTTATTTGAATTTGCAGCAAACACAGAGCCTGTTTTCATGTGTATGGCTGCAAAACCAGGGATTACTATTTATATTATTGAAGGGTTGGCGGGTTTGATTTTATTCAAGGATTAATTCACCCAATTTTTTTTACTCAATCTCATGTCGTTTCAGACCTGAATGACTGACTTTCATCCGTGGAACACAAAAGGAGAAGTAATAATGTAGTTGGTTGTATTTTTCCGTTCGAAGAATGTGAGCTGAAACTTTAAAGCTTCAAAAAGAGCACAAAGCACAATAAAAGTATATCATAAATAAAACCATATGACATGTGTGCTATGTTCCAAGTATTTTGAAGTCACGTGACAGCTTTATGTGAGGAATAATTTGTTATTCACTGATTGTCTTTCCCTCCAATAAGCTGTTAACTGTTGGAACTGGTTCATTGACTCTGATTTGTGAACGAATCATTCAGACTTGTTTTTGTTAACTGGATTAATTGAGTTGTGATCCAAATCAATATTTATTTATATATTTAACAAATTGTTCTTCAGTGCTTCTTATATGCCAGAGATGTCAAGATTGTCAGTGAAAAACAACTTCAAGTTTAGTCTGTTCCTCACACAAAGCATGGCTTCAGGGGTCTTTGAATATAGTATATATATATATAGAGATTTTTTTTTTTTTTTTGACAGCCTCAGTGCTCATTTTTTTTTCATTAGTGAAAAACAACTTCAAGTTTAGTCTGTTCCTCACACAAAGCATGGCTTCAGGGGTCTTTGAATATAGTATATATATATATAGAGATTTTTTTTTTTTTTTGACAGCCTCAGTGCTCATTTTATTTTCATTAAACTGAAGAGAGAGGCACAATATTTAAAAAGAAATCACCTCTTGTGTTTTAAAAAATAAAGAAATCATAAGGATTTTTGGGTTTTGTTTTCAAATGAATTATTCCTGTAAGCTTGCTCTCATTTTTTGTTTGTTTGTTTTTGAAAACGTATATATTTCCCATTCCCTGCATTACTATGGAAACCACTTTCACCCCCCCACTCCACTAAACACTAAACTAATAGAGGGACATCAAAGCGTGCATTCAGAACCTCCCCAGGTTCCGTGCTCACCACACTGATTGTTCCTGAATCCATTCACTGAGCCCTCCGTCCACACATCAAAGATCCTTTAGCCAATAATGTGACTATTATGCTTCCTTGCAAAAGAGCACAAAAGCAATGAGGATTTAAATGGAATTATATTGGGATCTGTGTGTGTATGTCGTTGTGCGAGCATGATTGTGAAACTGTGTCTGTGTGTATGTGAAATGCAGAGGCTATATTCTTCCCTAATACTCAAATCCTCCCCGGTCCGTTTGAAGAATAACAGGCAAACGCTGCTTGGTTGTGGGTAATGATGATGTGAGGTGAGTTTGAGTGTGTGTTTGGGTGCATGGGTTAGTGAGTGATTATATGGGTCTGTGAGCAATAGTGAAAATATCAGTGAAAAGGTTGAACCAAAGGTCCAATGTAGGGCCATTCATTACGAAGCATGTTACCTGTTTCTGATGCAGAAAAGCTAGTTCATGCATTCATGACCTCTAGACTGGACTATTGTAATGCACTGCTAGCTGGTTGTCATGCATCTTCAATAAACAAGCTACAGGTAGTCCAACGCTGTACAAATAAACTTGAATTGAATTGAATTGAATATACAATGTACAGCGACACTGGAGCCAGTGTGCAGCACTCCGACGTGCAGAATGGTTGCACTTTAAGCTTGTTTCCTTGCTTGTTCGTATCCTTCTGATCTGTCCTCCTGTCTATGTTTATTTAAATCACAATCTTTGCTATTTGATCATTTCTATAGTGATTTCTTTTTTGCTTAATCAATCATGTAACCTTAATAGATACACTCATCAAATTTAAGATAAAGCATATCTGTGTTGAGGAGAAATGACTGAGGAGAAATTACATACATCCACTGAAAAGCACCTTGAGACCAGTTGACTAACATAATTTGTTTGCAGATTGGTTACAGTTTATGGTTTTGAAATTCATGCCTTTTTAAATATAGCTTTTTAAGTGTTCATTGTATGTCCACCGTCACTATTTGAGCTTCAAACAGAACCTCTGAACTCCTTGCTATCAGCCTGTATGACTCTAATAATCTCCACAGAGTAATCCAGCACACTCTCCATGAGTCTGACACTGAATGAAGGTAATTTTGTTAAATTTTGTTAGTTTAGCTGAAGTCAATAATCAATAGCTCTTCATTTCAGTGAGGCTGTGATTCCCTTACTGGGTCACATTAATTACAGTCTGTTTGAATGGATCAAAACCAGAAGAAGAAACAACAATTAATCATGTCTAATTAAAAATTTATGCTAGCATTCAATTTTCATCATTCCTTCAGTTTTTCCACATCACTTCCTGTGACTGCTGGATGCCCAGTGTTGTGTGTGCGTGTGTTTGTGGGTATTAGGGCAGAGGGTTTTGAGGGGTAATGGGATAAAGTAAAGCAGGGGGGTTTCTGGGAAAGCAGCAGATGTTGACCCCCTTGTCTCCATCTAAGTTCACCGGTGTGACGCTTCTCAATCAATTAGCTTGAGTTAATCAGTCACTCATATCAGATGCTCGGCGAACCATCTCTCTGACCCTCCAATGCCAAATTGAATCTAAGGGCCACACGCAGGGCCGTTTGTAGCCAATTTGACGCCCTAGGCGAAATCCCTATTATATATATATATATATATATAATTCTTTTCAGACACCAGTTGCTTGTCATATTCAAATTGGTTGTCATAGTAACAGCTCGCCTATGCCTAGAAACGGCCCTGGCCACACGCACTCTCTCTCTCTCTCTCTCAGACACACACACCATCATCATCACCTGTTTTTTTTCAGCCTCAAGCCCCACACTAATATCTCACCATAAATCAATTCCTGAAGTCCCAAATCCAAAAGCTGATGAATGTTTAGATCTGCAAAGTTACTTCAATAACTCAGTTTTCATATATATAAAAAAGTCAAGTCAGTATGTTTATCTTATTCCTCAATCTTTTCCTTTTCCTGTCTTTAATCATTCTGTGTGTGTGTGCTCAGAGAGCCGTTGCACCCTGCTCAGTTTAAACAATACTGTTTAGTGATTCATTACTTTAAAGTGCCCCTTTATCATCTTCTGTTGTCTTATTGTCATTGGCAGTCTTTCTGACCCTCAACAGAGAGTTTAAGATCCCTGTTCCATAGAATATAAAGCCTGTGGAACAATAAAGATTGCTTTAATTTAATTTTATCCGTGATGAAATGATTTATTCACACTTACTTTTAGTGCTTTAGTGAGAATTTTTGTTTTATATATAGTAAAGGTTTATTTAAAAGCAGTTTATTGATTTTAGGGCTGTTAAACGATTAATCACGATTAATCACATTCAAAATAAAATGTTGTGTTTACATAATATATGTTTGTGTACTGTGTATATTTATTATGTATTTAGAGATTATATATAAATATAAATATTTGATATATAAATATAACATATTCTTCTTAAATATGTACATGCATGTGTGTGCATTTATATATACAGAATAAATATACACAATACACACACATATTATGTAAATACAAACTTTTACTTTGGATGCGATTTATCGTGATTAATTGCTTTACTGCCCTAATTTATTTATCTTTTTTTATTATTTATTATTTAATTTATTTATTTGCGTACTTATTACTTACACTTTTTTAATCCAAAATTCTACATAATTTGCATTTATAAATATTTGCCAACTTTTGCAGCTAGACTTCCTCTTCACTTGAAATTTATTTCAGAGCATCTGCGAGTGAAATATGGTGTTTTTAATTACCAAAAGTAAGAGTTACAGCAACATTTGGCAGAACCAAAACAGTCATATTAGAAATATCATACTTATTCCATTTATTTTAATTTTGATGTGACTATTACAACAACTGACAAACTGTTTTATAATCTATCAGATATGCAGTGATGTAAAGTCTGCAGCAGATAACAGGTTAAAACTCCCATGTGTTTCAATTACATTTCATTTTACTGCATCTCATAAGACCAGAGAAAAATTACCCAACAAGAAAAAAATGCAGATGTGTGAATTTTTGTGTTCATTACTCAAATTAATTACCCAAATGGTGACTCGCTTCGATTGCACGCAATGAACACGCAGCAGAAATGTCCTCACTGCATCACTCCAGCATTCACATGACACGCCATTTATTACGCAATCGCATGATTACTGTCTCCATTTATACAGCATTGTTTTACGTGTTTACTTTTGATTAATCAAATGTTTACGATCGCAAGGCTTCTTACTGGGAAAGTACAGATTTGCAAGCTTGCTGTGTCTGGGGTACGGCTGCAAATATTAATCTCAAACAGTAACGCACAATCATCAACTCCCCTCATTTATACTCATAACTCAGAGAATATATTACAAAAGTGCTGATATCAAAGCACTCTGTGGCTCCTGCTCTGATGTATGTTACGAAATAAGACTTTGCTGTCACGGCTTTTCTGCCCAAATAGCTTCACTCCATATTCCTCCAGCCAATTAAGTCTTTAGAGTCTGATAAGTTCCACTCCCTAGTGCACAGGAACCCTAAAGTTTACCAATCAAACAATCGGATGTCTTTGTGTCACGTCTCCAGATTGTGTTCATTGAGGTCTGCTTCTGATAAGACACAGAGGAGATGAACGGGGGAAAAGCCTGAAGACGTTCTTCACTGAGGACAATCACCTATTTGTCCATCCTGCTGGACCGGCATATTTACTGTAAACAACTGAAAGACCTCAGCACAGATGGTAATGTTAGTTCCAAGCATGTAATTAGAGAGAAACTCAATAGGAAAAAAATTGTATGAGGGCCAAACATCTCATTCATGCTGAGTTGTAGATAAGCAGTGCTATTGGAGACCTCACTAAGGACAGAGCAGAGTGAGAGGGAGGAGACCTCCGTATTTGATCAGTGTTCCTTCACATTCCCTGGCCTCCGTGCTTGCTTAGATCCCAATCAGCTTCATGGGATTCCACAGACGGCCTTATCAGTGTTAGAAACCCTGACCTCTGACCCCCAGGCTTATCAGTGACCAGTGTTTGAGGTGAGGGTAGAAACCCATCAGCGATTGCACTTACCCCAGGCATTTCAATTACAGCGTTTGTGTGAGTATGGGTTCCATTGCTCTGAAATAACTGCAGTTGTGTAATTAAAGCTAAGATTAATAAATTTACAACACTTACCTAGAGAGGCACTTTACCTGTTATTCCTGGTTATTTGACAACTCATTCAGTCCCTTCCAAATAATTCATATATACGTGAGAGATGGGTGTATTTAGTTATTATAAAATGAAATCCCAAATCAAAAAGAGGAAATTGTGTTTACAGATAGGCCACGGTTAATACCGTATCCTAGAGGAGGGCGTCAACACACTGAGGAATGAGCTATTGTGAAGATAATTAGAGACGACTGAATATAATTTGTCATCGTGATTCATCAGGTTTAGATATTATATTGTTATTTAATAAGGACATCTCTTGTTCCTTTGGTCCACAGTGATTTGACTGAAATTCAGCAGGCTGTTGGATGAAACTGTTCTGAAATTAAGTCTTACCGCCGGATATATGTTTTTGATTCAGCATAAACGTACATGTTATCCTTTAATTTGATGTGAGTGTTTTATCAATAGACTTTAATTATCCTGTTTGTTCCCTGATCCTGGCATGCTTTCATCTTTCTCCCTTGGCAGACACCTGCCCCCTCATGGTTCAAAGGTGAACTGCACCAGATACTTCTGAAGACTCCAAATCTGGGGTGCGTTTCCCAAAAGCAACTATGGTCGCAAGTTAATTCATTTAACTTCTTCATTTCTGCTAAATGACTAAATGTAAATGTAAGTTCCGTCGTTACCAATAGATTTCAATGGAACTAACTACCATAGTTAGCTAACAATGCTTTTGGGAAACGCACCCCTGGATGGTTGTGAGTCTGATTTCCTGAATTCTTATCAAAATAACTGCAATAATAACATTATTTTCTGTGATTTCTTGAACATTAGATGTTATATAAACATTACACCAATTAAATTCTGCCTTGTTTACAGGTTACAGTATTTGCAAGGACCAACACACACCGCTCCTGCTCGTAAGTAGGTATTTCTTCAGGCTGGTTTAAATGAATGTGAGCGCATGGAGACGAAAAGGCCTTGTGGGAGTTGGATGGCTTTGTGGGTAATGAGAACTACAGTTTCCTCCACCACTATTCTTCTGTATGAACCCCAGGACACCGCTTCAACCTGTAGTGATAATCACACCGGAGGCGGCCACAGCTGACACACAGCAGTAAATAGGGGAATAAAAGTGCGCTCCTGCAGACACCCGGACCTAAGATCTACAGCGTTCAGATTTAGGTTTACTGCACCCAGCGCAACTTCTGTACACAAACAGGCAGATCAGAGAGGATAGATGTGTCATTACTGGATGTCGATGTTTGTGTGTGGGCACTGGGTGAAACGGAGAAGCAGATATAACTCAAAGAGTTGTCTGGACATGGGGACATGCTGATGGGCTGTGTGTTTGTCCCCAGTAAATAGGCAAAGCCGAGCCACATTAGAGAGTTGCCCGTGTATATATACTGCCGATATAATAATTTACTGTTCTTCTGTGCAGAGGTGAGTTTATTGAGGAAACCAGGGAGCGAGAATATAAGTGTGCATGTTTTTGTATGTATACGGCTGTATTACTCACTTAGAAAGAATGAGTAATGCAAGGTTGTGATTTAGCTTGTTTACTTTTGAACAATATGAATATGAAAGTCTTTATTATGTACTTGGCATGAGTGAACGTTAGTGATGAAACTGAAATAGAAAATAAAGTTTCTGTAATTCAATTTGGATAACCAAGTCGTAGAGAAGTTCTCCAGCAGTGAGCTGCTTCTCGATATTTCAGCTGAACAAAGTTTACATATTATTATTCTCGCATCATTTTTGGTCACAGTAAAATGCATCCATTGAAATGAGTGAACCTTGTGAGGGACACTATATTTGCTTTTCATCTTCCATGCAAATACTGGAAGCTTCTCTGTGTTGATGCTCATATCCAGTAAACATATTTGACTCTGGTTCCACTCTGGTTCTACTTTAGGCCTGTGTATCAGCTGCTTGTCCCAGTTTGGGTGTTTCTCTTCCAGATTTGATATGGGCAGAGCGCTGGTGCCCGTTCCAGCTGTGGTACACTATTTAGCCCCAGGGCTTGCTTAGCAAGGGTAATTGGATCTGGGTGTTAATCTGTGCAATACGTCTAGAGCAGTCCACTGTCCACTGACAGTGAGAAACTCATTCAGACATTTGACTGCTGCAGGAGTGTTTTGGCTGGCTTACCAAAGAGTTTTGTCAAACTTACAAGGGGTTCAGAATGAATCTTGAGAAATGCTGACTCGTACCAGACTGAAGTATCACGTAACTCTGGCACCTAAATTCCTTTTCTGGCTTCTTCAATTTTTTTTTTTAGATTGATTTCAGGATTGTCGTCTTCATTTTTAAATGTCTTTTTGGTGCTACTCCTACTGTACATACCTTAGCAAGTGATTGCATAATATACTAAAGCTAGATAACTCAGTTCATCCAAACTTCTATTTGTAACTAAAACATGCCTGAATAGTAGCAAATCAGCATTTAGACATTTTGGTCCCATGCTGTGGAACTCTGTCCCTGATTACTTGTTGAGTTGTGTCAGTTAGCACTTTGAAAGCACACTTTCAGATATATTGTACAAGTCGAGGTTTAGCTTTACTTGATGGTTGCACCACTTGACAGTTTTGTGATTTTTGAGGATTTCCTTAACTTAATTCAGTTCTCTTCGTTTATTTTTTAAAAAATCACATATTTTGGTGAATTCTTTTTATGAAGACATGCTTTGTTCAAGTCATGTGGATTAACCTTAAGAAAACTTGTTTATTCATGACTTGATATTCTTGTGATTTTAATCATGACGTAAGTTGTGTAAACATGCATGATTCAAGGTGCAAGAAAATATTTTTGTGCTTTTTACTTGGTTACCCCAGTTGACAGTTTTACATTTTAAAGCATTTCCTTAATTTCAATTTGTTCTGTTCTTGTTTATTTGTAGAAATATCACAGGTTTTTTTATTTTAAAAAATTATGAAAAGGTGTGTTTTGTTCAGGTCAAGTGGAGTAACCTTAACCTTTTTTATATTTATGGCTTCTTATATATCTAATATTCATCGTATTTCATGATTCACACGTAATAAAGTATTTTAGTACACTTTACTTTATGGTTGCACCACTTGACAGTTTTGTGTTTTGGAGCATTTCCTTAACTTAATTCTCCTCTATCCTTATTTTTAAAAATATCACATTTTCTTAAGGTCAAGTGAAGCAACTTAAAAAAAACGGCTTGACATTCATGACTTGATATTCCAGTGATTATATCATGAATGAAGTTGTGTAAACTTGCATGATTCATGGTGCAAAAACGGATTTTCATGCTTTTTACTTGATGGTTACACCAACTGACAGTTTTGACTATTATTATTTTTATTTATTACACTGTAAATTCCAATTAGTAAACCTTACTTAAAAAAAGCATGCAAACCGATTGCCTTGAAAAAAAAAGTGAAATAAGAATAGTAATTTGTACTAACAAAGGTTTATTTAGTGTTGTAAACTTACACGCAAGTTCTGGTAACTCAGAATCACTATTTTCAACAACTAAATGAATAAGTACAATATACTATGTGCGTATTTCAAACAACTCTTTTATTTAAGTTGAGCCAACTCGTGTAACATTTCCTGCAACTTGGAATTTCTAAGTTGTATTTACTTAAACAGCAATCTGATTTACTTGCTAAAAGCATGCAAACCGATTGCCTTAAAAAAACCAAGTAAGCGTTACTCCACTAACTTAAGTGCTTCAAACATCCATTACAAATTACTGACAACAATGTTCCATTCATCACACACATACAATTACACATAAATTTAAGGTAGTTGAAAGTTCAAAGTTAAAGGTAATGTTTTTTTTTCTCAGTGCAGTTTTAACTTGTATTACATACATTTTGAAACAAAGCAAAAACAATCTGATTTAGGGTATGCTTCTTGTAAACAGTGGAGGTAGCAGTACAATGAGTAAGTATGGCACTGGGTTAGCCGCACATGTTTCCAATGTTTTTTTGTTTTTTTTTCCTGTCCCAAGTCAAGCATCACACTGTAAGTGTTTTTCACAGTATTAGGGTAATCCAAATGTACTGTACCAGTGATCCAAACATAGCACATGGCAGTCCGGAAGCATCTAAGTAAGGTAAACTATTGGATTTTACAGTGTATTATTTTTTGTTCCTTTATTTGTTTGTGAACATAAATATACATATATTTGTCTTCAGGAACTTTCTTCTTGTACGTTCTTCCTTCCAGACATAAACAGTGGTAGCTGTAAACAAGCAGATGTGTCAGCATTGGCTGCTTTTTGGCTCGAGCAGGACTTAAGCTCAAATAGCGTAAGAAGATTAAGAAGAGCCACTGCTGGGACCGTGGCAGGGACTTTCCTCCCTGCATGGCCGACAGGAACCTCAGCGCTCACACACACGCACACACACTCAACACTTCCCCCGTGAGGCTGAGAGTGTGGATAGCCCCACCACCATGCACAGAGGCTCCACTTTTCTACTGAGATCTCCTCATGCTCTGCCTGGCATTAGCCAGTAAGATGGATGATCACAGGTCTGCTGTGGGTCGAGGTGTGTGTGGACAGCACAGGCCAGGCCTGTCAACACTTCAAAGGGAAGCTGTTATTTTACCCTGATCCAAGACCAGCCCTCACTATACGCAAACTCTGACCTCATCCGTGATAGGTGACACCACAGGACTGGTCTGAAGACAGTGTAAAAGAGCAATCTTTATCAAGTATTACTGTTGACAGGCCGAAGCCCCCAGTTCAAATAGTGCAGTGGTCTCAAGAGCTGAGAGATGGAGTCAGTACTCTCTGAGAGATAAGAGCACGGCGGCCTGTCATTGAGGTCTTGTCAAGTGATCTATGGAACTTCTCATTGAGTGGTTGGTGATGATGAAAAAAAGTCCAGTGTTACAAAAACAATCATGTTTTCCGCACTTCCTGTTTCCTCCATGAGAGAATACGATTCTCAGAATTAACAGCTCAGGCATGGCACAACACATGACTAATCATCTGACTTCAATAAGACATGACCTGAAACTGACAAGGCATCAAAAGCTAAAAAAAACTTCCCTGTGCTTCCTCAGCTGCCTGCTATCACAGTGTCAAGCGTGTGCAGAGCATCTGCAGGGTGGTTGAAGAAAGAGGAGTTTATTTCGGGATCTGCAGGGTAATGCTGTGTCATTAAAGCCACTGTAGTTAGTGGCAGATTGGGGCCCTCACTGGCCCTGTATTGGGTGGATCTGAAGAGATCTGTGCACAAGAACATATCTGAGAATTTGGGTTCCTTGCATGGGTGTCGAAGCTTTGATGTGCACAGAGTGGTTGATGAGGTCTACTCTAGTAGTTCTTTCTAAACCCTAAGCTCTTGCTGTACCTTAGTGTCTTATTTCTGTCTTCATGTGTTTTTTTTAAGTGCAGGGGGCTTAAATTAAAGGACTCTGGATGGGCAGAGCCAGAGGGACATTGCTCTTCCCAAGTTCTGCTTTCGCTTCTCCTTTTCTCAGTGTCCCACACATCCTACCACAAACTTCTGCTTGTTGCTTTTATTTTAACTGAGTATGTATGTGTGTGTATTTTCAACAGTGCATCAGTCACAAGGAAAGAAAAACATGTTTTTAGTTTCTGTCAAACATCTGTTGTCATGGAACGTTTACCATTGGATTGTTCAGTTTCTTGTATTTTTGCTCAAAGTTTGACCCCTATACCCTTGCTGATCTTTCTTTGGCATGCTGACAAAAACATTTGCATTAATTCAACCTCAGCCACGCATTACTATGCACATTTCCTTACCTAATGCATGGCTCAACTCAGCATTTTCACTTTTTTGTCTAAAGTCAACTGGAGGGCATCAAAACTGTTATGTTTCTAACATCAATCACGTATCAAGCTGTCGAACATAATGGCAGCTTATACATAATTATCATAATTACAACAGTTTCCTTCTGTTGTTCCCTTATGTTATTGCTAAATCTTGGTCAATGATGTGACACTTTTTTTTGTCCAGATCTATTTTAGACATGTTCTAACATGTTTTCAGTTTCTGAATTACATCATTTTTATATTTTTGGGGATTTTGTGGGATCCTTTATAAAGTGTCTAGTTGGTGTAACTGTGCAGGAAAAAAAAAAAATCTAAAATAATATTTCATTATTTCTTCATTTTTTTTAATATTATGAATATTTGGAAAAACTTTTTTTCACCAAAATCAGTGTGATGCAACCAAAATGCAGGAAGCCATTTTGTTATGTAAGCCATAAAAAATGACAATGTCACTTACTAGGACTTTTTTTTATGAAAAAGCATATTTTGTTATTGTCAAATGGAGTAACCACTCCAGAATGTCTTTATATACATAAAAATGTGATTCTTGCTATTGTAGGTTTTGTTTTTACTAAAATCATTTTCTAAAATATAAAAACATTTTTTAAACATAATAATAATAATAATAATAATAATGATTAACTTGTGTGTTCTAAAAAGTACTCAGGAGGAATGTACGTCAGTGCTATTTTGTTAAATTATGGTTACACCACTTGACTTTTTTTTTTTTTGAGTAATTAATTTTTTGCTTGAAAAAAACAAATATTTTTCCCAAAATACATAAAACCAAAACGAATACCAAGATTGCTTTTCTAAGAGCCTATCACATATGTTGTAAACTGGACATTTAAGGGATTTTATCATTTTGGACATCATTATTTGTCAGTGACCCATTGTTAGCAGCGTACATCGTCTACCACTTTAAAGAAACTCTCTAAACCAGCCTGTGGTTTCGCACAGCCACGAGCGTTTGACGAGCCTGTGTGGCTGTGGGCGCTTGTGTTTCTCTCGCTCGCCTTTTTATAGCGTAACTGCGGGACTAGTGGCTGGTCTTTAATCAGAGACTGGAGAGGCGGGCCGAGGTGCTGACTGTATGTAATGCGATAGCTGCGCCCGTCCTTAATGCTATTACATCCACATGCTGCTGCCGCGCAAGACTCAGCGCTCAAACGCAGAGACGCGCAGTGACAAAGAGACAGCGCACGGAGTATCTCTTCAGTCTTCAGTTACGGACCCTCTGCACTGAAGACCTTATCCGAACTGCCCTTTTCTGACAGTTTTCCGCCGTGGACAGTGTTTTCCCACGCGAGCGTTTGGTGCTGGATTCTGTGGGGACGAAACCGGGAAACGCTTCATGTCAGTTGGATTTGAAGGCGAGAGAAAGCGCCGCTCACCTCACTCACTCACACGCTGCTATAGCTCGAGGAAATCAAGCCAAAGTATGTTTTCGGTCTGAACTCTGGCTTTTAAAGAGAAAGTTGTTTAGTTTTAATCAGCTGTTTTATTTCGTTGTCAGCTTTTTTTAGGATATAACTGGAGATGTTAAACAGCCAAGTCTGGGTTGAATTTACGCATCCAGCATTTTGAAGCACATCGATAAAGCAGGCGGAAGAAATTGTCATCAGACTCAAGACACAAGTGGATGATACATCATCAGTGGACAAGAACATTTTCAAAGAACATCACAAGAACTTCAGCATTTCCTCTACAGGCACTGGGTGAACATCACCCAGAAAAGATGGATTTATTCACAAAGCTCTGTGGATCTTTACTTGTCTTGTGTGTGGCATTAGTTTATGGAGAGGAGGGTAAGTTTTTGTTGTTTGCCATTTGTTCTTATCTGATTCAGTTTAGGTTTCCATTTAACGCGTATGCTATTATGTGTTATTGCAAAAGGAACTGCGATCCACATTACTGATTTCAGTTTCTCTGTCATTTTGGGTATTTGTTTTGAATTCTGCTTAGGTTTGTTTTCGGTACCTTACAACTGACAGACAAAACGGCAAATATGCCATATTCAATACTTATCTAAAAAATCATAATCTCAAAAAAGAGAGAAAAAGCGAAAAAAGACGGGGGAACCCAGAAAATAAGAAAACAGAACCAAAACGACAACACTAAGATGATGAGCCTCTCAGAAGGTTTCAAAAGGTTTTAGTGTGATGGGTGAAAGCTCACCGCGTGTGCTGGCAGTCTCCTGCCCGCTGGAGGTGATGCGCGCTCGGCATGAGCTCCGACAGACGCCGCGCTTCATTCTGGGCTCCACTGCACGTTTTCACAACACTATTTTGTGTTTGTTTATCTAATTAGCTGTGTAATACAGTTCGTTGTTTTGTAGGATTCCGGGTATTTTGCTCACAAACGCACAGATAAACTCTAGAGTAAATTACGCAGCAGATTCTCTTCATGCCACGAACGGGATTCTAAATGAAGCCGCCTATCACTTAATCCTTAAACATGTAATATATGTATTTGTGACCTACAAAGTCGTAGCTCATCATTTACGGTGTTTTTCTAGTCATCGTGTTCTCGTGTCATGGTTACTTAGTCTTGACGACTGTATTTGTGCAGCCGCGGGCACATGAAGCACCTCCAGCGACTCTCATGGAGAGTATCAGCAGAAAGAATGTATAGAATGTAGCCTATATATTTGCCTATAGGCGATATATAATATAACTGCACATAATTATGTGTATACACAGCTAGATTTTGTATTTTTCATATTTTAATAACTTTTATTCGACATTTTTACACACCTCGCTGGTGTTTTTCGATTTGAAAGACATATTGCATTCAAACTAGCCTAGATCTTTAGCCAGTTTTATTAACCTGCCTGACTGATAAAACTCACTTCAACTACTGATACATTGAGATATTTATAAGGTAAATCCTTAAAAAGTCCTGAAACCGTAACATATTTTCGCAAATTAGTCATGAATAATAATGACATTATTAACCTCGAAATTTGGGCTTTATAAATGAATTAACATACGTTTAAAAGATATCTTTGATTTCATAGAGTCGATGTGGTATAGTATTTGTATCTGTCTCGGGTGAGAACTATATTCCAAACGGTTTGAAGGGGATTTTTAAACGGGGATGTTTAATGTTGCAGTCTACACGTTTTGTGTCTAATATTACGTATCACGCGATCATTCTATGTCTCAAATATTTATATATTTCTCTTTTTTTGTAACTTTCTTTTGCATGTTTTTATACTCAATTACTGTAAACATAGCAATATGCAACTGCAAGCAGCCTCACTAAATAGATACTTTTTTATACAAATACATACTAATATGAACACTATAATATAAATTGAGTCATTGTTTTCTGTTGAAACACACGAGTAACCTACTTAGAGGATTAGTTCACTCAAAAATAAATATTGTGTCATCATTTACTCACCCTCATGTTGATTTAAACTGCCCTCTGTGGAACACAAAATGAGATGTTAGGTAGAACAGTTGGGACTGACAGTCTCAGTCACCATTCACTTCTATTGCATCGTTATTCCATACAATGAAAGTGAATGGAGACTGCTGAAGTGTCCTTTTGTGTTTCATGGAAGAAAGTAGTTAGGGTGACTACATTAGTACAGAAGTGTAGTTTTGTGTGAACTATTCCTTTTGAGATTTTGTTAGGTCTCTTTTTAATCTACTAACATTTTTACTTCAGTAGTTTTGGATTAGCATTAGCTTTATTTTCCAACCAAATGTCGACAGCAGTGCTGCCAGACCCAACAGATCTGTGTTGGGATCTGCACCTGATCCAAGAGAGAGCTCTCCACAGGGGTCCTTCTAAAAGCCCAGCTATCTTTCCAACACAACAACAGTGACTTAATTAGTCCTGTTAAGCTTCAGACGGTCTGAATTAGATGGATGGATGAATGGTTTTGAGAGAGGGAGAATGGCTTAACCATCTACTGCTGGGACAGGAAGCCCTGCTGAAGTGAGCTGGACTCAGCAGCTGATGAAGCACACGCTAAACGATAGGGGGGCTGAAGCCTCTTATTCTAGTGCGGACAGAATGTAAGACGACAGAACGGCAGAACTCTAAGTGTCTCATCACTGCGATTAAATATCAGCTATTCATCAGCAGACATTCACTCAGTGAAAATGAGAAACCGTATTGACTTCCGCCAGTCAGCTGCTGATATTTTCCAGCTCCACTCCTGTGGCGGTGGTTATGGCTGCCGAGCAGATGAGCCATGTGTAGTGATAGCATGCGGATACGTGTGAATCTACATGTTTGAGTCTGAAAGACAGCATGTCCGGATGCTCTTCCATATTTTCCTGGTGTACCTACTGGTACGAGCGCAAAGAGCATGTTGTTGGCAAAGCCTTGGCCACCTGCACCTGGAGGCAATGCTGCGATTGATTACATGCTTATGCAGCTGTGCAGACACACCTGACCACCTGCAGATCCCCGACACGCTCCAGAGAAACTGCAGCTACTGGAGCAAACTCGACGGGTAGCTGCTTTGAAATCGCAGTTTAGCACACATCAGTTTCCCGATAGAGACCACCGCGTGTCGTGCCGAATTTCTGAGGGAATATGAGAGCAATTCTCTCCTGGCACTGGTTGTTTTCTGTGGCGTATGAAGTGAATGGGATCTCTTTAAAGTTTCATCGGATCCCTGCTAAGCCCATTTGTCATGTTCGTTTTCTGCTGTTCAGTGGCCCCGAGCTTATTTCATTTTCCATGTGCACATCTTTGGTTTTATAGGTGATTGGTTCTGAGTTTCACTTTTGAGTTGTTCATCCAGCTCTTAATGTGAGTCACCTGCTTTTAGTTTGTTAGAGCTTCACTTTCTGTGTGTGTGTGTAGCGTTAGGTTTCGTCCAGCAGCACCTCCTCTGAGCCCTTTATACTGTTGATGCTGATGAAAGGCAGATGTGGACTTCTGGCAACTTCTTTGTGTGTGTTTGGGGTTCCTCTGTTCTAACAGTGAGCTTGATACCAGTTCCACAGATCAGACCAAGGTGCATTTCATGTCTAATCTCTTCAGATTACATGTATCCCAGTGCCTTCTGCAGAATAAGGACAAAATAGGTCCATTGGCTATTGTCAGTAATGTAGTGATATACGAAGCACAGCTCACATAGAAGTCACTTTCAAACCAAGCAGCTTTCTGTTAGTTTTTGCAAAGAATTCCTGTGACCGATGTGAATATGAGCAAAGCTGCTCTCATGCGAAACTCCCAATCGCAGGGATTCCTATTGGATTGACCTGATTTGCCCTCAAAATTGCGCAGACTGAAAGTAAATGTGATCTGTAAAGTTTGATCAGCAGTCCACGAACCAAAGAGTTTAAGCAGAAACAAATGCTTCGGTTTGAGTGATGGGCGAATTAGTTTACATAAGTTTTTGCAATTTATAATCAGTTTGAACTGATAAACACACCGGATCTCCACCAACAATGACCATTATGTAAATCACTGCAGTTTGTTGTCATGTCTGCTCACTGCACTGTTTTCTTCTCTTTCCCGTCTCATGTAATGGGTAATATTAGCACTCCCTCAGCAGAAAATGGGCCTGTAAATCAGCTAAAAGAAGGTCAGATATTTGTATTCGCGCCAGCAATTGCGCCGGCACTCGTTCACTCACTCAGAAGTGCTGAAACAGTGCTATTGGGATGAAATTCAAAAGAAGCAAGAAACCCATAAATAATGCAGCTTCATTCTCAGTCCCCCACCCACCTGCTCAGCACCGTTTACAGTTACTTATGGCCCTAAAGCGAGGGGGCCGCGGCAGGCCTACCCACCGGCAGCATCCTCAATCCTGCAGGAAGTGAGGCGGGGAGAGACGTCTCGTATCTGAAGAGAGGAAAGGAGCAGGGTTGTGAGAATTGACAAAGTAATGACACCGAAGGCTCTGACAGGATGAGATCTGTGGATGTGGCTGTTGTTGGTGTACTCTGCAGAACACAGTTGTGTCGAATAGTGTGTGTTGTGTGCAGAGTCTTTTGCTAAGTGAGGATGGAAGATACTATTGATTTGCCCAGCAATCAAAGCTATTGATTGGTTCGGCCAAGATTTGATTTTGTGAATCGAAGGAGCTCTATTAGTAGATTCAGTTTCTATTGAACAGTGTGATGTTCTGCGGTAGTGTGGGACGGGAAATCATGAGCTGAGGTCTTTTTTGGTGGTCCGACACTGAGCTCAACTTTGGACAGTGTATCATTTATTGTTCCAAATAATACAGGTAAATTTCCAGGTGCATGCAGTAATTTTTTGTTTGTTGCACTGACACCTAGTGGTGTGGATGTAGAATTTGTGCAGATGTTTTTAGTTAATGTTGGCATTTTAAAAATTGGTTCTGTCAGGATTTTGTGGATCGAAGGAGCTCTATTAGTAGATTCGGTTTCTATTGAAAAGTGTGATGTTCTTTTTTTTTTTTTTTTTTTTTTTTTGCCAGCACTGTGAGCACAACTTTGGACAGTTTTACTGATTCAATTACTATAGGTAATTTTACAGTTGCAGACAGTAAGAACTGACTCGGAAGGCAGTTGTATGGGACTTTTACTGACACCTAGTGGTGTGGATGTAGGATTTGCACATTGTTTATGCCATTTTAGAAATGCACTTTTCCGACTTTATTCATTTTTGTTGTTTTAAAAAAATATATAAATGTTTAATTATCAGGGGTTACACTGTGGTCATGTGATGGCTCAAAATGCCTGTCCCCATAAGGCGATCTGTTCCATGTAAAATTTTAAAAAAGCTATTATTAGCTTTTATTATTAATCTCATGTGAGTCAACATGTTTTAAACACAAGAACTGTTCATTTCTTTATGCTTTCTGAAAGCTTTTTAGCAGTGCACCTTTAAAAAGTTCAGTGAAACAAAATTGTGTTTTATGTTTTCAGGGTAAATAACGTTTCCATTCCCCAACACATAACTTTCATCTGTACTTGGTGCACAGCAAATCATTCACAAGAACGGCAAACACAGCCAAAGTCACACATACACACACATGCACACACACACACACACACTGTTGACTCTGGCCCATTCGCCAGGGCTGCGTACTGCTGTGATAGCATGTGGCAGAGACTGTAGATGGATAGATTCCTTTAGCAGTACAGACACAATAATTCATGAGGCCACCACACACAGCAACACAACACTTCTGCAGTATCTGTTGCTCTCTCTGCTCAGAGCAGAAATGAATCTCTGCACTGTCAGACCGGTTCTGTTGAGGCCCAGAGCTTAGGGAGGAAGAACACCTCCTAATGAGACCCGTCAGCCTGTCGACCCTCCTTTCTGCAAGCACACACATACACAAACGAATCGACCCGGAACATATGAGAAAGTGATGATGCTGGGATTGTTCAGATGCAGCCAACAGGAGTGTGTTTAGTGCAAAACTACATATTTCCTAATTCAACTAGGCTAGTCAGTGGGTTGCCTGAACGACTAGTCAGAATGTTTCAGGTTGATAAGGTGCATTTACGTAAAGACATGCTTTTGTGTTGGAAAACAGCTGGACGGAGCGCAACAGACTGGAACAGAGCACAGGGGTCTCAAGATGCGTTTCTAAAACTTGGGCTATTTTTAACTTGACATGCTGTCTTAAAAATGCAGTGCTAGTGATGGGACACTCAGAAACAGCATGAGATCCGACGCAACCGACAAAGACGGCCATCTGCATGTGTGTGTCTGTAGCAGTGGTGCTTTAGAAAGAAAGATTTTAAAGACTTTTATGAGATGTTTTTTCCATGCAAACCATTTAACAGCCAAATCTAAAACTATAAAATATCAAGCACTGCTAAAAAAATCTAAACTATTAAAAAATTATAAAACGTTAAGAATATTTGTATTTAAACCAAATATTTATGCTAATATAAATGTAATCATATAAATAAAATATAATTTTTTTACTTTTTAAAAAGAAAAAAGAAAGTCTAGATAAACTTATATATAGTTCAGTCATGAAACTCTAGATGGCGCAGGCTGGCGGGTTGTTAACGTAACTGATGATATTCAGAGAGTTAAACGACTTGGCACAAGCTGATTGGTTCATGCTGCATATGCAGCCAATGCAGCTTACTGCCTTGCATTTATATGGCTGGCTAGCATTCACTTGAGATTCCTGCAGCGCGCTTTCAGAGTGTCTCTGAAATCCTCCACCTTCCCCAGCCCCACCTGTATAGATCTGCTACGGGTTATTTTATATGCTGTTTGTGCAGCAGCAGTATGTCTTAAATACTCACAGCACCGTATCGCCATATGCATTGGCAGTGCCAAGTTCCTGTACTTGCTTGCAGCAGCAGCAGCAATAATCTACAACTACAGCAATAACCAACAGCAGCAGCAATTCAGCAGCAGCATAGCAGATCTATTCCGCCAAGATCAAATACATTAACATTGTCATATCCATCACCATGCTAAAATCTTCCGAGAGTTGGCATGATTGAAATCTAGTTTAGTCAACCACTGTGACCAATCTCTAATATAAAACATTGCACAAAACAATGATTAAATTCAGTTGTTGTTTGGTTATTTAGAACTAAGTTTGTCATTTGAGGCTTGATGCGTTATTTTTTCCATGTTTGGTGGTACATGAAAACGTTATTATTTCTTGAAGATTTGTTTACTGTTACAAGCTGCAAATAAATGAGGGGCAGCTGGGTTTTAAACCCAGTTCAGCACTGTACACACTGCTATTGTCATCATAGCTCATTAAGACGCATTTTGCCTGGTTTAGTCGCGGTATTGTTTGAATGCAGTGTAAATCTGGAAGGTATGAAGAGGTCGCATCCTACCACATCAATCTTGTTTTCCGACGGTGAGAAAGTCGGTGACTGAGTGTGAGAGATCAAGTGTGCAATACAGATGAGTTGTAATTGTTCACAGAAAGCGCTGTGGAAAACAGCCACAGACCTCAAACTGTCAATCAAAGCCCTCACTTCCTCTGAACTCCTTCCCAGCGTCCCCACTGGGCCATGTGTGACGCTAGAACATCAACTCCGTGCATGTTGGTTGCGGTGTATTTGTTGTGATTTTCAAGTAACGGCAGCAAAGTGCGTGCCGTACGTCCATCCTTGCTGGGCCACTGCTGGTGTAAGATGAGCAGGACCACACGGAATCCGCCACCACAGAATTCCACAGATTCCCACAGATTTGGAACGCCTGTGATCTGCTGAGTTCTACACATTTGGATTGCAATGCTTTCAACTGCAGTTTGATTGTAGTGGAAGTTTCATTTTTAAAAGCACAGCTCACCCTGAAATGATGACTTTGTTTACTCAGCCTCATGTCATTTCAAACTTTTCTGACTTCTGCAGAACCCAAAGAAGACTAAAATGTCTAAAACATCCACTGACTTTCTTTGCATCAACAAGAAAAGCTCAAGAAACATTCTTCAAAATATCTTCTCCAGGCAAGTTCCTGAAGCCATCTTAAATCATTCAGCGCCTCCGTGCCTTAAAACATTTATACACCGCCTCTACTCGAACATGTGAGTTCGGTGCACGCTGACATCGTAGCGCTCTAGCAGAGGTTAAACAGCTGTGCCTCAATACTATGATCAGAGCAATAATGAATGAGAGCCATATCAATTATTTGAGCTGTGGGAGCCGAGGGCTTGTTCGGGAAGAGAATGGTAAACACAGGCAGGGGAGAGAGAGAATGAGCGCACTATCTATGTGCTTTCCACACAGAAAGGCATCTTTGTAACTGATCACAGCATTGGGTTGATCTTTGACCTCACGCAGACACACTTCCTGTCACTGAATAGCTTGTCATGTGTGATAGAGTGGTTTTTATTCTGAAGATACTGTTGAAGATTGTGTCCTAATGTTTGCAGATTGCTTGTCAGTGATATTGTTGTATACCAGATGACAGCTGGGACAAGCGCGTTTGACACTGGACACAGCAGATTCTTTGATTTCTCAGTTTGT
>NW_015540887.1:2620053-2623498 GCF_001515605.1 Sinocyclocheilus anshuiensis
GAGGTTAAACAGCTGTGCCTCAATACTATGATCAGAGCAATAATGAATGAGAGCCATATCAATTATTTGAGCTGTGGGAGCCGAGGGCTTGTTCGGGAAGAGAATGGTAAACACAGGCAGGGGAGAGAGAGAATGAGCGCACTATCTATGTGCTTTCCACACAGAAAGGCATCTTTGTAACTGATCACAGCATTGGGTTGATCTTTGACCTCACGCAGACACACTTCCTGTCACTGAATAGCTTGTCATGTGTGATAGAGTGGTTTTTATTCTGAAGATACTGTTGAAGATTGTGTCCTAATGTTTGCAGATTGCTTGTCAGTGATATTGTTGTATACCAGATGACAGCTGGGACAAGCGCGTTTGACACTGGACACAGCAGATTCTTTGATTTCTCAGTTTGTGTTGATTCGTATTAAACGTCGGGGCACAGAACAAAAGCCTTTAGTTGCTAAGTCATGACTGCTTCACTTATTGACTAGCAGAGGTCAGCTATTTCCTTTCACTCAATTAGAATAATTTGTGTCATATTGATTCATGTGTACTGAATCACTTCAAACAACTGAAAAATGGCCATTGAGTAGCATTTAAATTAATATAAATACACTATGTTAGACACATTTCACATGGAAGTTCATTTGAGTGTAGCTGAATCATATTTCACCTCTTGTCTTTACAGAGCCATGTGGTGGGCATTTGGATGCCAGTGACGCAGGATACATCACCACACCCGGTTACCCACTGGAATACCCACCCCACCAGAACTGTCGATGGGTGATCACAGCGCCCGAACCATCCCAACGTATCGTCCTAAACTTCAACCCGCACTTTGAGCTGGAGAAACTGGACTGCAGGTGAGCAAAAAAGGTTCTGAGGCTCTATGTAGCTGATGATTAATTAGGAAACTATATATAGGAAGAAACTATGTATTATTATTATAACCATAACCAATTCATAAATGGGAGAGTATATCAAATCTGACAAGTCTGTATTTTATAAACCCAAGAGGCGACAAGGCAGTCTTGTTTACTTTCTTTTATATAATAAGTGGTATTTTATTAATTCTGCTGCTTAATATGCTGCTTTAAAAAAAATGAGTTGATTAGGAAAGACTGCTGATGTTTCTTGCCTAGTGATTATTGGAGCCTTCCTGTGATGCCCTGCTGAGCCTGGCTCTATTCGACATTGCACACACTTTAATTAAATATCCTATAAACAAAGCTTCGACACCCATTTCTGGGAAACATGCAGGCTTGAGCTCTTTGCATGTGTTTCACCAGCAGCTGTTCCAACTCCTCCCTCTATTGGACAGCAGCAGAAATGCACGGGGTCAGGATTGGAGTTCACTGTATTTTCACAGTTTGGGTGGATTTGTTTTAAAGCGTGATTAGTAAAGTGGGACAAATTCGATGGGAAATTAGCAATCGCTAGTGAAGACTTTGACATCCATGAGTCATGTTTTACAAACCCTTCTCGGCAGAGCCACAAAGCCTGTCACAACCTGCCACTTCCAGCTCTCTCACTACTCACTGAATATTGCCCTTTGTCCTTTTGGCATTTATTAACATTTTGGATCTATTAATTATACATAGAAGTGTTTTTAAAGAGAGATTTATGGGATGGCTTTTGACATTCCTTTGTTGAAATTGGAGCATGAATTTTTCAGAAGCTTTTGTTGAAAGTGTCTTCACTGAGCACTTCCAGTGAGCACAGCAACAGAGAGAGAGAGAGATCAAAAGAGAGAGACAGGAAAGTCTGATATGTGTTTCATTCCAGCACTTTGCTTACTCCTTAGTGGTTTGTGCACGGGATAGTACTGTTGTTATTTTCGTCCCTCGTTCTCCCTCCATCCTGGGCTTGATTGACAGAAGATGCGGCACGTTCCATTACATCACACATCCTTTTCCATGCTTTCCTCCCGCGGGGGATTTCTTTGCGCGTCCATTAGTAAACAGAACTCCATATTGAATCAGACACATTGCTACATTTGGAAAAGTGGAAAGTGGACAGTTTCCCAGTAGTTCTCAGGTTAACACAACCAGTTCTAAGACTTAAAACAGATGTTTCTTTTTTTAACCTTCCGTCTTCACTCCCATCTGCCGCTCTTCTACAAATGTTCAGACTAGATCTTAACATCTTTTGCAGACAATGTGAGCGCTGTTTGTCTTGTTTATAGCATGATGCCGAGTGATTGCTATGTTGGTTATGCATTGAACTGACATTTTTGAACAATATTATTGTATTGAACAAAATTATACATTTTAAATATACAGTATATGTACATTTGATAAATAGTAAGAGAAATTATGATATTTTTTTTATCATATGTTTAAAATATTATATCATATTTAATGCAATTAAATATAATAATTTATTATATATCAAAATAAATGTTTAATATTGAATTATATTTAAATAAATAAAAATATATTTTAAATTTAGAATTTTTTTGCTAATTTTAAAGTTATTGTTTATTTTATGCAGATGATCATTCTGACCGTGTTCTCTGCCTTTCTATCTCTCTCTGAAGCCCTGTGAGCATTTCAACCACATAAAGGTTAAGTATGGTTATATACAGCCTATGATTTCAGTGTACTACACAAAGATGGAAGCTACTCTTATGTCTGGTCTGTAGGCCTCATAAATGCACAAATTATACAGTATATCAGTCTCTTCTGTTTAACACAAAGCCAGACTCTTCTCGGCTAAAATCATCACCCTAGCTCTCTTGTTTCTTTAAACTCCCTGACTTGTTCCCTGCTGCTTTTCTAGTAGGGATGCACCGATACGGGCACGATACTGAGCTCCTGTACTCGTACTCGTACTCGTTAAAATGCCCCGATACCAAACGCCGATACCACACAGCATGTGATAAGCGCCATATTCAAACAAAGAAACACCAACAACAGAACAACAGACAGCAGAATGGAGTTAAGGATGTCTACTACGAAGTATATGTATGCAATGAATATAATGTTAAACATTCAGTATTAACGCCTGTATAGCTCGTGTGCGCGAGCTGATAAACAAAGCATGCTGAGTGGATTGAGCGAGCGGCGGCGCAGATGCGCAAGCTTGTCGAGTGAATATACCTTTCTCACAGACATCACTGGAAAGTTTGTAGTTCGGGCGGATATGTAAAAAACAAGTAAGTAAAACAATGCACAAGTTACTTAATGGTAGGGAGAGAGAGAGAGAGTGAGAGAGAGAGAGAGAGAGAGAGAGAGAGAGAGAGAGAGAGAGAGAGAGAGAGAGAGAGAGAGAGAGAGAGAGAGAGAGAGAGAGAGAGAGAGAGAGAGAGAGAGAGAGAGAGAGAGAGAGAGAGAGAGAGAGAGAGAGAGAGAGAGAGAGAGAGAGAGAGAGAGAGAGAGAGAGAGAGAGAGAGAGAGAGAGAGAGAGAGAGAGAGAGAGAGAGAGAGAGAGAGAGAGAGAGAGAGAGAGAGAG
>NW_015540887.1:2624175-2631133 GCF_001515605.1 Sinocyclocheilus anshuiensis
TTTTGGTTGATTGTAATCTATTACATACCTTTCTATCAAAGTTATCTGACATTATCAAACTGAATTTGTTCTGACACAGTTTAACTCTGAGTTCTTGTCATATTTTATTACCATTTTCTAAACTATAGCGAATAAACTGTGATAATGTGAGAAATGTTGAAGGTGTCAGAATAAATTTAGGTTTGACTATCTATTTGATAAATTAAGTTAACCAACTAACATTATACATACTCTTTTGGTTTCTGTACCCAATATTTAAAAAATGTACAAATGCAATAAAAATATTGGTATCGGTACTCGGTATCGGCAAGTACCAAAAATAAAAGTATCGGTATCGGGCGGGTACTGGAAAAAGTGGTATCGGTGCATCCCTATTTTCTAGCGATTATTGTTTTTGTCTCTTGGCCAGGCAGTTGAATTAAGGACAAAATTGGGACTATGGAGTTCTGTTGGGGATCCAATACAATCGCAATTGTTATCCCTAATAAACACAAGCACTTCTTTAATAAACAAGTCATAAAATGATGTATCCATTAACATGCTTAAACACAGCCACCTCTGATTCTCGCATTAGCTTTGTAAGACAAAATTGTCACGCAATGCCATACTGGAAGGTGTTACAACAAACTCTTTGTGAAGTGGACAGATCGTTTAATTATGTTGTCGAGACTTACAGACGCTGGGCAGGGTGGAGTGAAACAGACTTTTTAACATTTTAACATTTGATAATTCCGATGAGAATAACATTTAATAACAGCTCTTATTATGGGTGCGTGCAATGTTATAGTGTTGTATGTATCATAAGCTCTCAGCCTTCACGCATATTGTGGTATAGACACTTTGGGAAGGCTATTTATTTGATCTGTGTTGATCCCGAGGTAGTAACAGCTCAGTATCTTTCCACTGGACACCAAACTGGCTCCATCAGCAGCTAAGCGCTATACTTAATTTATTTAACCTGAAGCGTTTTCCCTGTCAGATATGATTATGCAGCTCAGGGATCATATCCTGGCATCTCAGTTTTAACTGACAGATGTTTATATGCACACATGCTGAAAACTGGCTGCTCTACAGGGTTTCCCCTTTGACCTCATGAAGTTTAGTCTGCTCGTCTGCCACCACACCCTTATGTTTCATCTTTCCACTCATCTCTCCTTCAACTCTGTCATAACCTCCATTTTTTGTTCATTCTTTCCTCCTTGATCTGTAATTCTCACTCATCCTCCTCCTCCACCCATTTGGAAAGAGCATCTCTTACATGAATTTCCATATTGGTCTAGGCTGGTTTGGTGTTGGTTGATCAGTATAGCCACTGGTTGGCTTGAAGTTGGTTTTCAAACAAAGCTAGTTGACTAAGGACTGGTTAGGCTAGTTAAAAAGCCTAGTACATGCAAAACACAATGATATCCACTGATGTTGATTTCTCTCTCCTTCCATTTCCCGCTCACTTGTTCCCTCTTTCTTCCCTCCATACATTGTGTCTGATTAAAATGACTCATCTCCCAAGGCACGGCCCATTCTCAGCATTGCTTTACTCCACATTCCCTATTCAGCTCTCTCTCTCATCACACATACAGTAGATGAAGTAAACAGTGTTGATAGTCCAGCCACACTGTCACTGCAAACACTTCCTCCACAGATTTTCCAGTGCTCTGCAGGGACTGAAGGTGGGCTCTCAAACAGTTGTTACTAAAGCAAAGGATGCCACTTTGGAGGCAGTACCTCTTTCCAAAACCTTGACAGGCATCCAGTGTTTAGAGCAGCATGGGACACTCAACTCACAACTGATTTTAGTAGAAGCTGAAGTTAGCATGTTGCTAAGCTAACAGTGTGATACTGTAATAAGCATTGCAAATAGAGCACACTTTATATATTAAAAACTAATTTATTTTCATCAGTGCTTTAAAGAATTTGTAACAAACTTTCTGTTGTTGTATTGTGTAATATATTTATTGCTTATTAAATTATTCTTATTGCAGTAAATGTACTTTAGGTATATTTTAGATATAATATGCAGTGGTATTTGTTACCGCTGCAGTGCTTTTCTGTTATGGATACATGCAGCAATACATAAGAATTTGGCTAAAAGAAGATATTTTAGAGGGCAGTATCTCTCTCCGCACTCATAAACCATACTTTTGAGCTATAGTGAGCTGCCTATATAGTCAGCATCATGAGTGCACTAATTATCCTGCCTACCTTTTGGAACAGACTTTGTGTCTGTAGCTCATCTTTAAATGGTTTTGGAGCATAGCCATTAAGGTCACGAAAAGGATGAGTAGAAAAAGAGAGAGGAGAGAAGTGCACCATTTATTCTCCTGTTGCCAGAGAGTGTGATGAAATCCAGAGCACTCTGCCATATCAGTTGGATGACAAGGACCAGATGTAATGCAAAAAAAAAAAAAGTAAATCTGTCAAAGTTACAAGTACAGCTCAGCGCTTAGGCAAGGCAAGGCAAGGCAAGTTTATTTATATAGCACATTTCATACACAATGGTAATTCAAAGTGCTTTACATAAAAGAAAAGAAAAAAATTATCACAACAATAAAACAAGGAATTTAAAAACTTTGAAAATGATAAAAAAATTGATTTAAGAGGTTTAAAATGAATTTAAAACGGTTAAGAATAGAGAACGATTATACATAAAATATAGTGCAATCAGTTCGGACATCGCACAGTTCTCATTCAATAAATGCACACCGCTTACACGAAAGACACCGCTTCACTTGTCGTACCGGCTTCTTTCTAATTCACCGGATTGTTCCACGGCTTCTTGGCACAGCATCAGATGTGTCCCACTCCAAAAAGTTATAAATAGATTATTGTGGAATAAATATAATAAGCATGGGTTGATTTATCATGATATATCTGTAATGCAATCAGAAAAGCTGCTCGACTGAATGGCATGGGTATAGAAACGGGGCTGAGCAGGTTGAAGTCACGGTTCTCTCTCTCCTTTACCACTCTCTTACTCTATTCCTCTTTATCTGTTTTTCTCCTTCCCCACTCTTTACACTTTCTTTTCCTCCCTCTGGCACAGTATTCCAGTTTTTGATATTGTCTAATCACCATACTAATTCACAAGGAATGGATATTTCATTCTCAATAAAATAATTATCAGCTTATTATGTCAGCTAGAAATTGTAATATTGGTGCATTCCTATTTTTAGCATCGGTTGATTTTTTTTTCATACTGTACATTTTTGCTTTTTGTGTTGTTTTTATTTTCTTTATTTGAACAAAATAGTATAGAATTTTAAAATCTGCCATTTATCAGTTACATATACATAATATAATAATAATAAAGTAATTATCAGCTTATTATATCAGCTAGAAATTGTAATATCGGAGCATTGCTATTTTTAACATTGGTTGATTTTATTTTTTATGTAATTTTTATTTTATTTATTTTTAATTTTTTTACAAACCCACTGTATTACAGTACGCAAGTGTTTCAGAGTACACTTACAGTAGCACACTTCACACTCTTACTACTCTGAGGAGAGCCGAGGCCTCAGCGTTCGGTGACGTCTCTGCATTGTCTTCTGTGAAGAGGGATATCCGAACTGATGATCGCCTGAGAGCATTTTTAGACCTCTCAACTCCGGCCACATGCAGAGCCGTGATCACAGACCCCGGGACACCCCACCGTCTCCAGCTGGGGAGCGGAGACAGCTGACTTTGTTTCTGTAGTAACCTCACAGGAGACAGTAGTGATACTATAGTACTTACAGACTAGCCTCTTAGTTGCTCATGACTGACGTTGAACGTCTATGAAAGGAACAATTTTACACAGCAGTTTCCCCCACTGTCTCTCGGCGTGGGGCTTTATCCGTGATAGATTTGACAAATGAACACGTCTAACCTCTCGAGTGAGGCCAACAGTAGCGGATGATATCATCACTCGGTGTGGCTCCCCAGAGGTCCTTCTGATCAATGCGAGTTTTCCACTTGTAATGAAGAATCGATGGATGGTGTGAAGCTGGACAGGACTCAGGGGGGACACGCAGGTCTCCCACACATATCACATCATTCTCAGAGTACGGGCGTATCTGTTGTGACCATTATGGGCTTGCTGTACGCTTACAGGGCAGATATGAAAATGACAGCATATGTTCAGTCATAACTGGGTATATATAACAGAGGATTAAAATTTTTTATTGGATTCAGTAGACTGCTCTCTGACATTTCAGATTGCAGTAACAACTCTACCTCTGTTTCCTTCTTCATACCTTTCCTGGTTTTATGACCAAATAAATGGTCGATCTGAGTGCGGTCTGGGAATGCTCTCAAACAAGCAGTTAACATTTTAGAGGGACTTTCAGTATTTTAATTCTTCCACTGGGTAAAATTGAGGTTTTTAGGCAAAGCCTGTGATTATTTACTTTCAATCAAAGGGGTGAGATTTTCTCCTGCAGCAAATCTGGATCTATTCATCTAAAACGGAAAGATATTTTAAAATGTAGGGGGGTCAAAATGTACAAACATGATATCTTTTTTATATTTTATTCTAGGTTGTGGGTTTAGAAAAGGTTGCTTACTTGTAGCTGTCCAGTACGTGTACAAGTTAGTGTTGTTGAATGGCTAATGCAGTGTGAAGTGGTTTTTGATGAAAAGTGATTACATGAAAATCCAACTAAAATTCAGTGGAGCATTTAATCTAACAAGCCAATTATTTAAAACATGCTCTAGCAGAGAATTTATGGTTTTCAAACTGGTTTTGTCCAACAAGTCCCAGATTTTGCTTTGGATATCAAATGAGGACTCAACATAATCCCAAACGTTACTCTTACTGAATGTAGTTTGGGTAGTATTTTAATTTTGCATAGTCTTTTATATCACACAATCTAGCCATGTTGGCATCTGTCTAGCTTCCAAGTCACAAATGAACTTGTGGCAAAATACCATAGAGTTTGATTGGAAACACATTTTGTGATGTCAGTAACAAAGCTATATGAGAAATATTGTAGTTGCATTTTAGAATTTATATTTAGCTAACAATATAGTGGTACCATATTATTATAGTTTTTTGAAGAAGAAACAGTAGTAACAGTTTTAGATGTCATCTTTAGTTATTTTTAAATGAATATTATTTTTTCACACTGTACATTAGGATATCTTTGAATTGTGTAAATCTACTTATGTAATGTTGATTTGATTTTTGTAATAAAGACCAAGGTGTTTATTTAATTATTATTGTTTTTATTAATTGTTTTTATTTATTGTTGTGAGTGAAGTGTTTGACATAAATAGTGTTTGGCATACTGTGTTTTACCTGGTTAGAAAACAATAGGCCTAATACCTCCATAGATTTGAAAAGGCAAAACTATTCTAGGGTGGAAATATTGCATCATAAAGGTGGGGTGTGTCATTTCCATTAATGCCACCAAACAGAATTGCAAAAATAATTACTGTTTTACAAACATTTGTAAACACATAATTACAAACATTTGTCCCATCATCTTCTGCCTTTAGTTAAGCCAGTCTTGGTATGACAGCCTAGGTGATCCACTAAAGACAAGAAACAAAAACTATATTGGAGCAAAAGTGACCTTCATTTTAAAAAGTAAACTTAATATTTGACTCTCATTTGCAGTATGTTGCTATAAGACACAAAATAGTCTCAAAATTGTGTCAGCAAAAATGTGTGCATTTGCCTTGTTAGATGCCTGGATCTGCAGGGGACGTCTGATGCTTGATAGGTTTGTGCAGGTGTGAAAAAGTGTCCTGGCTCATAGATACAGCGTGTGAAAGGCAATTAACATGCGGCTCTGATGGTGGAGGAGGGGTACATCTGCAGATACTTACTCTGCTGTGGTCAAGTCAAACACACACACATACACAAGCTCACGGTGCCAACGCCTGTTTTTATCCTAATTTGCTGGGGTAAAGTAAAAGTGAAAACAAGGAAGAAAAAAACAAGTGGAAAAGTGGCCAACAGAGTGAACAGAATCAGTCTTCGACACAAAAACTGTGGCGTTTACGTAGTATGAACACATTTTTTGGGTGTGACAATGCCAGCATTCTTACCCCAAACAGATTCACCATGGTAACAACATTCAGTAATAGGATCCATGAAAATCAAATTACCCTCACATCCAAAGCAAATACAAGCCAGTGTTTGTGTTGTTGTTTGGTGTCCATGTGACTGTAATGGTCTCACACAGCATGTGTCCTTAGTGTTAGGTGAATGCTGTTTTTGTAGGAGGGTTTGTGTCTTTGTTAATTGGCGTCTGTGATGAATCAGGAAAAGTGAGAGTAACTTTTAACTCTGATTTTAAATGAAAAGCATCTAAAATTTCAAAGGAGAACAGAATACTGTGTGTGGTTGTGTTTTACGTGTCCAGAAGTTTATTTGAAAGTGTTTGTGTGTGTTTAAGGCTGGTTAAAGACAGCTGCTGGCATCTGTCAGATGTTTCCTCTGTACTTTCATCTCTCTGGCTGTCATGTTTTCATGCTTTATCACAGAGTGTCCTGTCATTTTGAGGAAAGAGACAGAAGTGCGGGTTGAGGTGGGACGTGTTATCAAAGGCACTGAGGAGGCCTGTACAAATGTTTGATTGGAGGGTGTTTGGTAGCTTCAGCTCCTGAGATATCCTCCTTTACTCTTACAGACTCTGTGAACCTGACAAATACAAGACAAACAGACAGGGTTGAAGGAATTAAGGCTACGTTTACACGACAACAGTGTAGTCAAAAACGGAAAAGTTTTTCCATTGCATTTTTAAAAAGTTTCACGTATACACGACAATGTTTTCAAAACAATTCCTGTTTACACATATCCGCGAAAATGGCCAAAAACGCTGTATTACGTATGCCAGGCCAGTAGTTGGCGCTGTCACAAGGTGTAAACAGTACCTGTAGGGAAGTGACGATTATATGATGTATATGATGTGTCTCCGCTGTTGGTTGTAATATTGGTGAAGTAAATCCACACTTTGCTGAAGAAGCGTTACAA
>NW_015540887.1:2631284-2686354 GCF_001515605.1 Sinocyclocheilus anshuiensis
GTCTCCGCTGTTGGTTGTAATATTGGTGAAGTAAATCCACACTTGAGCAGCAACAACAGTACCATATACTCTGCCATTGTTGTGTATGTTTGTTCGCGCTTGCCTTTAAAATCGATACGTATTGCGCATGTCTACATACCTAGCACGTACTATGCACGCGCATGACATCACCGTTTTCAAAGATTCCCGTATTGGGTGTTTACACGGAAACGATAACGGTGCCGTTTTCAAAAACTTGCACTTTGAAACCCGTTTTCAAAAATATGCGTTTTCAGTCCCCAAAACACCGTTGTCGAGTAAACGAACAGTCAAAACGCATAAAAAGTTTCCCGTTTTTGGCTGAAAACGTTGTCGTGCAAACGGCTCCTGTTTAACACGGAAACGATAACGGTGCCGATTTCAAAAACTTGCACTTTGAAAGCTGTTTTCAAAAATATGCGTTTTCAGTCCCCAAAACGCCGTTGTCATGTAAACGAACAGTCAAAACGCATAAAAAGTTTCCCATTTTTGGCTGAAAACGTTGTTGTGTAAACGGCCCCTAAGATGTTAGTATGCTCAAGACAATTTTTGAATGCTGAAAGTCGGAAAGTTTAAAAAAGTTTAATTCTTTAAGTTTGTAGGCTCTACAGAATATAGAAATAGGAATTTGTTACATATAAAGAATTTGTACAAACAAATGGAACAAATTGCATTTTAAAATATATTCAAATAGAAAATGATTTTAAATTGTTTTAATATTTTAACATTACTATTTACTGTATTTTGGTCAAGTAAATGCTCCAGTGGTGAGCATAAAAGACTTCTTAAAAAAAAAAACATTTAAAAATCTGGTAACACTTTAGAATAGGGAACACATATTCACTATTACTTAAAAGGTTTCCTCAGTAATTGGCTGCTTATTAATAGTTAGTAAGGTAGTTGTTCAGTTTAGGTAAGGGGTAGGATTAAGGGATCTAAAATATGGTCATGCAGAATAAGGCATTAATATGTGCTTTATAAGTACTAATAAACAGACAATATGCTAGTAATATGCATGCTAATAAGCAGCTAGATAATAAGGAGAACTGGTTCTTAAAATAAAGTGTTACAAAAATCTTATCAACCACAAACTTTTGAATGGTAGTGTATTTTAACCCATAATGAAGAAAAAAGACTTTATTATCACCCTAACATGTTCGATAAGCATTCAGCAAGCAATCAAGGATACCGACTTACTTTCTGACCACATTATTTTATGTCTCATTTGTGTTTTTAGTACATTTTAGGAGAAACCTATGAGACTTGAGATGGCACGTCAATGAATCATAACTGAGAACTCCATTAAGTCTCCCAAACTATGACAGAGCAATGCATTTGTCCTCTAGGAATACGCTGAATAAATATGTCAGAGGAGAGAAAGCATAGTTTCTTCAAGTCGAGGCTCATTGATTTCTCTGTCTCTGCACTTGTTTCTTGAGCTGGAGCAGTGTTTTAGACAATGACTCTCTAGCGCTGAAGAGTACAGATGTTCGGAGGGTCCACAGGCTTGCTGATTTGGTGGTTAAATGAGGCACAGCTTGCTCTGTGGAGTCACGCACTTCTGCTAGTACAGCTACATAAACCTCAGTCTTATTAACACGACAACACTGTGCTAAGTAGCAGCGCTTTTTACCCTCGCTGTCTGCCAGCTGGACCCAGGATCACTTCTGTCTGATGTGTTATTTTAAAAAGAAACTCTTTGATTCACATTTTCAAAAGAGAGATAATACACCTTTTATTGGCTCTTTTTATTTCTTTCTTTTGCTCGTTCTGGAGCTGTTTTTAATTTACCTGCCATCAGGTCAATTTTTAAAAGCCTTTCAGTGGAAGAATCTATTTAGTAACCAGGTAGAACATGTTAGGTGTGTATAATTGACATAGTTTCATAGTTAATTGAGATCAAACACCTTTTAACCACAATCCCATTGTAATTTCTTCTGGCAAGGTTGTTCATATCTTGAGAGTTGACAGGGAGAAAAAACACTAAACAAGAAAAGATCAAACTCATTATGTAGCAGTGGCAGAACAGACAGACCTTTAACACTGCGTTGTGTGTCTGTTCTATCTAATGTGTTTACAGTCATGCAAAAATCTTTTAATTGCTTTCTGTGTGGAACTATTATGGTTTACTGCCTTCATATTGTGTGTGCACAAAACATTGCTTGCGATATTAGAGTTCATTTTTATTTATTTATCTGCGTTAGTTTATCTTGGGTGTATATCAGATATTTAATCATGCATACAAATTTAAAAGCTATAAATGCTATAAAATTAACAAACACTAAAAGTAATCTTAAATGTAAAAGTTAATTTTTCATACTGTATATTATCATTTTGTGATGTGTAAATTCACTTGTAGCAGTTAAAATGACTGATTTGAATTCTTAGTGTTTTAATTTGAATTATAATATTTAGACAAAATAGTAAGATTTATCAGTTATTGGCCATAACATGAAAATAATCATCGGTATCGGACAGTGTTTCTAGCACACCATCTGGTAACTCTTCCCATTTGGATATTCGCACAGCTTGGGGAACATTTGAATTTAACAGTTGCCTAATGCCCTTGACCTCTTGTATAAACGTCTCTGTGTTTGGTCTTCTCCATAGGTATGACTTCATTGAGATCCGGGATGGGAACTCAGAGAGCGCTGATCTGTTGGGGAAACACTGCAGTAACATCGCACCCCCTGCGATCATCTCCTCAGGCCCCGTTCTGCACATCAAATTCGTCTCTGACTATGCCCACCAGGGGGCAGGGTTTTCGCTGCGCTATGAAATCTATAAGACAGGTAAGCGTGTGCTACCCAGCAGGATGTAGTTTATCAAAAACAACGCAGTGTCAAAGCCTCGCCTGCTGTTTACGCATCTCTCCTGTGTGCTTTGAGCAGGAGTCTTCTGTTCAAGCGCTTGTACTAACAAAGCATTTACAGTGTGGGTAGAGTTCATGTGGGTCCACTGAGCCTGTAAGGAAAGCAGGATTTCTGTGTCTCTCTTAAATTCACACAACGTATCACAAATTCTTCCTTTCACACAGGAAACACGTACCTCACTTCTTCCTTTATCTACGCACCACTCCTTGCAGCATGGGCTTCTATGTGTCAAATCCCACCTGCCTGAGAAGTGTTGATTGGCTTTTGTCAGTCGGAGGGAAGAGTCCCCATTGGTCAGCGTGGTGTCATTGACAGCCCGCCAGTTTTATTACTTGTGGTCTTCGCTTTTGTAAACTGGAGGGAAAGGCTCTGATTGGGACATTCAGAAGCAGGAAGACAGGATTACCATTTATGACAAGTTCCAAATGGCTTTTATGGATTGGAGGGAAGAGCTGCAATTGGTTATTGGATCAAATGCAGTAGGTCACTATAATCTCCTTTGGAGTGGTTTTATAGTTGGAGGTCGTAGGAAGGTTATGCACCATTCAGAATTCAATTCAGAATGCCTTTCAAATTGCAATTGACACTTCACAAAGAGCCCCCCCCTCCTTATTTACTGTTGCTATGTCCGACAAGCCATGCCATTCTCACACTACACATCATGTTTTCACGCATTTGAAAAATACATCGCGGAGCAAAGAGAACACTGATAACACTCCACAGACAAGACAGAGTAGGTTACTTTTGGTATGAAACGAAGTCTTAGCTTTCAAATTTTGTCATTTTTTTAAGAAATTCAAACAATAAATACCATTTTGTTGCTCTTTAATGTGTCGTGACAGATCGCTGTAGCGCCTCAGTTCAAGCGGCACACATGAACCGATCGTCTTTTTATATTTACTAGTTAAAGCATGAAATAAACATGAATTAACATCAGAACGTATTTTATTTAAACCGCAGAAAGACGTCAATGCACACCATTTTTCAAGTTTAAGCCTACCGACGTTAATCTGCTCTCCTGTCTGATTTGTTTGTCGGACAGAATGGCGAATTCGGCATTATGATTGGTCAGATCGCCTGTCAATCAAGCTTTCTGCGAAGGGTCAATTGAGTTCTTTAATTTGAATTGAATTTGAATTGAGGTATCAAACAGGATGTGTAATTGCAATTTGAATGTGAATGCATGAAAGCAAAATCAAAATAATTGAAATTCATAACTAATTTTTAACTGAAAAAAAACTATGTTTATGTAGACAACCTTTACATTGTTCCTTGAGATTCATTTTAAAAGTTTTGAGAGAAAAGCTGTAAAAAGTAATAAAGTAAACCTTGAAGTTTGGATGGATGGGTGGATGAATAGATGGATGATAGATAAATGGGTAGATGGATGGGTAAATAGATGGCTAGATAGATGGATGAGTAGATAGGTTTTGTGTATGCTATGTAATTTTGAAAAGTCTATAGAAAATTGTAGTTTATATATTTCTTTATATTGAATGATTTAAGTTTATTAGACTATAAACTTCTGTTTTGATTATTCCATTTTGATATGTAATAAGCGTTTGCTGCTAGCAGTGAAATCACTTTGGGTTGTTTTGTCGCTACTGTATGTGTGAACGCTCTCTGAGCAGCCAGATTTACTCTAGCTGACCTCTGGTGCCTTCTTACACTGTACGATTTCTCTCTCATTGACAGCCTGGTCGACATGCACCGGCACAAATTCAGATCAAGGTGGCTGCTGGCGGGCAAATAAACAATGTGGAGACATCCCTTGTTCCTTTTTCAACCTTCTGAAAGCATTCTGAGAATGCCTTTTTAATTGACTCCTGATCTACCCTCCCCTGAGGCCGGCTGGGGCAGGGCAGCTGGGGTTACTAACACAACATGTGTGATGGTCTTTCCTCTTAGCTCCCCACAGTAGTGCACTGGGACAGCCATGCAGAGCAGCTGGAGGAAGGCATTGGTCGGAAATGACCAGTTAGCAGTTGCAGTTGGTGGGTTCAGGTTTACAGAGGAGTGGCAGCTTCTTCTGAGGGATCGAAACACAAAAGCAAGTCCTTAATGAGATCCACCAGATGGATGACCAGCTAAACTCACTCAGTGTGGACGCCCGACGCTGAGAGATATCAGTGAACGCTTTATCGCGAACAGAGGCCCCACACCTCCCGCTTTACGGAGGAAGTGATGACACAATCCGTTGAGTGTGATCTGATAGTGTGAGAGCTCCATAGCAACCTGGCTAACGCGGAGCAGAGGTACGAAGGGAGACAGTGATGAACGCTATAACAACGGCAGGTCGCAGGTTTTTTTAATCATAAACAAGCAATAATGATGAGACCCATTGGCGTGTGGAAGCTCTCAGTTGCCATGGCATTAACAAGATCTCATTATACTCAGAGGATGCGTGTGAAAATGTGTGGGAGTGTGTGTGTGGATGTGTGCATGTTCAAATACAAAGACAAAGAGATTTTTTTGGACTGAATTTTGATGAATTTGAAAAAGTAAGTGTGTTTGTTTATGACTCGATGATCTGGTGTTATATGAAGATTCTTTTTATCATAAATGCCTTTATTTGTCAGTAACGCACCTGCTCTGATGCACAGCACTTAAATTTTGATAACCAATTAAAAAAAAATTTACATTTATAAATATACCATTAAAAAATTAAGTAAATTTTATTTTAAAAAGAATGCATTTAATTAATCAAAAGTAACAGTAAAGATATTTATAATGTTACAGAATATTTCTTTTTCAAATAAATGTTGTTCTTTTGAGCTTTTAATTCATCAAAGATTCCTGAAAACAGATTTTATACAAAAAAAAAACACTTTTTAAAATTGTTAATAATAAGCAATGTTTCTTGAGTATCAAACCATCATATTACAATGAAGAATTCTGAAGAGTCATGTGACACTGAAGACTGGAGTAATGATGCTGAAAATTCAGTGTTGTCATCACAGAATAAGTTACATTTTAAAATATTCTTTAATAATATTTTGAAATATGACTGTTTTTACAATATTTTTGATCTAATAAATGCAGTATTTGTGTATGTAACAATAAATACCATTTTGTTGCTCTTTAATGTGTCGTGACAGATCGCTGTAGCGCCTCAGTTCAAGCGGCACACATGAACCGATCGTCTTTTTATATTTACTAGTTAAAGCATGAAATAAACATGAATTAACATCAGAACGTATTTTATTTAAACCGCAGAAAGACGTCAATGCACACCATTTTTCAAGTTTAAGCCTACCGACGTTAATCTGCTCTCCTGTCTGATTTGTTTGTCGGACAGAATGGCGAATTCGGCATTATGATTGGTCAGATCGCCTGTCAATCAAGCTTTCTGCGAAGGGTCAATTGAGTTCTTTAATTTGAATTGAATTTGAATTGAGGTATCAAACAGGATGTGTAATTGCAATTTGAATGTGAATGCATGAAAGCAAAATCAAAATAATTGAAATTCATAACTAATTTTTAACTGAAAAAAAACTATGTTTATGTAGACAACCTTTACATTGTTCCTTGAGATTCATTTTAAAAGTTTTGAGAGAAAAGCTGTAAAAAGTAATAAAGTAAACCTTGAAGTTTGGATGGATGGGTGGATGAATAGATGGATGATAGATAAATGGGTAGATGGATGGGTAAATAGATGGCTAGATAGATGGATGAGTAGATAGGTTTTGTGTATGCTATGTAATTTTGAAAAGTCTATAGAAAATTGTAGTTTATATATTTCTTTATATTGAATGATTTAAGTTTATTAGACTATAAACTTCTGTTTTGATTATTCCATTTTGATATGTAATAAGCGTTTGCTGCTAGCAGTGAAATCACTTTGGGTTGTTTTGTCGCTACTGTATGTGTGAACGCTCTCTGAGCAGCCAGATTTACTCTAGCTGACCTCTGGTGCCTTCTTACACTGTACGATTTCTCTCTCATTGACAGCCTGGTCGACATGCACCGGCACAAATTCAGATCAAGGTGGCTGCTGGCGGGCAAATAAACAATGTGGAGACATCCCTTGTTCCTTTTTCAACCTTCTGAAAGCATTCTGAGAATGCCTTTTTAATTGACTCCTGATCTACCCTCCCCTGAGGCCGGCTGGGGCAGGGCAGCTGGGGTTACTAACACAACATGTGTGATGGTCTTTCCTCTTAGCTCCCCACAGTAGTGCACTGGGACAGCCATGCAGAGCAGCTGGAGGAAGGCATTGGTCGGAAATGACCAGTTAGCAGTTGCAGTTGGTGGGTTCAGGTTTACAGAGGAGTGGCAGCTTCTTCTGAGGGATCGAAACACAAAAGCAAGTCCTTAATGAGATCCACCAGATGGATGACCAGCTAAACTCACTCAGTGTGGACGCCCGACGCTGAGAGATATCAGTGAACGCTTTATCGCGAACAGAGGCCCCACACCTCCCGCTTTACGGAGGAAGTGATGACACAATCCGTTGAGTGTGATCTGATAGTGTGAGAGCTCCATAGCAACCTGGCTAACGCGGAGCAGAGGTACGAAGGGAGACAGTGATGAACGCTATAACAACGGCAGGTCGCAGGTTTTTTTAATCATAAACAAGCAATAATGATGAGACCCATTGGCGTGTGGAAGCTCTCAGTTGCCATGGCATTAACAAGATCTCATTATACTCAGAGGATGCGTGTGAAAATGTGTGGGAGTGTGTGTGTGGATGTGTGCATGTTCAAATACAAAGACAAAGAGATTTTTTTGGACTGAATTTTGATGAATTTGAAAAAGTAAGTGTGTTTGTTTATGACTCGATGATCTGGTGTTATATGAAGATTCTTTTTATCATAAATGCCTTTATTTGTCAGTAACGCACCTGCTCTGATGCACAGCACTTAAATTTTGATAACCAATTAAAAAAAAATTTACATTTATAAATATACCATTAAAAAATTAAGTAAATTTTATTTTAAAAAGAATGCATTTAATTAATCAAAAGTAACAGTAAAGATATTTATAATGTTACAGAATATTTCTTTTTCAAATAAATGTTGTTCTTTTGAGCTTTTAATTCATCAAAGATTCCTGAAAACAGATTTTATACAAAAAAAAAACACTTTTTAAAATTGTTAATAATAAGCAATGTTTCTTGAGTATCAAACCATCATATTACAATGAAGAATTCTGAAGAGTCATGTGACACTGAAGACTGGAGTAATGATGCTGAAAATTCAGTGTTGTCATCACAGAATAAGTTACATTTTAAAATATTCTTTAATAATATTTTGAAATATGACTGTTTTTACAATATTTTTGATCTAATAAATGCAGTATTTGTGTATGTATATTATTACATACATAGGTATACTTGTATGTGTTTGTATATTCTAAATGCATATTGCTGAATTAAAGAAAGAACATTTTGAAAAGAGAGGAAAAATGATATAGAAAGGAAACAGCAGCAGCAGCAATTGAAACCATCCCAGAATCCCTGAGAGCAAGTGTTGTTTATTTATATTGGTAAGTGTACTGGACATGCCCTGGCGTGGCCAGGGCAGTTTTCTCTAGCAGCGATAGGGATCTTGGGTAAATACACAGCCTGGAGGTGTGTCCGCCTTGTGCTGCACAGCCTGCTAGTTAGAAACACTGCATCAATTCCCCACCTCCTGCTGCACACAGGAAATCAGTATCTTGTCGCTCTTGAGCCGCCCAACAGCTACCTGTGCCACCACACTTGGGGATTTCAGCCCCTGCCCTTGAGAGCAAAATGATGTGTTATTTCTTCAGCTGTCTGAAGCTTCGGCCAGCTCCTATCTTGCAGAAATAATGTGCGCAGTAGGAAGAGCTCATGGGAAAACACCCCAAACCAGACATTTGTTTTCAAATGGTCAACATCAGGCATCCTTATTATGCTGTTTAGTTGCTGCATTCAGAGTGTTAGAAAGCCCAGTGACCTTACATATCTGAACCTTATTCATAATAAGCACTTAGTTTACTCAACCATACACTTAACCACATGATTCTGTTGCCACAGTTACAATATAAAAACTCTCAGCCAATCAGATCTTCATCAGTGGAGGTCTAGAATAGCCAGTTACAGCTCACAACACAACTGCCCTACAGTCATAGTGATGCTCATCTAGTAGTGACTGCATCCATTCTACTATCAGAATTATCAAGGGCTAATGGATAGAGATACTGCCCTACAGATGTTTTGAAACTCTGGTATGTTTTGTTGTTGTTGTTGTGATGAAGAAGAGTCAGTAAGATAAAAAAAAATTTTTGACTTTTATTAAACAAGGATAAATTAAATTGTGAACTTTTTTATAATGTAACAAAAGATTTATATTTTAAATAAATAGTTAATTTTAACTTTGTATTTATCAAAGAATCCTAAAAAAAATGTTTCACTGTTTCCACAAAAATATTAAGAAGCACAACTGTTTTCAATGTTGATGAGATTAGATAAGATTTATTATGAAATGTTTTTTGAGCAGCAAATCACCATATTACATTTTTTCTGAAGGATCATGTGACAGCAAAGACTGAAGCAATGACTGCTGAAAATTCAGCTTTGTCATCACAAGAATAAATTACATTTTAATATATATTCGTAGAAAACAGTTATTTAAAAAAATATTTTATATATTTCATATTTTACATTTATTAATATTTCACATTATTACTTGTTTTATTGTATTTTTTATCAAATAAATTCAGCCTTGAGCATAAGAGATATCGTTCAAACCCCAAACCTCTGAATGGCAATATATATTTGCTTTCAAACTATCAATTGTCTATGCAGAGCTTGGAATATGATGCACAAGCCATATGGACTTTTTTTTTTTTTTTTTTTAACTAGACAGACATTGTCACTATAAATCATTGTTGTTGTGTTTTGTCCATGGAATAAAAACATTGTACAGGTTTGAAGAGACACAAGGGTGAGTAAATACTGAGCAAATTTTAATTTCTGAGCCAACTACTCCTTTAAACAAATATTAAAGTGATGACAAACTTTGCTAAAGTGCAAATGACATTCTAAAAGCCAGAAATCTCTATACACATATTAATAAATATCCAAGCGTTCCCAACATCTGCATCATTGCTCATGTATGTTGTATGGCTTAGATGAAAATCATGCCAGCACACCTCACACATATAGTACTGTAATCTCTCTTACACGCACACACACACCATTACCTCATCCATGACAAACATTCCTATTCTACCCAGCAACGCTCCTTAATAACAGCCCCCCCATTTCCCTCTGGCCACAGACAGACCCAGCCACGCACACCAATCCCGGCGCTGAGCCTCCAACGCGTGGCTTTCCCTTGCTGGAGGAGGGGTGGGGGAGAGTTCCCCATCTTTCTGCAGGCTGGCTGTTTTTACCATGCTCACAAACGTGAATTAATTAGAGAGCCAACAAAAAGGCTGATGGCGTCGGGGTCACTCATGCATACTGCAGCCCAGTACAGTAGCGGCTCAGCGGGGGTCTGGCGTACTGTCTGCCCATCTGAGGTGGCGTGAGTATGAGGGGTCAACCCGTGACTGGCAGGCTCTCATACGCACAGATATACTCACATACAGACAGCCTGTCTGAGAAACAAGCTGTAGTAAAGCATAATGTCACCACTGCAGGGTAAAGGCGTGTGACAGCACATCTGACCCAGTAATGGAGGGAACGTGCCAGTCTGGATGTTTTCACGCAAATGTGTTTATGTGGTATTAAAGTGTCAGGAAATGGGGCAAAATAAAATGCAATGATAAAAAGAAAAGAAACTTCACAAATGGAATTAATTTTCAATTAATGATACATATAAAGTTAAATAAATAACTAATTATAACTAATTATAATTATAAATAAGTATAAAAAAAACATTCTTTAAAATAATATACATATGTAATCTTTAAAATAAAAAAATATACACACATGTCTGTGATGAAAAACTGTTAGAAATTAATTTGATTCTCAGTTCCAAAAGAAGAATAAGGAAGTAAGTCTTAAAATACTAAAGAGTCATTAGACAGTTTTAAGACAGTTACAAACTCTCTTGCAAGTACACTTTGTAACATCTTGCTTAGCTAGATAGAAGCTGTTTTAGGCATAGATATCCTCATGGTAGTCACAATAAAGGCTTTAGATGATATTCCTCTTTGAAATTTAACCCCTAAATTGTTTTTAAACAATTTGGTTGTAGAGGTTTGTTTGAGCATTAGAGTGTATTTTTGGGCTGTGGACAGGGATAATACTGCTGGATCAGTCTTGGTCATTGTGTTAAGATGTGCTGGGAATTGTTTCAGAGCTATGATTTTACCCAGATAAATATATTGTATGTAATGAGTTATTTATATTGCTGATCACTGGAGATGGGAGAAACAATAAGGAAAGAGAGTGCATGTGTGTTAGAGAGAAGCAACATTCAAACATGTGACGTGTACAGGCAGGTGCTAGTGGAAATGCATGACCATTTGCCAAGGATGTGAGCCTGACACATTCATACACATACACACACGCGCGTGCGCAGGCCTTGAACAGATGTAGTGTGCCGTATTAGTGCAGGAGGGTGTAACATTAACCCTGGCCTGCTATCTTTCTGGGACCTGTCTCTCTCTCAGCTGCTGGGGTGCCAGACAGACCCTGGTTTCCTGTGTGCTGCCCACACTGAGCAAGTGCACGAGCAGAGGTGATTCTACACCCTATTTAAGAAGGCTTCAGACCCCCTTGTCTATCATACTAGCCTCCCTAAAAATATGTGATTAATGCAGCTGTCACCACCAAACTCAATGAAAGCTGGTTACCGCCTTAGAAGAAATAAAAAAGGAAATTGTGAGATGAAGTTTAAAACAAATAAAAATTTATGCATTTGGCAGTTGCTTTCATTCATAGCGACTTGCGACATTGCATTCAAGATATATATAAATATGAATTTCTATCAGTCCTTGTATTCCCTGGGAATTCCCTAGCGCCATCCATAAATGTTTGAGCTACAGAAATGCACTTAAAATAAAATAAAATAAAATCACACTGATATAAAGTCAGTGTCACAAAAAAAGCCAAAATAGTGAGAGATAAAGTTGCAATTATAAAAAAAATTAATGTTTGTTGTATTAGAGTGTCAGGGCATGGAGGAAAATTAAATACAGTGACAAAAAGAAAATTCAATTCATTTCTGATAATAATACAAATAAAATTTAAAAAACACCAATAGTTTTAAAATAAATCATATTTTTAAAATAATTCTTAAAAATAAATTATTAAATAGTAATAAATATTTAATTAAAAAATAAATAAAAACAATTTCATTTTAATATCTTGGTCATGTCTTCTAGTAAGCAGTTTGTTCTAGAAAAATAAAATTGCGTTTATGAATACTAAGAATTACCTTTATTTTTATTTAAAAAAATTTTTTGGTGAATCCATGTATGATCGCCTCAGACCCCTAAAAGTATGCAGTTACGTGATCTTTATGAGATGTTTACAGAAAAATGTAGCTGTATACAGTTATTGAGTCCAAAATGTTGCACAGATTGGACTGGACATGGTGTTACAGGTAAATTGGGGCGGAATGGAGTTCCACCCAGGGGTCGAGGTTTGGCTTGTTTACTTTGGACCAAATACACTTTTTTGCACACCACATTTGCTTTTTGGTTTATTAAAAATGCTACTGCGGCGAATATTGAACTTGCATCCTTTTGACCTCAAAAAAGGTCTCTCTAAACTGCCACATTCTAGAATCTCTGCAGACTCTTGTGCATGAGAGCATCTGTGTGAGTGAGCATGTTTGTGAGTCTCAAGGGCAGGTCTGAACCCGTCCACATGGGGTCACTGACCTGTCATTAAGGCCTCAGACATTATACTGCAGTCTACAGCTCTAGTACTTTAAATAGTGCTCTGTTAATTTTCAAATGGGATATTCGTGTAACAATATGACAGTCTTGACGGAAGAAATCAGTCCCAGTATGTGTATAGGTGATATGAGGTTGCGTGAAGCACAGTTGTCATTCCCAGTTCCCACACAGCTGCTCGGCGAGCACAGAAATAGTTAAAGCATTTGAGTTATTGAAGAGTTAAGAGTTACAGATCACTGAGCGTTTGTTCTCTGATCCGTTGATGTTTTACCCCCACAGCCCCTGTCAACAGCTCCTCAAACGATTTCTCTTACTTTTGCTCTCATGTGTGCTTTTATTTTTTAAATAATGCGAGCAGCACTTCCTGTGCCTCAAACGGAGATCCTTTGAGATTACAGGAAGAACATCATGGGATTTCATGGGCTTGACTGCATGTGTGTGTTGAGGTGAGCATGTGTTTGCCCTTCTGTGCATTAGTATGAGCAGTGTGTCTCTGAAAAGGTGGCGTTACACATGAATGTGCCGTGCATTGTGTCAAAGGCTGGTGTGTAGGACTTGTGTCACGGCTGAAGGTGAAGCATGACTGTGCATGTGTTAGCATACAGGGAACACTAACTCTGTGGTCCAAAGCTAAACACTATCCAGCATAGGCTTAAAACCAGCTTGAAACTATAAAGGTTTACTACACAGCCTTAAAGGGATAGCTAGTTTACCTAGACATGAAAATCCTGTCATTATTTACCCATTGTTCCAAAGCATTGTGATATTCTTTCTATTGTGAAACACAAAAAGAGATGTTTAGCAGAATGTTCAAGCTGCTCTTTTCCATACAATTAAATTGTTTGGTGATTTATATTGTAAAGCTAAATAAAAATGACCCAGCAGAATTCGCAAAATTTCACATCAGCAAAAAAAGTGCATTGTCAATAGGGTAGCAATGCATGAATCACAGCTCAAACAGAAGTCACTTTAAAACCAAGTAGCTTTCTGTCAGTAAGTGTGCGAATCCATGTGACTAATTTGAACTTTTTGCAAAATCTGCTTGGGAAAACCTTTCGCCCTCTCACAAAATTCATGATTACACAAATTCCTGTTGAAAATATTCTTATTTTGATTGGGGAAACAATAAATATGACACACCTTAAAGAACAAAGTTTGCATTCCTGAATAAAAATGTATCTGAAAAATACAAGAAATTGACCTAGCTTTAAACAACATATGATCACAAAACATTAATATATAGAAATTATATAAAAGTCTAAAATAAAGTGATGGTCTAAATATTCTGTGCTATGTATGGGACTCAAATCAGTGAACCTTTTTATGAATATGTTCACTACAAGAACCATCCAAATGAACCAATATAATGGAATGAATAAGACTTTTCAATACTAAAATTGAAGAGAGTGAACAAGTGTGCTTGCTTGTACAGTTCTGGCACAAGGTTAAACTGAGATGCGTGTCATACAACATCATGTCCTAAAATGACACCTTAACATACAGTACGTCTGCCTATGTCACAGAAATCCCTCCTGCATTAGACACAAACATGCAGCATGAGAATCGCTGAGCGCCATCTGACTATAGCGGTAACTGAATATTGACAGCAGCTTCAGGGATGGGAAATCATTCGAATTCAGCACTTTTGCTGATGAAGGATTTTTCCGTACAGATATAAAGCTTCACTTTGATGAATGTTCCCGTTTTCGTTTACATCAATATGTTTTTGTCAGAAAGCTAACCGAGTGTGGCTATTTCTCTGTGTGCGATAGATAAAAGAAAGCATGTGTTTCTCCAGCCCCTCTAGAACAAGCCCACTCTCTGATGTTTTGGTCAATACAAAAGCGTCATGTCTCACACATGCACATAACGGTGTGTTTCAGCTGCTGTCTTCACATATTTTCTGATTTCTCTTCCTCCAGGCTCCGACTGTTCCAGAAACTTCACCATTCCGTCAGGTGTGATCGAGTCGCCCGGCTTCCCTGACAAATACCCCCACAATCTGGAGTGCACCTTCATCATCATCGTCCCTCCTCACATGGACGTCACCCTCACCTTCCTGACTTTTGACCTGGAGAACGACCCCTTGCAGGGCTCGGAGGGCGAGTGCAAGTACGACTGGCTGGAGGTGTGGGACGGCCTCCCGCAGGGTGAGTCTAGATGTTGTAATCCTGAAGAATTCAGTTTGGATTTACAGTCGAGGTTCGGATTAGACCACGGTATTCCAAAGTCCAGACCACCCGTGACTTTAAGAGGATTGCGTTTCCCATTTCCCTCTGACCTCATTGTCTGCTTTGAGATCAGTATGTTGCATGTCTGCCGTACGTAATTTGGTCACTTAATGATTTCTAATCCACATGCCGTTCACTATCGCACTATGGACCATCTGGTTGGTTTATCCACCAGTCTATACAGCTGTTGGCTCTTGCCCTGTGACACGCACCACCCGTCCTTTGGCCGCTGCGCTTGCAGCTCCGCCGGTATGACGCTCAGGCGTGTTGCTGTCGTGCTGTTACTGCGGCTGCCGCTGGAGCTATTTTAGTAGCGAGCATTGGCAGATGAAAGCGGAGCCCAGGGCCTTGCTTTGCCTTATCTGCGCCAGGCGGGGCCAAAAAGCCACGGAACCCATATTCTTCTGCACGTAGGGGTGGAGGAGACGGAGGACGGGGGGTAACAGCAGCCATGGTAACCTTTATCAGGAAAGTGAAAATGGGGCATGAATAACACTGCAATAGGATTTACTCCTTGTCTGGAACAGAGCGCTGTGGAATACACTCTTTTTCCCCCAGCTGTCTTATTAATGCTTCAGCCCCGAGACCCCCATACTGCCCCCACCCTTGCCTTTCTGCCTCTGGGTTGGGCTTCATATTGTAGCGCTGCACACGCTCATGTAATCAGACACAATAACTGTAGACACTAAAACGTAACAGTATATTTAAGGTGGTCTAATAAATCTAACCAACTTGACCAAGAACGTCAGGTTCAACAGCTAGTAGTACAGTTCTCATTATATAATATAATAAAAAAGCCCATACTCGTTATTGTAATGTGTTTGCATGTTATGGTTGTATGTTTTATACTGTCCAATCCATATTCATTACTGTTATGAAAATATAGTGGAAAATATGTTTAACTGTGCAAATGCATCTTTATTTGCTTTATGAAAAAAATATATATACTACTTAATATTATATTATTTTCATTAGATTTAATTTTTTTTTTCAATTTCACTGACATTTTACACCATATTTTTATTTTTCGTAAATAAAATCAGTGGAAAACGTCTTCATTTTCCATATGAAGAAAAAATATAATTCAATTTATTTTTATAGCGTGTGCTACTTAATATTATAATATTTTCAATATTATTTTTAATATTGAAAAATACCTATTTTTACATTTCACTTTATGAAATATGATAATACAGTGGAAAATTGGCTTAACTGTGCAATTTATGTTCTATATATGTATAATATATCAATATAATTTGTAATACTTAATATTATAATTTTGTCAATATGCAATATACATTTTCCTTGCTGAGAAAAAGGAAGCCTGCTTTTACATTTGCCGGATTTTATTTACATTTTCTTTTTGAAATGTGATTTTTGAAGGGGGTTTGTAAGCAACTTTCGATAAGCAAGATTCACACACACACATATAGCGTCCTGATCAAAGTAGTATACAATAGTCACCTGATTTGATCATCAACACCATCAAAGGCGAGAGAGAGAGTTATTTCAAGCTCCCGTTCGAGAGCACTTGCGGTATTAAAGCCCTTTCCTCTCCAAAAGAGAAGAAAATCAATGTACTTGATTGATATGAGGCTATTTCACCCATCCGGGACTCTGTGTGTGTGTGTGTGTGTGTGTGTGTGTGTGTGTGTGTGTGTGTGTGTGTGCGTCAGGATGGAGGATGGATTCATTACTGTGAGACAGCAGCCTCTCTACAGCATTACAACCTGACCAAACTAAATCATATACATTTGTTGACAGATAAACGTCCCAGAATTCAGAGAGGTGGTGTTGTATAGGTTTTAGGCACATAAACAGAATAACCAGCCTTATCTTATGAGTGGCCAGCTGCAGCAAATGAGACCCGTTCACATCCCAGCACTGAGAAACCATTTCCTACATTTGTGTTTTGCAGTGGGACCTCTGATTGGGCGGCACTGTGGTACCAAAATCCCCTCTGAAATACAGTCATCCACTGGTATCCTCTCTCTGTCCTTTCATACGGATATGGCCGTGGCCAAAGATGGATTCTCTGCTCGCTACAACATGACTTTCAAGGAGGTCAATGACAGTAAGTCATGTTTTTTTCTTTGAGCTTCGAAACTGAACTGTTGGTCCATCTACCAATACAAAAATGTAGTTGGAACTAAATGGAACCTACTTAAGAGGGTGTTTTTTTTATCTTTTTAACAAGTTTTTTTACATAAACTGAACAAACCCGTTCAATATGATTCAATAAAATTAATCAGACTACAAAGTTAGTAGCAACACTGCTGTTTATTTGCGTGTCTGTCTTTTATCTCTGCTTTAATATAAGAAAAATTCTGTGTTCCTCAGATTTCCACTGCAGTAATGCTCTTGGCATGGAGTCAAACAAGATCAGCGATGACCAGATCTCTGCGTCATCCTCCTTCTATGATGGCCGATGGTCCCCAAGACAGGCTCGACTTAACTTTGAAGATAACGCTTGGACGCCCAATGAGGACAGCAACAAAGAATACATCCAGGTGAGGTTTCCTCTCTCTCACTTGCGTGTCTACAAGTTCCCATTCTTCTCAACTTGCTTACAATGCATTGTGGAATCTCAAAAGTCTTGTGAACAGACATATGGATTTGAGATTTCTGGTTCTGGCAGGAAGTCGGCCGGGTTAGGTGCTACACCAGGCCTTCAAAATGAGCCTCATTACTTTTGGTGTTACTTTAAGTGGTGTGTCGTATTTGTGTCAGGATGCTGCTGAGTTGTGGGCTTCTGGTAGAGCTCACAGCTGTTGTGTTGTGTTAACACCTGACATCACTCCCTCGCTCTCAGGGTCCACGGCCCAGGCATCCATCTTGACAAACCGCTGTCATAAATGCCAACATGCCCGAGGACCATACTTCACCCAGACGCTTTGGCTCTGTTGTGTGTGTGTTCAGAATAAGCGAGGTTGTTCTGTTTTAGGTGTGTACATGCAGCTGAGATCTGTGTATCATTGATATCCGTTGATTTATCCAGGGTTTCAGGGTAACTTAACTGATGAAGTTACCTTAAATGAATGCTGTGGGCACAATACGAGTTAAGATCTGTTGTTGAAAGCATCTGTGGCATAATATTGTTTACAATGGAAAATAATTTAGACTTTTACTATATTTTATTTTAATTTACTTTTCTATTTTGTTTTATTTGTGTGTGTGTGTGTGTGTGAATGCAATATACCTTTAACATGTCTGTATGTTCAGCTCATAGCATGAGATTGTGTGTGTGTGTGTGTGTGTGTGTGTGTGTGTGTGTGTGTGCGTCAGGATGGAGGATGGATTCATTACTGTGAGACAGCAGCCTCTCTACAGCATTACAACCTGACCAAACTAAATCATATACATTTGTTGACAGATAAACGTCCCAGAATTCAGAGAGGTGGTGTTGTATAGGTTTTAGGCACATAAACAGAATAACCAGCCTTATCTTATGAGTGGCCAGCTGCAGCAAATGAGACCCGTTCACATCCCAGCACTGAGAAACCATTTCCTACATTTGTGTTTTGCAGTGGGACCTCTGATTGGGCGGCACTGTGGTACCAAAATCCCCTCTGAAATACAGTCATCCACTGGTATCCTCTCTCTGTCCTTTCATACGGATATGGCCGTGGCCAAAGATGGATTCTCTGCTCGCTACAACATGACTTTCAAGGAGGTCAATGACAGTAAGTCATGTTTTTTTCTTTGAGCTTCGAAACTGAACTGTTGGTCCATCTACCAATACAAAAATGTAGTTGGAACTAAATGGAACCTACTTAAGAGGGTGTTTTTTTTATCTTTTTAACAAGTTTTTTTACATAAACTGAACAAACCCGTTCAATATGATTCAATAAAATTAATCAGACTACAAAGTTAGTAGCAACACTGCTGTTTATTTGCGTGTCTGTCTTTTATCTCTGCTTTAATATAAGAAAAATTCTGTGTTCCTCAGATTTCCACTGCAGTAATGCTCTTGGCATGGAGTCAAACAAGATCAGCGATGACCAGATCTCTGCATCATCCTCCTTCTATGATGGCCGATGGTCCCCAAGACAGGCTCGACTTAACTTTGAAGATAACGCTTGGACGCCCAATGAGGACAGCAACAAAGAATACATCCAGGTGAGGTTTCCTCTCTCTCACTTGCGTGTCTACAAGTTCCCATTCTTCTCAACTTGCTTACAATGCATTGTGGAATCTCAAAAGTCTTGTGAACAGACATATGGATTTGAGATTTCTGGTTCTGGCAGGAAGTCGGCCGGGTTAGGTGCTACACCAGGCCTTCAAAATGAGCCTCATTACTTTTGGTGTTACTTTAAGTGGTGTGTCGTATTTGTGTCAGGATGCTGCTGAGTTGTGGGCTTCTGGTAGAGCTCACAGCTGTTGTGTTGTGTTAACACCTGACATCACTCCCTCGCTCTCAGGGTCCACGGCCCAGGCATCCATCTTGACAAACCGCTGTCATAAATGCCAACATGCCCGAGGACCATACTTCACCCAGACGCCTCGGCTCTGTTGTGTGTGTGTTCAGAAGGTTGTTCTGTTTTAGGTGTGTACATGCAGCTGAGATCTGTGTATCATTGATATCCGTTGATTTATCCAGGGTTTCAGGGTAACTTAACTGATGAAGTTACCTTAAATGAATGCTGTGGGCACAATACGAGTTAAGATCTGTTGTTGAAAGCATCTGTGGCATAATATTGTTTACAATGGAAAATAATTTAGACTTTTACTATATTTTATTTTAATTTACTTTTCTATTTTGTTTTATTTGTGTGTGTGTGTGTGTGTGAATGCAATATACCTTTAACATGTCTGTATGTTCAGCTCATAGCATGAGATGTGTAGGGCTGGTGTAGGGCAATAGCACATACAGTTTGTACAGTATAAAAACCATTACGCCTATGGAATGTCCCCACAATTCACAAAAACAAAAATGTGTGTGTGTGCGTGTGTGTGTGTGTTTATTTTATTTTATTTCTCCAGTATGGCACTTGCAAATTAGGGCTAACTGTTAAAAACATACTGTTTCAAAATAATGTCCAAAAAAGGGCCGTACTGTATTATGAAGGAATCTAATTTCAGTGAATTTTAGGTTATTTTTATTTATTTATTCATTTATTTATTTTTTGTTTTGTTTTTTATTTTATTTATTTAAGCAAAAATAATGGTAAATACAGTAGGGCACTTACTAATTGGTGCCATTATATTCTTTTATTTTATTTTCAGATCACCTTTGCAAAATATTTTTTTTCTGCTCAGTATTATGACCATGTAAATCTTTTTTTTTTTTTACTGAGAAAAGAGACAAAATTATCTTCTGTGGTAATCAACATTATTCCACAGATGCTGATGATAGCGTTTAACTTGTATTGAACCCATAACATCTCTTTAACATCTCATCAGATCTTCTCTTATGCTCTTTTCTCATTGTTTCTCTCCCTCTCTCTTTATTACTATTCATCAGGGACTCGCCTCTCAGACGTGGTAGGCTACATCTCTCTCTCTCTCTCTCTCTCTCTCTCTCTCTCTCTCTCCCTGGTGTCTGGGCGCATGCAGGGGTTGATGATGCACAGCCCGCTCTGATGGTAACAGCCACTTGATTGATGAGGGTCCTTTCCTTGGAATAAATAGTTAGCAGCAGTCCTGGGTTCTATTGATTTTTTTGTCTAGGTGTGTTTCTCTGTGGCCCTAAGCAGCTTTACAGAAGGTTCTAGGTGTGTGTGTGTGTGTGCGCACGCTCATATCTGTGTGTGAAAGCCACACCTGTCTCTCTGACAGATAACAAACACTGCAGTTTTCCTGCTCATGTTCGGATGACATCCCGCTGAGCAGAGAGAGCCGAGGATCATGGGTAACAGCTCTCCTTAGGACGGGAGCTGAATGCCTGATTAAGGAGCTCACTGCGGTAGAGGCGGAGGGGCAGAGAGGCGGCTCTCACACCGCAATCATCATCATCATCATCGTTGCGGGGGGGGTCCGGAGCGCGAGGGAGGGTGATAATCTGTGTGGAGAGAGGGAGAGTTGAATGAAGGTGGTTAGTATCGATCAGAGCTAAGGTGATTGATCTTAAGGCTCTGATAACACCTTCGCTGCCGCCCGTGATCTGCAGGGAGGGGATGCCTCATATTCCCACAGCTCTATCCATCTTTCAGCTCTTCCCTCTATCTCATTCCTCTCACATCCCTCTCTCATCTCTCCTTCTGCTTCTTTACTTATCTCACTCTCTCATCATCCTGATTTTAGTGGGATTGCTAAGGAAACTAGAATACAATATTAAAGTAAATTAAAGTAATATAACTGGAAAATCAAACACTAAAATAATAAATGTTCATGGCTCCAAAACAAACTGAAATTAAGTAAAAAATAGTAACAAATTAATTTTAGTTTGGTTTTCAATTTTACACAATATGTTGTAACACTAGACAGCCCTGAGAAATGTAATATTTACAATTATTTTTAATTGATAAAATTTTTTTTATTTAGTTTTAGTTTAATTCAATGTAATAAAATATATCCTTAAACAATATCAAAAATATATGCAAAAATATATAAACTTAAATTAAAAACTAAATTATCTGAAATTATTAATAAAAAAAAAATCTAGGCTGATATTTACGACTAGGGCTTTGTTCAAATCTGTTATCCAAAGCAATAAACATTTTAGTGCATGACATTTGTCAAATTTGCGAATTTGTCTGTCCACACTAGCAATGAAACTGTGATGTGACATTATGACAACCAATCTGAAGATATTTGAAAGTTAATATACTTTAATGTGGACCATAATTTTGGGTAGATGGGGCTACCCAGTACAACCCACAGAAACAGAAAACCAAGCAGTCGACAAAATGCCCTGTCATAATTAATTACAACAAAAACCCTTATAACAGCACAGATTTAATTTAATTTTTCCATTTGTTTTTTCCTTAGGTGGACCTGCACTTCCTGAAGGTCCTGACAGGCATCGCCACCCAGGGTGCAGTCTCTAAAGAGACACACAAGTCCTACTTCGTCACCACTTTCAAGCTGGAGGTCAGCACTAATGGAGAAGACTGGATGATCTACCGCTACGGCAAGAACCACAAGGTACGATCACGTGGGAACGGCACCTGTGAGAGATAAAGCACTCAGTTGTTCTGTTTTCCTGTGCTGGTTATAGAGATGAAGTAATGTGCATGTGAGACTCAGAGAACCAGAAAAGAACTGAAAAGGTGATAGTATAGTTTCTACCCAGTTTCTGTGATGGGTTAGTTAAATTGCTGGTTCTATTAGCTTAACTAATAAGAAAGACCAATCTAAGATCTTAATGCCAATCTAAGATGCTCCTTTTAGATGTCCAGGCTGATGGGAGAAACTAGACAGGACTCCGTTATTAGAAACCGAGTGAACATGCTCGAGTGGAAAGAAAATGGAAGAGAACGGAGAGAGTTGAAAAAAGTGGAAAGGCCTATGTAAAACTAATCATCTCTAATCTTCATTTATTAACAAATCCTCTGGAAATCCTGTATGGAGTTGATTGCTAGACAGGGGAACATGTGAAAGCTCTGATGTTAGCGTAATGATTTTGGAAGAAGCTGTAAAAAACTTCAGCCGCCACTGAGAATAACCTGCCGGATACGACCCCGGCCACCACCAAATGGCGTTTGGGTCTTTAGCCCCGGACCTCCTGCTGGAATAGCCTCTGGCTTTAATCTTCCAGAAAATCTCAGAGCTCTCTCTCCCTTAATGTGCTCGCTGTTTTTGCGGCTTTGGTTTCAGTTCAGCTAAGCTTTGTTAAGAAGTCTGGCTATGTCGGAATGGGTGATTCGCGCCTTATGGGAGGCGTGACTGGTCAGTGTCCATTTAGAAATGGTACTATTTAGTAATGTTCTGTTTATTCAAATGCCTGGAAGGAATATATTTCAATGTCGGCAGCTATCTAGCAAGATTCCTCAGTCCTGCAGACGAAAAGCATTCAGTCATGACTTTTTTTAATATCGCCTATATAGATTAACAGGAAATAGGGAAAAAAATGTAAATTTGCAATACTGTAAACAGTTTTGTATGTGAGCGTCATGTAAATGGATTTCGAGTCAGGCAGGTTATTATTTTTCAGGGCTGTGTGGTGATGGTTTGGGTTGATAGCACCACATCGGGCTCTCATCGGTCTCGAATAATGATGGTGGAGGTGTGTGTGTCCCTGGTCCAGAGGACACTGACAGATTGTGTGTGTGTGTACGGACAAACAGCAAGAGCTGCTGAGGAAGATCACTGTAGGCTGGTGGCTGATTGTAAGTGTGTGTGGTGTAAGTGTGATATCAGCAGAGCTGGGCTTAATTTCTTCTCAAACTGCCTCAGCTGCTGTGGCGGGTTTTCAGTTCACTACTAGATTACCTGCAGCACACTCATTCAGTCACTGCTAAATCAGATCTGATAAGATCTCACACAGACACACACAGTTGTGCTCCAAAACCTTCTTGTGTGCTGCGTATATAGGAAGCTACAGTATAAAGCAGCATCCTAACTGAAATGTAACCTTATAAGTTACATTACCTGATAGCTGATTTGGAACACTCTACACAGCAAAACTCCTTTAACGATTCAAACAGATATAATCATATTAATGTGCTTACCACTAATATACTAATGAGGATAACATATGCCATTTTAATTGGCTTGAACAATTTTTGAGACCTTTATTGTTCAGTATTTGAGACTTATCAGAATTCAGTATACAAGTTCAGCATAAAATTACTTAAAGGGTTAGTTCACCCAAAAATGAAAATTCTGTCATTAATTACTCACCTTCATGTCGTTCCAAACTTGTAAGACCTTCATTCATCTTCGGAACACAAATTAAGATATTTTTGATGAAATCTGAGAGCTTTCTGACCCTGCATAGACAGCAACGCAACTGACATGTTCAAGGTCCAGAAAGGTAGTAAGGACATTGTTAAAATAGTCATCAGTGTTTCAACCGTAAATTTTGAACGTTGTAGTTGCGATGAACGAAGGTGTTACAGGTTTGGAACGACATGAGGGTGAGTAATTAATGACAGAATTTTCATTTTTGGATGAACTATCACTTTAAATACATTTATAATACATTAATATTCATATAAAACCCTCATTAAAATATATTTAAAAATTTTAATATTGTAATAATATATCACTAATTTTCCTTTTTGTACTGCTTTTTTTATCAAATAAATGTAGCCTTGTTAAGCATAAGAAACTTCTGGGCAAGGATGCAGAGTGTTGCCGTAGAATTTGACCAAAAAAGGCAGCATATTTATGCCAGTTCATACCTACTGAAACAGTACCTACTTAAAATAGTGTTTAGCACTTTTGGAACAGAACTACAGATCCCCTTCTCTTTTACTGGAAACCCAGCACACAGAAACACATGCATATATACAGCCAATCCCACGACTGTGTCGTTTCCACACACTCCCTCCCGAGACTGTATCTGATAAAGCCATCAAAGTAATGACAGAACAATTTATGCTATTTTCACAAACATACTGTTTCAAATTGCAAGGAGGTCAAAAGGCCTCAATTCCATTTCCACTGGTGGGAAAAATAAGTGAGTCCCTACTGTAAGGTCCCACACCTGCTCTTAAGGTCATCGTGACCGTTTAAAGCAGCCTTGTCATTGACAGAGATCATTATGAACGTCTGGTAAATTCCTTGCTTGTTTAACAATACCATCAAGGGGGGGTTATATAGAGAGAGAGCATATGGTATGTGTGTTAACGTGTAAAATCCTAAGGCGAAGCAACAGAGAGCGCTGTCATGGGAGATGACATCAGCTCGGACTTCAAAACAGCAGCCTGACAGATCCGTCCATCTCTGTGCATTCCTCCGCTTCACATGGAGCGCGTGGATAATGGAAGACCGCTGCCAGATCCCGGGAGGACTCCTCTGTTCTTTGGGAGTGTACTGCTGAGGGTTTAACCTTTAGTGATGTCATAGACTAGAGAATAGATGCTCTTTGAGTCGAGTTGTCTGCATAAAGCACAGCCAGAGTGTGTGATGGTGGAATGTGTGAAAACCGTTTCACACATACTCAAACAAAAATACACAGTTACCTGTCTTTAGTGGGGTCGTGCAAATATGGTTTTCATTCACTGTGACAAATGGTGGTTTTAGAGGAAACATTTACACCTCTGAGGGTCATAAAACATATCGTCTGTTCTTCCAATTACAGTGTGTACCGATTCCAAGTTGACTTAAAGCGGCAATGTGTCATTTTTTTGTTGCTAGTTTCACCAAAATAGAAGCAGAATTGCAAAAAACGATGCATGTTTGAGAAACTTGTCTGGAAGTATTCCCACATCTGCTGGTTTCCTTGAAAAGACAGTAGGATTTTTCAATTGGCTTTTGGCTTATTGCAAACAAGAAGCTTTATAGGTTTAGTTTACCAAGATAATGCAATCACCTGAAGTAAAAAGCAAATGTTAGGGTATAAGCAATACCACAGTTGCACAACTTCCTCACCAACACTAAGCTTCTGACAATCTTTCAGTTTTTATTTAAAATCTACAAGTTGGGAAGTTTAAGTTAGAATAGTCTGCAAGAGCACAAGTATAAACACAATGAGGCTGTGAATATGGACTAGTGAGTATACTAGTGCTAGTGTACTAGTGACTTTTCCTATTCGTTGCAATGATTTTCCCAAGACAAGTCAAAGGTAATGTATGTTATGTCTTTGTATAAAACATGAAAAACCTTTGAGCTTGTCTCAACTATGAGCATGTCACCCTTGTTTCAGCCCAAAAACCCATAAAAATGAACAATGATGATGGAACCTGAAGTGCAAAAATAAATTTTTGGCAGATTTTTTTGGACTCATTCCTGCAGCACTTGATTGATCAAACAAAAAGGAATCCTTCTACAAGTTGCTTACTTATTTGAAATTTCCAGAATTTTTTTCAGAAACACAGTGGGAAGGTAAAGCAAGAGGGAGGGCTTCCACATTCCAATCCCTCCAACTCAATCTCACATGCAGACTGGGATTTAAGAGGAACGCAGGAACCAAATCAACATTTTTCATTGTTTTGTTTTCTCCTCCGAACAGGATCTAGTCTGTCAGCCATTGTAATCCAAAAGATGAGCTTCCACACTAAATAAGCTTTATAGAGGGAGTTTTGTGTTTTATATTTACAACATGTAGAATTGCACTCTTGAAGTTTTTGATTTAAATTTTGTCAGAAAGTATTTAGTAGTATTTAAAATTCACGACACATCACAAGCCCTACTAAACAATAAACACCTGCTTTCTGTCATATGGCAATCAGTGAATGGCAGCAACACACCAAATTTGGCCACAGTGTTCAGGTATACCCCTCATTGCTGTGCCACCAGCAGACTATCAGTCAAAACCATCCTTGACAGCAGAGCACACAGCCAAGGGCCGCCAGGGGCCCAAAGCCAACACACAGCCTCCAAACTGACGAAGGAAAAACTGACACATCAAGTTATACTTCATCTAAAGCTCTTCTGAACTTTCTAATTCCTCTATAATTATTCTACATGCAGTTTTTATGACCTCATATTAATCGAGAGGCTACATGGAATATTTGTACTTATAAAATAATTTGTCACAGAACTATTTCTGTTTGTCTCTCTCCATGTTTCTCCTCCTCTGAGGCTGAGCCTGCACTGGCCTGCAGCCAACTGGAGCCCGACTGCTCTGTCAACATCTTTATCTGGGCCGTGGAGGTGTGGGAGAGAGCAGGAGAAGGGCAGAGAGAGTAATGACTCGAGCAGAGCTGTAAACGCTGACCACATTTCCCAGCGGCCCCATCAGTCTGAGGGGAAAAAAACGCATGGCAGCGAGCCAATGCAAAGCAGCGAGAGATGGTGGGAACGAATGACAAAAAGACAGACAGGCAGAAAGATGGACAGAGCAGGGAACGCGGCACCTCTTTCATCTCCCATGACCCTGTTGTGGCCATGTGGCTTTCCGTAACCCAGCCCAAGCAGTCAGGCATTGTGGGAGAGAGTGTCCACTCTTTTGTGACCACAAATTCTCTCTTCTCTCTCTTTATTATATTAACAGTGACAACATCTCACAGGAGGCATGTGTGTGTGTGTGTCCTCACACTTTAACCTCATAGGGAGTTCTCTTTGGGGGATTTTTATTATTTAAGTAGACCGCCCTAGTGCCAGACATTTAAATAATTCAGACTCATTTTTTGGGGACTCCTCACCAGGAGGAACCTGCCCTGCTGGCCATCACTGAGGACCCATTTCATCTCATGAATATTCCCTCACACATACACATTTTCCTGTGCTGATGAATTTCCAAGGAATTCGTTCAATATAACTACTCCTGGACTGTCGGACGTGATTTTTCAATAATTCATATAACAGTTAATCTACATCCACCCTCATTGATCTGTCTGTGTGTGTGTGTGTGTGTGTGTGTGTGTGTGTGTGTCTAGACAGACCAGCAGCACTGTAGCCATTTGTGCTGTCAACAAATTCCTGTTTTTCCACAGGTATCTGGCATTGATTGGATCTTTTTGCATATGTATAAACAAAAACACACATGAGGTCTTGCATGACTTGAATCTAAACACTCCTTAACGTCTTTATCAACCTTTTTTATTGTTTGGTGTCAAACCTGGTGCTCAATAAGAAGAATCATGGCCTGTAGTTCCATGTGAGCTGTAAGAGTCTTCCTCATAGTCTTGCAGCCTGTTTTATTTAGTAATGAGTTGTATACAAAGCTAAATGCTCTTAAAGTTTGGCTGAATATCTGTGCAGCTCATTGAATTTTACAAATGAACATGATTAGTTGTGCGATATATAGTAATAGTGCAGGGCAGACCAGTTTTTACTGTAAATGTTTGAATATAAACACAGTCGGTTATCCCAAAGTGAATATAAACAATCAGGACAGAAATAAAACAGATATGTGTGAAAATGTAGTAATATATGTATATATATGTAATTTTGGGAATGTATTTCTGGAAAATTTCTGAACATCGTGGGTCCTTCCCAGTGTGTAAGTTAATAATGTTTAAATCATTATTTATCCTTTCATCTGCCAATAAGAGTACTCTTAACTTTGCTTAACAAGTTTTACCATGTTTAAATACCCTCCATATAAAAGTATAGCAGATTTTTCCACAAGAATCTGAAAACGTATGCTTGTATCTAACACCAGATACACTCAGACCCCACTCACATATAAAACATCATCACCTGAGACAGACAACACATACATGATCCCCCCACAGACAGCATGCTAGGAAACACTAGCAGCCATGCCTGAGGGAACGTGATATAACGTACTCAAATGCATAATTCATGATCGTAATTTAGCATAAACCTTCCAATGACGGCTGTGTCCATTTGCTATGTCTCTGACTACGGACACACATGCACACGCAGAGAGTACATCAATCAAAGATTACGTCTAGACTGCATAGTGAGAAGCAAACAACGAAAAACCGACAGTGTGAGGGCAAAAAAAAGGAGGGAAAGGATGCAAGGGTGGCCTTGTATCAGTAGACAGCAGGGTTGACAGCAGTTCTCCTGTTTCAGTGTGTGGGAGTCTGTCTTTACCAGCACCTGTGTGTCTGTCAACACAACACCAGTCAGGGGCCATTGTAGCTCAGGGATGCAAAGAAAACATTAGCAGGTGCTCGTGTGTGGGAAAGACGAAAGGAAATAATAAAGGTATTATAGCTTGGCTAGAAGCAGTATCTGACTCCGTCCCCTCTATAGATTGACTGCTGCTGTCAGAGTCCGGGACTTTGTCATTTCTGTCATTCCTCTCGTTTCCCCTTTCCCTCTGTCTTAGAGGGCCAGTGGGAAATCACTGCTTCTTCAGCTTCTTCTCAGCCTGCTCCCTAACGTCCTCATAGTAATTGGACTTCTCAATCCTGTTATGCCTTTTAGTTTTTTTTTTTTCTGTGCTTTTTGATCATTTTGGCATCTTCATGGTTAACACTCTCCTCTTTGAGCTTGGAACTTCATCCATAATGACCAGTGGGCCTTCTGTCCTAAATCCCATGTGATATACATCTGTTCATCTGTTATAAGAGTCTCACGGCTCCTAGTTTCCTGCTGGTTTGGATTAAACAAGTTGGCCAATCAGAAGCCAGGAAAGGGAGACGCCCAGTCCATGGGCAACAGTAAATAAAAACATTTGTAACTAACTATTTTTATATTATTAATATTTTGCAATTTCACATGAGAAACTACGAAATGATGTAGTAGGTGGTTGATAATGTGTTTTTAGTGGGTTTAGCGGTTTGCTAGGTGGTTATGTCAAAAGATATAACCATATATCCATTGATTTAGCTATATATCAATCACAGTTTCTTCCTTCAATGCAAGTCTAAGGGTTTTATTTGCCCATTAAAAACTGTGAGTCTCAAAAGTAATAGCACACCTCTGAAATAAAATAGAAATGTTGCCTTGCCGACTAAGTTAAATATATGTTAAAAATAATGGAAAATAAGTTGAAGTAGCAAAGTTACTAAAACTGAAATTTAATTAAATTGTAATTAAAGCTAAAAAGAAATATGTTTAAAAAAAACTAAAGCTAATAAACCTATACAAGCATATAAATAATACAAAGATAGCACTGCCAAGAGTACAGTTTTGGAATGAATACAGTTTGAAATATTTCACAAATATTTCACTTCTTGATATATTTTTTTATTTTCTCTCAAAAGTTCTGGGTGTGTGTTAGGTTATATCAGTGAATCATGAGAAATAGGACTCTCCCACACACTTAAGAAGTGATATATTACAGACTTCTTACCCCCAGTTGTCACACACGCACACACACACACACACACACACACACACACTGGCTCCCTGGGAGCTGCCTGCTAATGATCCATCTGACATACTGATGTAAACAATGACAACACCCAAAAACATGTGGTTGCATCTGATTTAATGTCTTTATGTGACAACATTCAATCCCATAGAGTGACAACTGATTCTTCAAACACTCTCACTGTCTTAACTCATTCTGGAGGAAACAACGTTTCATGTTTGAATTTACGATGCAAACATTGGCGTCTATGTGTGTGTTCAGTGGTGTGTGTATTTTAACAGCGATTAAAGTCACAATCTCACTTGACCACAGTAAAGAAGCTCTTACTGTGCGAGAGTTTGTGCTTGTTTGTGAGGTTAGTTTGTTTTTGAATGTGTGGCCTCAGCCAAACCACCTCCAGAATAGTCATAAATCTCCCTCTTTTTTCTCTCTGTCTCCTTAGGTTTTCCATGCGAACGTAGACCCCTCAGAGGTGGTCCTGAACCGGATCCCCCAGCCTGTCTTAGCTCGGTTTGATACTGTGCTGTGTTGAAAAACTTCACAGGCAGTGAAGGGGCAAGGTCACACACTCCATCATGAGGTCATTAAACAAAAGCAGATTTCTGTGATGCATGTCTGAATCTTCCTACTGACAACAGCTTTACACTCTTTTTCCCAAGGTTTCACTTGTCTTCTGTTTCAGCCCCACCTCAATTGCTCTGTTCAGTTTCAATTTCAATTTGAAATGGAAAAATACTTTTTTATTGGCATGATTGTAATACAAACAAACAAATTATAATAATAATAATAATGTAAAAATAACATTAAAATAAGGCATAATTTATTTATTTGAGTCTTTTCCCAATTTGCCAGCTGCCCTTCATTTATTAGATCTGCAATACTCTTACCTACTGTATTCAATTCAATATTGTGGTTGAAGCATTCTCAGTGTTAATATTTTAATAGTATTATAAATATTGGCACATTTAAATGTTTCACACACCAAAAAATGGCAGGTAGATTTGTAGTAATCTGAGAGTTATGATGAAATATGTGAAAAATTGAACAATTGCCCCAGGTCTCTGCTTTTAACTAACCATATGCACAATGATTAATGACCACAGTTCTTCAGTTCATAGTTTTCTTCTTTTATTTTATGATATATTGGGGCAATTTACCAAATGTCAGAAGGTTTTTTTCTTCTCATTTTTTGAACCCGTCTTTAATCTCTTTCTTCACTCTCCGAACGAGTCAGCCTAGCACAGACCTGACCCGGGCCAGCTGGCCCGGATGTCATTGGATCCTGAGACGGGTCAGGTCCTTAGGGTCCAAGCTTTGTTTCTGTGTGTGCAATGAAGTAGGACTCGCCCTCTTCTAGTCTTTCTCCTCTTTCCTACTTCCTCTCTCTGGAGACAAAGACCCTGACAGAGACTTGCGTCTCTGAGGAGGGAGGAGAGATGGAGATTTGCTATCAAAGCTTGTCATCTTGTCCATCCAAGCACATGGCATATTTCTGTGATACCCTGGGAGCTGCCTGCTAATGATCCATCTGACATACTGATGTAAACAATGACAACACCCAAAAACATGTGGTTGCATCTGATTTAATGTCTTTATGTGACAACATTCAATCCCATAGAGTGACAACTTCAAAGGGTTCTACACGATCCCAGCCGAGGAATAAGGGTCCTTTCTAGTGAAACGATCGTCATTTTCTAAAAAAATTTTAATTATATACTTTTTAACCCCAAATGCTTGTCTTGCACTAGCTCAACCTCACGCATTATGTAATCACGTTGGATGTTGTGATGTAGGCGGAAGTACCGACCCAGTGTTTACAAAGTGCAAAGTACACAGATGAAGAACTAACCGCGCGTGACCTTTCCAACATGATTACGTAATGCATAAAGTCACGCATGCGCATTGCAGAGCTAGTGCAAGACGAGCATTTATGGTTAAAAAGTATCAAATTTTTTTGACCAATCATTTTGCTAGATAAGACCCTTATTCCTCAGCTGGGATCGTGTAGAGCCCTCTGAAGCTGTATTGAAACTGCAATAATCCTTTAATTGGTTGGTTGATAGAAAGGTAGATATAAATGGGTATATAAAGATAGATTTTAATATTTACCTATTTATATCATTATCTATGTCTGTAATATCTAAACAGGTAGATATAGATCTATAAGGTAAGTTTCCCTGTCTCATGTGAACTTTCAAACGCAGCAAGCCCTGGCTGTCAAATCACGGGTCAGTAAAACTCTCACCACACATCTTTCTCCAAGTCTGCACAGAATTCAAAATGTTTCACCAGCCCTTAAGGGAGCTGGTTTGTGGTTTTTAACTTTTAGATATAAAATTATAAAATATCGAGAAAAAGACAAACTTTGAATGTTGGATCTTCTCAAATTTTAAGAAAAAGTTGAGTGTTTAAAGGATTAGTTCCCTTTCATGGGAACTTCGAACTGCGTCCTCTAGGGGTCGCTATGGGGAACGCCTCGTCGTAGAAAGGTAGATATAAATGGGTATATAAAGATAGATTTTAATATTTACCTATTTATATCATTATCTATGTCTGTAATATCTAAACAGGTAGATATAGATCTATAAGGTAAGTTTCCCTGTCTCATGTGAACTTTCAAACGCAGTAAGCCCACAGATACTGCACGTGACAAATATTGTTCCAGACGCCCACTGTGTCCCTGTCAAGTGAGCTCAGATGTGTATTTATCAGAGCTCTTTAGGGTCCTGATTTAGTTTGGCTATTTATGGAGATGGGGAGATAGCAGTCACCTAATTCTGTTAGCATGTCCTGCAGCAGATGAAGGAGGTGAGCTGCTTTTGCACTGATGTTATCAGAGACATCACACTCCATCATTACGCTATTAAACAGTGATTCGCTCCTATTTTCGTCGACACTGAGCAGGACAAATGTGCTTTTAGAGACGGGGTCTTTTTCAACACTGACACAAACGACGCACGGACACGCCACTGGCCTCCATATTAGACCTGCTGCAGTCCCGCGGGGGCCGTTGTCCCTCGGGCACCCAGCCCAGAACAAGCTGCTTTCAGTGAGGCGTGTCGCTGCCCTTCCTGTCTTTCCTGTGAAAGAGTGATGCTCAGCCCGCAGGATATCCAGCAGAGCTGAGCTCATAAAGATGCCCGTGAAGCCATCGATCACGTTTGCACCGTTAGCCTCGTTCTGTGTTTTACTGCTCTTTCTGTCGGAGTGTGGGTGTACCTCTGGGTGTGATTCAACTAGAGATTGTTAGGATGGGCTTGACCAAGATGCCCCAGCCTGTTTTCCTGTTCTTTTGTTCCATGTTTAAGCCAAAGGCCAAAATCAATCATTTATTTCTGGTACCTTTTGTATTTGTGCCGGTTGAGCCAGAGAATGGCTGTTTTGGGCTGAGTGGGTTTGCTGTTTAGTAGAGGTGAACCTAGAAAAACTGGAACACGAAATTCTTCCTGTAATAAATCCTACACACAAACACCCACTCCGGGGGGGATGTACACATAAAAAACACACCCACACATGCTCTGTTTATTTATTATTTACTCCTAAGGCCTCTCTCATGACATAACAACATGAAACATTAATCTCTCCAGCCTTAAAATGTCAATTCCTCTTTGCCTCACCATAACTCATCTGCTTGTCCATCCTCCTCTCAGACGCTCCATGCTCCGAGATGCAGGGAATGCTCTCTGGCCTCCTCCCGGACTCGCAGATTTCGGCTTCCTCCATGAGGGACATCCACGGGGCCACAGGTGCGGCCCGACTGGTGGCCAGCCGCTCAGGGTGGTTTCCCAGTCCCACGCAGCCCGTGGCTGGCGAAGAATGGCTGCAGGTGGACCTAGGAGTCCCCAAAACTGTACGGGGCATCATCACGCAAGGGGCCCGCGGGGTTGATGGCAGTACCAGTGCGGAGAACCGGGCCTTCGTGCGGAAGTATAAACTTTCCCATAGCTTGAATGGAAAAGACTGGAGCTACATCATCGACTCCAAGACCAATCTTCCAAAGGTGAGAACGATGCAGGACTTCTTTAATGCTGCTAAGAAAAAACACAACAATCAAAACAAAGTTTTTTAATTTAAAGACAAAATTATATTATTTTACTTTATTTTATTTTATTTTATTTTATTTTTCTGCTTCCAAACTAAGGTCTCCTAGTGAGTTGAGAAAACAGTTAAATGGTTAAAGTGGTAATTGACTGTACTTAGATTCTAGCTGGTTCAGCTCATCTGCTTGTCCATCCTCCTCTCAGACGCTCCATGCTCCGAGATGCAGGGAATGCTCTCTGGCCTCCTCCCGGACTCGCAGATTTCGGCTTCCTCCATGAGGGACATCCACGGGGCCACAGGTGCGGCCCGACTGGTGGCCAGCCGCTCAGGGTGGTTTCCCAGTCCCACGCAGCCCGTGGCTGGCGAAGAATGGCTGCAGGTGGACCTAGGAGTCCCCAAAACTGTACGGGGCATCATCACGCAAGGGGCCCGCGGGGTTGATGGCAGTACCAGTGCGGAGAACCGGGCCTTCGTGCGGAAGTATAAACTTTCCCATAGCTTGAATGGAAAAGACTGGAGCTACATCATCGACTCCAAGACCAATCTTCCAAAGGTGAGAACGATGCAGGACTTCTTTAATGCTGCTAAGAAAAAACACAACAATCAAAACAAAGTTTTTTAATTTAAAGACAAAATTATATTATTTTACTTTATTTTATTTTATTTTATTTTATTTTTCTGCTTCCAAACTAAGGTCTCCTAATGAGTTGAGAAAACAGTTAAATGGTTAAAGTGGTAATTGACTGTACTTAGATTCTAGCTGGTTCAGTCTGTTTCAGGTTGATCTAATTGATTATCTAGGTCAGTGGTTCTCAAACTTTTTTGGTCGCGCCCCCCTTTAAACCTACCGGACGCGAGCTGCAAAATACAGTAGAACCATTACAATCAGTGACACTGTGTACACTGGATGCGATGCGACACGACAAAACCCAACATTAAACTGATGTCTTGTTCTATTTATGACGTACTGACACAAAGTTAAAATGATTTTCAACGGTCGCTTTGTCGCGTCCAGTGTAGACTTGCGGCGTGATGGGACAACTGTAGTGTCCAGTATAGACACAGTGAGTGAAGCCGAGAGCAAGATATGCCTCGTCATATTTTCTGCATTTAGCTTTTAAATTACCAGCAACTGCCTGGGTCTGTGCGACTTCATTTATGGCTTTTCTCTTCCCTTTCACAAACCGATCCATCTCCCATTCTAAGTTACGTCCTTTGGCTGTTTACTGTTTTATTTCTTTTCTTTTTCTGCTGATGACCCGCGCCCCCCCTGGTGGGCACACCCCACACTTTGAGAACCACTGATCTAGGTAAACCTGGTTTCGGCCTGGTCTTGGTCGAAAGCCAGTTAAGCCAATTAGACCACCTTGAACCAGTAAAAATCCAGCCTAACCACGCTAACCACCGCATAATATTTAACGTTTTTTCCAGCAGAGAAGTACTGAACAGAAGAATAAAACTAGAGTTGAATTAGGTTAATTAGTTAATCGTGCAAATTTAAATATCGTGGGTCGTTGAAAGGGCTACAGTAATGAACAGTTCACCAGAATCAGATTATTAGCAGACTCATTTCATTCTTTCCTGCTCATCTCAGCGACTCAGCATTTCACTTCTAGATTCCCAATCTCCCACTCTGAGAGCAGAATTCAATTAGGCTGCAAGCTTTGATAACATTCCAGTGAAATCATCCACAGTTGTGTTAATTAAAACCTGAGCTGCAGAGCTGCATCAGAGACTCGGAAATACAGAGAATATGCAGTAGCTTTCTTCTCTCAATCACACAGCTGAGCTAAAGTGCTTTTGTGATTCTGCTCCTCCAGATTTTTGAGGGTAACACGCACTACGACACCCCAGAGATCCGTCGCTTTGACGAGATTGTGGCCCAGTTTATCCGAGTGTATCCAGAGAGATGGTCTCCCGCCGGCATCGGAATGAGACTGGAGATACTGGGTTGTGACTTGCCAGGTAAGACCTGTGTATGTTTTGTTTTGTTTAGTTTTTTATTTAGTTTTTCATTTTTATTTATTTGTTTATATCGTAAATAATTATTACGATAAACAGTTAATCCGCTGAGTAATAAAAGTTAATTAGCCTAGCTGTAGGCTGTTTAAATTGCCTGTAGCAACTTCATATTAATATATAATGCAAATCATGTGCGGTCACAGATGTGTGTATTCATTGGCTACTGGCAGCAAGTTCAATGAGGCTCATATCATCCAGATTTTATAGTCAGAATTATCCGTTTGAATATCCCAGCTATAGCAGTAGAAAGAAGCGGAGCAGTCCTACAGCCTCTCTGTCACTTCCATCTTTGCTCTCTGTCCCCGATGTCCTTCATATCTCCTCCTCTTGATTCTTTTACCTGTCACAGCATGACGATCAGCCAAAAGGACACATGGCTGCTCCCTCTGGACCTGGCCTGGGCTTTATAAAGCGGCAGGCCGAGGGGCAGTAATCGATGGGCTGTCTTCATGGCTCTGTGTCTGCAAGAGCGCCGGGGCCGAAGGAGCATTAGAGGAACTCTAATGAAAAGGACGGCTAGAAAGGACGATGTGGGTGGAGGCCAGGGGAAGCCTCAGGGCTCCGTGCCCAGGTTTATTAACATGGCAGGACTGCAGGAGGAGAAAGGCATGATGAAAAGTCAGACAGAGAGCCGGTGCTGGCTCAGGGTTAGTTGGTGGCACTTTGCAGGCAGAAGATGAGATCTGGGATGAAAGCTTCATGTGTCATCGGTGGTGCTTGGTGCAATACTGGCACAGGTTTACAGAGCCTGTGGGCCATAAATGAATGAGAACGAAAGATCAAGAGAGAGAAAGAGAGGATAATCAAAGCAGATGAAAGAAATAAGGGAGGGATCAAAGCCAGTGAGTTAATGAGTGACGAAAAATGGATTGACGGTAGATTGTGTTTGTGTACACACGGTTATGTTTGCGTGAGGAAATTCGATGACAGTGCGGTGAGGCTCTGCAGCGCACAACTGCACACCAGATGTTCGAGACACAGGGGGCTCAATCTACCCCACTCACTGTTGAAACTACAGCCCCAGTTCCTAATCTCCACAGTAAATCTAATCACATGCAGATCCCGAGACACACAAACACACGTGTGTTATATATACTTGCATGTGACTTTGAATTGTGTGTATTTTTCTTTCATATTTTCTTTGTTTCTGCCCGTACGCACAACATTATGGCTGTTTCGTTTCCTACCATCTGTTAGGCACATCCACAGTGATCACTAACAGTACCGGTCCTCAAAGGAGCCGTTTGACAACAAAAAACATACAGACCTACGGTTTGAGTGAGATCGTCCTAATTCAGTTTTCTAAAGCAAACTACTTTTGTAAATTGTGGTTGGTTGCAGCTGTCGTGTGAGGGTGAGTGAATCAGGGTTTGAGTGTTTTGTTTTATGTTTTTTGTATTGATTTGTTTTGTTTTTTGTTTTATATTTTGTTTTTACTTTTGTAAATTGTGGTTGTTTGCAGCTGTGGTGTTAGGGTGAGGGACAAAGTTTGAGTGTTTTGTTTTGTTTTTACTTTTGTGATTTGTGAATAGTTGTTGTTTGCAGTTAGGGTGTGAGGGTAAGTGAAGAAGGGTTTTGTTTTTACTTTTGTAAATTGTGGTTGTTTGCAGTTATGGTGTGAGGATGAGTGAAGAAGGGTTTTGTTTTGTTTTTATACTATGGCTTTGGGCATGACAAAACGGATTAATAATAATAGATAAACAATTCATGAAGGCTAATGCATGTAGCAATATATAGCAATATTTGATGCAAATGATGTGCAACCACTGGTGTGTGTATTCATTGGCTATTGGCAGCAACCTCGCTCATCAAGGCAGATTTTATAGTCAGAATTATCAGTTTTAATAAAAAATAAACACAACGCCCCCAGCTACAGCAGTGTTATATACACTTACATGTGACTTTGAACCGTGTGTATTTTTCTTTTGTACTTTCTTTGTTTCCACCCATATGCATAACATTATGGCTGTTTCATTTCCTACCATCTGTTAGGCACATCCACAGTGATCACTAACGGTACCGGTCCTCAAAGGAGCCGTTTGTCAACAAAAAACATACAGACCTACGTTGAAGACCTCGTTTGAATGAGATCGTCCTAATCTGGCTCTCTAAAGCACACTGTACTTTGGTAAATTGTGGTTGTTTGCAGCTGGGGTGCGAGGGTGAGTGACGCAGGGGCCGGGGCTGCTGTTGTTCTGATTTTGAGGGGCCGTGGGGATTCGTAGAGAGAGAGACGTTAAATATTCACAGGGCTACATCAGTCTCACTCCACTGCACAGAGATGTTTACGCCAATCACACACATCTGCCACTGCGTTCATAGTTGTATACTTCCCGAACACACACAAACACAAACACATATTTAATTTCACATAAAGAGAGGTTAATACAAGTTATTATCTCTGGAATACTTGATTCTGAGTGGTATAATAACCGCATAACTGTAAAAGTGACCATTGTCCCCAAGCAAACAATTTCTCTCGTATCATAATACAGTCTCTTTCTTCTTACATGCAAAAAAATTTAGTATGTCCACAAAAAAATATTTAATGTCCATTTATTTGGTAAGCAGCCATGTACTAAGTAGGATAATGCACAGTCATGTACTCCATGTCTTGGTTCTGATCACCCTGACAGGGTTTATTTAATGATAATGACCATTTAACTGTGCATTACATTTGTCAAACTGAAATCATATATCATTAAATATAGTATACCATACTGCTCCTATATACTATACAAATACACGTAAACTAATGTCATGCATTCCTGGCGTTATTCTGAGCTGTGGCTAAGCTACAATTTTGTCCCCAAATCCCATCACTCTCCCGGAGGCAGGAAATTTAGAGTGAGGGACACGAGGAGAGAAATAATGAATTGATGAATAAATAAACAGAGGCGTGGCAGACAGACCTTGTGAGAGCAAGACCATGAAAGACACAGAAGGACTTTTCAATCTGGCACCCTTGTCTATTATTCATTACTGGACTCACGTCAAGCCAGAGGTTCCTGTCTCTTGGAGAACAGAGAGTGAGAGAGGGGTAGAGAGAGTGAGGACAGTGACCTCTGCTGGGTGCAACGTGTCTCAAAATCGCAGGAGCTGCAGAGATACACCTTTACCATAGCGTGCAACCTTTGAGACTGGGCTCACCTGGACGTCTCTCCCTGCTCAGGCTAAGTGGAGGTTCTGAGATTCAGGAGCACAGGGTTACTGCAGTTTAATTAGTTGAAGGAATGATGTAAAGAAGTAGCGAGTTAAAGTCTGTAACCGAAAGTTCCTATAAGGAGAAGATGGACCACTCATACAAAAATAATGGAAGAAATCACAACGCTTACAGCACCTATAACAATGGAAGTCCTGCCTTTCAGTTTTTATTTTATACTTGAACCAGCCTGAAAATAGCTATTTCAGTATGAATTGAGCTAATAAATCAAAATTTATGATGCCATTGTTGTGATTTTATTGAAGATTTAAAATATGGTTTGAAAATCCTGACAGACTTTTACTATTCAAGTATATAGGAGCTGTATTTTATGCCTATTACTTAGACATAAAATAGCTGGCAAGGGCCAAGATGGTCAATGAGTGAGCTGACTTGCCTTAAAAGCATTTGAGTTTCGAGTCTCAGTTCTGCTCTAACCTATCGCCCACACATGGTACTAACATAAACACACCATCCATGGGTGAACAAGAATGCCACACACCTGAAAGAGAAAGAAATAGATCTCAGCATGTGCAGTGCTCACTGATCACTCTCAGATGTGTGAGCGGGGCCTGTGGCTGTCCATCACGGGAACAGTGGGTGTGGTTTAGGACACAACGTTCTTTGCCTGGGCAGCTGGTGATGTGATGGAAAATTGTTTCCACTTCTTCTCATCTTTGACGAGGAGAGTGTAATCACTTCTCTCTGCTCTCTGGCTCTTCACCATCTTTCACTGCTATCTCTCTATCGGGATCGATGAATGTGAGCTGAAGGACAGCAGCTTCCCTCGTCTAGTTGAATTGGTTCTTTGAAGTTATCAACCACATGTTTCTATTTAGTGTAGTCCCCCTACACAACCCATGTTTGCACACAGGCATTTACCCACAAAGCCCACATGTCATTCTTCATATCCTCCCAGTGTAAATATTTAAGTTGATCTCCACTCCTCCCCTCCTCTTTTTCCATACAGCACGTCTTCCCAGCTCTTCCTTATATAATGCGTGCATACTATATGGTCTTTCCAGTGTACAGTACAGCTTTCCTACTGGAAATCTCATGTATACTTTTAGTTCACCCAAAAAATATAATTCTGTCAAAACCTGTGTGACTTTATTAAGAATATATTTTGAAGAGTATTTCAACTGTTTCAACTATTCAGTGGAGTCCAAAACAACACTGGACCCATTTGACTTTCACAGTAGACACAAAAAAAAAACAGAAATTTTTCCAGAATATCAACTTTTATGTTCTGTAGAAGAAATAAAGTCAATACAGGTTTGGAACAACATGAGGGTGAGTAAGTGATGACTGAATTTTCAAACACTCTCATGGCAAGTTGTAATTATTTAACATTTTGGCGAAATGGTGGTGAATTCTTATGAATTTGAATCAGTTTATTTGTTTTCATACTGCTTTGTACATGTCTGTTTTGTCTGCTTACACCCCATTGATGGTTATGTTTAGGGGTGGACCATTATACTTTGGTTGTTATTGTTTTTTTTGTTTTTTTGTATGAATCGAAACATATGAATTCATATGAAAACACCAAATCGTAGAATAGTTGTTTTCTCATGAGATCGGGTTTGAAATTTTATTTCGGCTAAACTCTTTTGGTAAAATCTACTGAAACATACTGTAGCTTAATCACTGCAATTAATGGTTTGCCATCGTTGTTTAACATATGCAACACATCTGCATATAGACAAGCATTAAGAAGGTTTATAATTGAAATCTGGTGCTAAACAACCCACCATAGCATTTTAGCCAGGGTTAGGTGCAGTGTATAACTTTATAAACTGTTTTGAAGATGATCCTTCTTCATTTTGTAACTGTATTTTCTTACATTTGAAATGTTTGTATTCACTCTCCATCGAGCCAGTCGAAGATTGGTTTTATAAATCGCCACTGTTGTTTTGAAGCAGGGTTCTCTGAGGACATCTGATGTGAATATGAACACTCTGAGCCTGAATATTTCTAGGCATGTGAAGCATATTTGATATCCATCACCTGGAGATGATTTGTTGGTTTAACTGAGCTCACGAGGAAAGTCCTTATCAGAGGCCTAGCAAACAGGCCTGTCTGAACTCAGTGTGTGTGTGTCTGTGCGTTTGTATTTGGGGAATTTACTAGCTCAGAGATAACACGATAAACCTTCTGTTACTTTCTGTGTTCAAAAGACACAGAGACAAAAGCTTTAATTAGTTCAGTGCTGCTGGAAAACGGCTTTGTTATTGAATTCTGGAGGCCAAAAGTCTCGTCTTTCAAGTTGGAAAAGTTTAATTAGGTTGCATATGAATAAGCGTTAGTGTTTAAGTATGCGTGTGTGTTTACTATTTCGTTTAATGTGGTTGTGACTTGAACGCATTGTTTAAAATACACTCACATCAGCTTTTGATGATCACTTTCACTGTTGCTGATCCGATCTGACTCCTGTTCTCTGATTGTTACTCCACACAATCTCCCAAACGCACATCAGTCTTTGTTTTCCCTTGTAATGCAGTGTCTGCTCAAGATCTCAGTCAGCCGCTGAAGTACAGCCGGTCCGCCTGCCAGGGGCATAGATTTACTCCAAGGCTTTCTACATAATTGAAAATTTCTTCCATCTTGCTATGAAAATGCTGAGTCAGAAATTGCCGAGGCTCAGTGGGGCCCATGAGAGAGGAACCAGGGCTGACTCTGCTCTGTGCCCTGAATCCAGAGGTTAAAAACAAGGTAATCCTTCAGGGTGAGGAGGAGTGACCCCAAAACTAGCCCTTGCTTGTAAATATCTGGTCTGTCTTTTAGACTTGGAAACATTTCATGGCCTTAATGTGTTATCAGGCTGTGGAGGAAATCTCAGGCGACGCCCAGAGAGTTCTGGGATCCAGATCAATTGGCTGCGTCAATAGAGCTTTGGAGCATATTGGAAATCTATTGCTGTGTCTTGCTCTGATCCATAGCTTGAGCTTCAGGTATCAGGAGAAATCAGCAGCATATTTCACATAGAGTGAATATAAATGAGTGTCATTTGAAGAGAAATATCAGGTGTCCATCTTAAAATTTTCGTAAATAATATTGAAAATTGTTAAAGATTATCCTAACTGACAAGTAAATGAAAACACCTGTTTGATCAGCCTATGATACTGTGATACTTGACTCATCCTGTTAACAAGGGAAACCTTCACTACTGTTCAAAAGGTCGTTATTAATATGATTTTTTCAAAGAAATGTATACTTTTATTTAACAAGAATGCATTAAAATGATCAAAAGTGACAGTAAAGGCATATAATGCTACAACGATTTCTATTTCAAATGCTGTTCTTTTAAACTTTATATTCCCCAAAGGATCCTGAAAAAATATATATCATGGTTTCTGCAAAAACATTAAGTAGCACAACTGTTTTCTACCTTAATATAAGAAATGTATCTTGAGCAGCAAATCAGCGTATTAGAATGATTTCTGAAGGATCATGTGACACTGAAGCCTGGAGTAATGATGCTGAAAATTCAGCTTTACGATCACAGAAATAAATTACATTTTAAAATAAATTACAATAGAAAACAGTTATTTTAAATTGCAATAATATTTCACAATATAAATGTTTACTGTATTTTTAATCAAATAAATGCAGTCTTCGTGAGTATAAGAGACTTTTTTCATTAAAAAAATCATTTAAAAAGTCTTACCAATCCCAAACGTTTGAATGGTGGTGTACATTAGTCGGGACAGGATTGTCTCGCACTTAACGCATGTGAGACTAAAGAATGAAAGGTGTGTTAGGTGAGTGAGAGAGAGAGCTCTCAGTTCCCAGATATCCAGGACTTGCTGGGAGGTTAATTGTATTTGTAAAGGGCAGAAAATTAATAGAGTTTAATGTCAGCAGCAACCAGCTGGTGCATCCCTTTCATGTACACACCCGCTTATAGAAATTAATAACATATTAATATTACAGTAGGCCTCTCCTTTTCATGTTGTGCTAAAGTGTCTACATGATTAGTGTTACGCCACTCACGTATTTGCCAATTAAGCGGGGAATTGTTAAGAGTAATGACATTAATGACTTTAAGAGCTGACAATCATTACTCATTTACACCTCGTTGTCTCTAAATCTTCATTCGCTCGATCCCCCGTGGGGAACGAAGAGAGATGCAATGGCTGATTTAACATTTTCTGTCATAACAAATTATCACCGCAGAAACCACGCAAGAGCACTGTTGCGTTTGCCGACACTGAAGTTTTTGTTGCCGTCTGGCTTGTGTTGTTTTAGCCAAAACAAAACATTAATTCCTAGACGAGAGATGTGGAGAGAAAGAAGAGAAATAAGGCTAAAGGAGTGAACTTTGTTGTTGTATGAAAATGAAAGTCAGCGATAGACAGTGTCAGTGGAGGGAACCTCTTTAAAGGTTTTGTGACTCATGGAAAATAGCTGTGGTAACAGTGGTTTCAAATTGAAAGGCATTGTGGGTAACTGGTACAGTAACTGCAGTGGTCTGAGGTGTAATGGCAGTGCTGATGAACCGTTTATTCTACAGAATATACTTTCTCTCTATCAATTAGAGCATTTCACAGTAAATAGTTCTCAGATGCTCCGAATTTTTCTCTAGTTGTGGTTTTGTAATATTTCTCTTATTGTAAACGCACAATGTGTGCACGTGGTGCATTGCACATTTTTAATTGTCTCATTCTGTTTCACGTGTGTCTGGTGGTTGTGGCCACTTTTTGGAGGACAAATGCTGGTGTGCATGCATGCCTGTGTGCGATCGTGTGTGATTATTCTGTCATTTCATATCTGAGGAGTGTTTTTCCTGTGTGTGTGTGTGTGTGTGTGTGTGTGTGTGTGTGTGTGTGTGTGTGTGTGTGTGTGTGAGGCAGACTTGCATATAAATCAGAACTGGTACAAGGATCTTTTTTAGAGTGCCTCACGAGTTTTTCCAGTCCACAGTAAATGTCTTATTTCTAATATGTGCTATATGTGCTGTTTTTTACTTTCTTTTAGAATCTACCACCATTCCTGACACTGCAACGCCTACCCTCCCTCCTCACGAGGAGACAAGTACTGCCCACAGGACACCAGGTAATCAAACAGAGCACCTTACCAGAATATATTACTGTAGTGAATGAGATCAGATCTCATTACAGAGTGGAAATCAATAAATTCAATCTTATCTATGTGTATTACAAAGGCTCAAAACCTTACTGACATGAAATGAGAATATCAAGAGCATGTCTTTCTTTGTGTTAAATAAGCAAGCATTTCAGTATATCACACATGCACACATACACTTTTATTTACAGTACTCTTCAGTGTAATTGCAGCCTTGCTTTTCCCAGAGCTCTAATAACAGATTGCCGCTCCTCCATTTGTACACACTTATCTGTTGATGAGTAGAGGCTCGCAGCATGAATGCTAACATTATGCTAACTAGCATAGCAGCATGCCTTTGGATGGATGGCTGACGGAGGCCCGCTAAATGCTGAGGCACAGCACTCCATGTAGATGAGGCTGTGCTGGAGTCTGTGGGTGTCTGCATGTTAACACAGCACCAGCAGCAGCAGAGCCAGTCAGTGCATATACTGTACAGTGAGACAAGAATCTGTGCATATTTACTGAAATGGCAATCTTTCAAATACAGTGAGACTGTAAATGTTCACCTACAGTGAAATCTGTCACATACTGTCAAACTGCAATCTGCCACATACAGTGAGATACAAATCTGTACAGATGCAGCGAGACAGGAATCTGTGTATGTAAAATGAGACAAATCTCTACATATATAATATATAAAATATACAAGTACAAAATACATTTATAATAGGACTATGTAGGCTTTACACCCAAGATAGTTTTACACAAGTATAGTCAGCTATGCAGTTAGACAAATATGTCTGTAGATTTCACGAGGCACATACAGTATGTGTGTGTTATGGGAGAGCCTACAGCAGGGTCTGAGGTCATGGAAAATGAGTATAATCTGGTTTGCTCTCTCTTTCTCTCTCTCCCCAGCTCCCACCACTCTCTCGTCTCTGGGTGGTCTGTGTGACTTTGAGCAGAGTATGTGTGGATGGACCCATGACCCCATGTCCGATCTGAAGTGGTCTCTGTATAGTTCCTCCAGTCCTAGTCTGGACCTGACAATGGGATCTGACAGTAAGTCCGTCTTAAAAGATATTACATAGCCTAAAACAAACCAACAAATCTTTACACTAATCTCTTAAAACATAAACATTGGGAATTTTGGGATAGCATTGGGAACTTTGAGAAGACAAGTGTGCTTGTTTAATAAGAATAATTGAGGAAATAAACAGGAACAGTGGTAGAAGGTCTGAAAAAAAGTTTAGTGCTGTATGGTGACCGCACTGCACAAAAGACGTTTTCAGACCTTCCTTTGCCCTTGTCCTCTTTACTAGCACATATACACAAGCACAAGCGCTCACCTCTCATATTCCATCCATCCGTCTCATTACTGGTGTGTAATTAATGTGATAGTTGAAATCTGGGAATAATATCTGTCACTCTCTCAGTCCATCCTCGTTCCTCCTCTGGGAGTTTGTTCCTCTCTTCATATCCCTGAGCTTACCTGACCTTTATCAACCCTGCTTAAAAAAAATTGGGAGTGCTTCACTAATTCTGAGCACACACACAAATATACAGTTCTCCGTGTCCCCCATGCTTTCTTGGAGCACTCTGCCTTGTGAGGCTGTTAAAACAATCTTTGCTGTTTTCCACATGTCAGGGTTTAAAGAGAGATCCAGGAGTCAAAAGGAAAGAATCCTCTCCTGTTTAAACCATTCCCAAACTAAAAGCACCCCCAAGCTCGAGACCTTCTCTTGTGTTTATTCACTCTTTTACACCAGGGGTGTCACTTCACATTCCTCACCTTCTCCAAACAAACTGTGTAGATCCCCTAATGCAAAAAAAAATAACTTCTAGGTACTCAAGCTCGATTTCACATGTTGTTGGGGTCTGAAATGTGTCTGAATCCAATTCATAACACAAGTACACAATGCATTCCTAACATTGCTGCAAGTAGTGCTTTAGTACAACATGTTCCTGGATCAACATCCTTGTTGATCCTGGAACATCATTCCAATTAACCAATCAGAATTGAGAGATAACTTTTCAGGAAATGTCAGTTTTAGGCTTACAGTCAGGATTAGGTGCTTCTACACCCTAGTTAATCAGCTATCATTTCCCTCTGATTTTAGGAATAAATTATGGGTAAGGTTAGGTTTAGGGGTGGGGATTGGGCTAAGTCTGTCTTTTTGGACAGTAATGTTGAACCAGGATTAACAAAAGATGTTGATCCAGGAACATGTCTTACTCGGCAAAAGTACATCATCTGGGGCCTTCTCTTTTGACTGCATCCTCTATTGAAGTGTTGGTGTATCGTCATAAAATATACCTTTATATATATATATATATATACAGTATATATATATATATATATATATATATATATATATATGTGTGTGTGTGTCTGTCTAAAAAAATAGATTTGCCTGTAAAAAAATTAATATAAAGTCACATTGTGAGATATAAAATCACAATTGCGAGATTAAAAGTCACAATTGTAAGTAAAAAATCTGAGGCAGAAATGGGCTTCCACAGTTTTTTTCCACAGATTTTTTTAATGCATACTTGTGGAGTATGTTTCTGGCTTCACTTCCCAGCATCCCTGGACAAAAGCTGCTCAACTCATTCACTTTATAGCACAGCTCACTCCAATAAAACATCACAGTAAGCTGTGTAGATCCTATGGCTCCTGGAACAGCACTCCAGAGTGTTCATACCCCAGTGTTTTAACCAGGAAACAGAAAACCAGAGGTCCAGAAAGGGTTAATACACAGTCAGCCTAATTAACTCTATGTGTAGAAGGTTCCACTTAAAAACAATAATCCCAGAAGTACCTTTCCCTGCCCTCTGGTTACTTCACAGGCACATCAACCTAAGCTAAACAGTCTCTGAGCTATGGTGAACTTTCCCTGTGAAAGGGTAATTAATTTTTTTATATGTATACCCAAGATCAAACAGAGGAAGTTCTTTTGCATTAATTAAATGCATAAACTATTTAGGCATCTCATACAGGAGGACCAGCGAGAGCCTGATCTGATCTCTGATTTCAGTGCTGTATTTTAAATAAGTTTGGTATGAGAAATGTGTCAAAGTAGGGCGAACGGAAAGAATTGACTGTACTATTTCTCTGTGCATCTGTGGAAGGTGGGAGCTTCCGTATTATAGCTGAGGCAGCGTGGGTAATGATGATAATTTTTGGTGCCATGCTGTCCAGTCCGATCACTAACAAAGTGTTTCTCAGCCTCCTCTCTGATCATTGTTTTCCGCTCTTCCTCTCTTCTCCCATTCACTTTTCTTCCGATTTACTGAGATGTCCACATTGGGATATGACAGAGATTGTGTTCTAAATACTCTTTCTTCTGAACACTCTGAAAAGGGGATGTGCTTTTATGTCGGAGCTGATTTTCTACTTCCACTAAAAAAAAAAAAAAAAAAAAGATCAATTATTTAACATTTTGCAAACATAAAAACATACCAGAATGTTTAATGCAGTGTAACAGTGAGAAAGAAACAGAAAAAGGAAGAATTCAAAATTAGCTCACAGTGATTCACTAAGTAGGACATGTTCCTGGATTTACATCCTGGTTAGGGTTGGAGAGTTAGGAACATGTTTCGGACCAACAAAAGATGTTTAACGTCATCACTTAACGTCTCTTACTCTCTACAGATTTTGGAAATTTCCTATATGTGGAGGCGAGTCCTAAGTCAGAGCCGCAGCGTGCGCGGTTAATGAGCCCGTCTGTGGGACCCGAGCACCGTCCCGTCTGTCTGCTCTTCTACTACCAGCTGCAGGGTGAAGGTCAGGGCAGCCTCCGTGTGCTGCTCCGGGACGATGACCAGGAGGAGGCGCTGCTCTGGGCGCTGAAAGGAGACCAGGGGCCCACGTGGAGAGAAGGCCGCACCATCCTGCCTCAGTCCCCTAAAGAATATCAGGTATGACAGTTTATATATTGATAGAAATACAGGATGAACTGACAGCAGTAACACAGTCCTGATCTGAATGTAGTCTTTAATTCTCTTTCTTTTCTCTTTAATTTGTAAGGTTGTCATCGAGGGTTTCTTCGAGCGTGGCAGTCGAGGGCACATCTGGGTCGACAACATCCATATGAGCTCCAGCATCGAGCTTGAGCAGTGTACACGTAAGTATTAACATCTGGGTCTTTCTTTGTCTCACTGTCTTTCTCTCTTTCAACCGTCATCCACCATATTGGTCACCAGGGACCAAAATCAACACCTGCCAAGCACCAAATGCAAGTAAAACACGAGTAAAAAACAGCCTTTACATCAAGCCACTAAAACTTAAATTAAATTAAAAAAATTTATTTAACAAATCTGGAAAAAAGACATAAGAATTTGTATGTACTTTTATTTATATGTTTAAATATTTATTTGTAATTAAACATTGAAAATATATATTTTTTGGCAGGTAAAAAATATTTATAGATTTTAAGGGAGAAAAAATATACTTTTTCTAAATTTACCCAGCGTTGGCAGACAAAAAAAAACAAATTTTGTTTACCCTGCATGTCATAAAATGATCCATTCTGCTTTCCATGCCCACCCTACCCTTGCCATTCAAGCCCAAGAAAAAATTAATCACACAGAAAGTGTTTTTCAAGTGCTCTGCTCGCGCAAAAAGCTGAAAACTAGGCCACACTCACCCTGTGGGCTCTGATCCCAATCTATGTTTCATTAGTTTCTTTTCCTTCTTCTTTCTTATTTGTAAACAGAGCTTTCCAGAGCCATGCCAGGGAATAACCAGACAGGCCTGCTCTCGACGGTGTAGCTTTTCACAAACAGACATTAATGTCGAACAAAGATTTTCGTTACACGACCAGTCACTAACAATGCTGTGAAGGTTATTTACTGAGCAAAACATTGCTGTTCCCTCTGAGAACATGTGACTTATTATATTTAAACTATGATCAGCAAAATCAGGATTAGTTATGAATCAAAATTGATGTGAGCTGCCACAGGCCCCCAGCTTTGGGACTGCTCTTATTAATTAGCTGTTCGATGTGCATGCGCCAGCCCTGCGTCGCTGCCACATCTGTCCCCTGTCTCTCTGCAGAGTTCCTTTTTAAAGCGAATGCATTCCAAACATTCTGAACTGGCATTCTGATTCTCTGGCATTCTGAGTGTGTGTGTGCACAGCACAGTTTGCCGAAATGACACACAGCCCAATCCCATTTTCCTCCCTTCTTTACTTTTACTGTTTCTCCTTAACCTATGTTTGTCATTTCAGACCCCTCTACTACACAAAAGTCTTTATGATGAGCTAAAGTAAATTTACATATGTAGTCAAGGGGGCTATAATGAATATCACGCAGGAAATGTTCCTACATGATAGACATCACTCAAATAGGTGTCTTGAGATATCAGGATATATTTAGACAGTTGTAAAATAGGATTTTGGAGAGTTAGTGAAATGGTTAACATCGCTTACAGCACCTCAGAATTAATTTTGTCAAGGAATTGGAGCTCCAGAGTAATTTATTCGTATGATATTAATCATACTCAGTCACATGTGTCAGAATTCCATCTGCACCGTTGTTATTTATGTGAATATACTTCATTTGTGCCAGTTCTTTACCTAATCTTTCTTTTTTTCCCTCTCATTTCAGAACCCTTCGCTGCATTCCCCCCTGAAATGACTGGTGAGTTTTCTGGCATATTGTCATTTCCTGTGCCAATGTTTGTGCTTCCTGCTTGTTGCCTAGCAGCTTGCATCACCTGAAGGGCTTTTGATAATCATTATACTTTTTGTTGAGCTTCACACCAGCAGCACACAGGGATTCTGTAAAGTCTGTTTCCAGTCCCACAACAAAGTTTAAATGAAGTGTGATTTAGCGCCGGTGCAGTTTGTTTGTTTATGTGTGCATTCAGTGATGTTGGTGCCTTTATGTCAAATCATTGCTGTCATGATTATTGTCCTCACTATCATTATTGTCATATGGATATTTGGAGCATGGGCTGTATCCCAGCATGCATCTGTAGCCCCACATCACATGCTGTGTTATATGGTGTCGGTGTCATGCCTAAACATCATCAAATGTGGCCGTAGATTCAGTTGGCATATTACCCCTTGAGATTTCAATATGATTTCTCACCTAATTCTATAATAATAATAATATTTAATAATAATAATATTTTTGTATTGCATCTTAAATATATAAATTGCAATTCAAGGTGCTTTACAGGTCAGAATATAAAATTAAAAAAATAGACACATCTCCTGTCTATTTTTTCCTATGGAATTTTAAGAAACTTCTGAGACAAAATTGATACAAAACTTCACTGAGAACTCTTTTAAAACTATTTGACTCTCATCTTTCCTCTGGGGTGACATTGCACTGTTGTTCTTCATCAAATTTTAAATGTACCAATAAATAAATAAATTCTTGAAGTCACTGTACTAACAATTTTAAAACAGTGTAATGAGAACAGCTAAACTCTCCAAAACTCTGCATTGGTGGTGTGTTTGAGCTGCTGTGCTGCTATGGATGTCATATGTTTATTCCCCAGCAGCTGTATGACTGCGGTCAATCAGATTCAGCTGCAGTGGAATAATCCTCATACACTCCATTTTAAATGATTGTGGAGCACACAAGCCCACTAATAACGTAATCCTTTAGTAACTACCTCCCTTTCTTTTAATTGAAGTGGAAATGATTCCCAGTGTAAGTAGATTCATTTTCCCATAGCAGTCAGAATTCCTAGATTACATGCGCGTTTATGCAAGGAGAAAGATGAAGTGGAGGGAATAAAAAGAGTGATTGGTGGAGGTTTGTGTGTGTGTGTGTGTGTGTGTGTGTACACACGTGTGATGGGTGAGCAGTTTTCATGCACTGCTGGGTTGGGTTCATGGAAGACTTTGGCTTGAGGCAGATGAAGCTGGCACAGATCCATGCATGCAAGAAAACAGAACTTTCCCCCAGAAGGAAAAACTACCGAGCACGCACACACACACACACTCAAACACACGCTCGCCAATATATTGCATTACAAAAGAGAGAAGGTGCTGACATCAGCCGGTGTCTTATGACACTATATGCTTTTATGGCCTTTGAATTTGGTTGCATATGAAATTAGCGCAGATACCACAATCTGTTCACAACCCATAAAACATTTCTGCACTCTTAATGTGATTTAGAAGGACAAAAGTCTGTCCCTACAGTTATTGAGTGCCCGTAAAGGAGCCGCGGACAGGCGACGTGCATGTGCATTTGCGTGTCTGTGTTTGTTTTGTTTGTATGCAGCACCAAAGCAGAGCAAAATCATTCACGTACAATCCAAGATGGCTTGAAGCTATGCAGTCTGCATGCCTCTCTACCCCAAGCCAACTCTTCTGTGTCTCTCCACCAGGGGGAGCCTCACCTGGCTGGAGTGACCCCACTGTTGACACGACAGTGTCCCTGCAGCCCATGCCCACCTACTGGTATTACGTAATAGCTGGAGGTGGCGCCATTTTCCTCCTGGGCTGCGTCACGTTGGTCATGGTGCTGTGTTGCCATCGCTACCACCTGGCGGCCAAGAAGAGCCAGCACTCGGTGTCCTACCAGAGCACGTACACGGGACAGTACGCAGGCGGCGGCCCCGGGGGTCTCTCCGGACCTGGGGTGGAGCCAATGCTAACAATTAGGTTAGAGAAGCAAGAGCCCTGCTCCCAGTGTTGAGATGACACCAATGAACCGCTTCCTCCCGCAGGACATCTAGGTGGTGTCCTTTAAAGTCGAGGATGAGGTGAAGAAGATGTGGACACGTAAGCACCAGAGTTGTCAAGTTTTCTGTGGCTCTTTTGTGGCGCTCCAGTGCTGGGAAGGAGGAGATCTGCTGTGCCGAAGGGACATCCAGCCAAAATCCTTACTGGCAGGGACCCCCTTTCCCCTTCTGTCTCTCTCTCTCTCTCTCTGTGTGGATGGGAACCTTACTGTGAAAAGCTCTAATCTCCTGTTCATGACCAATCCTATTGTACAGTCAAGAGAACTCGGCAGCATTGCCAAACTCTGAGGAGAATCTGCGAACAGCGACGGGAGGGAGGCATCGGTACAAAAAGGAAAACTTTTCCTTGCATGTGTGCCGCATCTCATGTGCACATAGGAACACTTGAGGCTTGAAGAGTTTGACAAGAAGTTTCAAAGAGACAAAAGCATGAACGTCGAACACTCTGGGACACATGTTCTTGCTAGAGAATCCATGTCTCTTTACAGGATGTGTGTGGAAGGGTTAGGTACCACGTAATGTACTGAATTTTTAAACTCCTGGTACCTCTACAAAGTGCTTACATTATGAGGACTGGTCCTTTTATCTTTCTCTAAGAGCTTGAGTAGAGCAATGGATTCGGTCCGTTCCAGTGATCTGTTTGGTCTCCTTTGACTATTGAATGAAGCTTCTTAAAAGCATTTTGAAGGCTGTTTGTTTTCCAAGAGTTCATTTTGAGTATCTGTCAATATCTATCTATATATAAACTTTTATTTTCTGAAAGTCACTGGGGCTTTGGCACTTACAGTACGTCTGAAGAGATACGGTATGTTTTTCGCCTATATGCAAAGGTCACATGACCCCGCCTTGACTGACTAACACAACACTGGCCTTAAGACGCTTCAGTGGCATTGGGCTAGTTCAAGCCGATCACTGTTCTCATTTATTGTTTAATCCTTTCGTATTCACGCTCAGCCGAGATGAACCGAAGTGCATATGCAGCTAACTGATGCACTGGCTTTATTTTTATAGCTAACGCTAAAGCGGTGTGTGTTTGTGTGTTGTTTCCCCGGAGATTTTGATTACACATAGTCTTGTAAAAGAGCAGAAGCGGAGAGCTTTGTAAATCTGCCAAATGTCAGACAGTGGAAGAGCGCTTCGCTAGTTGATTTTGCTTCAGGGAGCGAGCTGGCACGTTAGCATGTTAGTTGGAGCCCATTTCCAAGCCCACCTTCTATAGTGTCACTCAGTACACCTGCTGATGTCTTACTGAATTACTAACCAACCTCTTATCTGTAATTTTTGGGGAGCTTTTTGCCAATTTATCAGTCGAGTTAGCAGACAGGGAAAAACATAATTAGCATTTTGTGTTATTAGCATTATTTGCATATGACAATCTTGTTGCAGATTTTTTTCATCTTTTAACGTATCAAAGCATACTATATATGCAGGAGAAAGTTTTAAAATGCACTTCAAAATAATTTTCCCTGTGTCCTGGTGCGAGTATTTGCTTTATCTCTTTCATGTGCCATTTGAAACGTAGCGGTATACCTCTGAAAAGAAAACCATGCTATGGTCTGCAATGTTCTGTCCAAGTACATAGTGTTCAGTGTTCAGTGTTCTCTTCTGTGCTAAACAAACACAAAAAATAGGTGCCATCAGAGCTCAGGGTGGAAATTCCCCCAACAAAACATTTTCCTCTTTACACATAAAGATTCTGAGGCTTCATCCATTACTGAAAGCTGAAATCTGTCAGGCGGGCACGTCAGATTTTGGCTTCATCTAAAGCAACTGGGATGAAAGGAGAAAGTAAATCCTGATATCTTGTTATGTCCTCCATCTGGCAATAGGTGAAAATAATCCCCCATCATGGACGGGCTGGCCCTTTTTCGCCCGTTTATCTGCTCTTCACAAAAGAATGTGTGAGGAGATGGAAGGCGAGATCAAAGAAAAGCCTGCTCTAAATATAGACCTCCTCTGCAAAATCCAGGGTCTGAAGGGGTTTGTTTAAAACACAAAAGCACATGAAAGATCCTCGTAGACAACAATAGAGACCACCTGACCCGGCAGGCCCATTGTAGAGCATTGTCTCCTCTTTTCCTACTCTATGCAGTAGATTGGGTTCTAGGCAGATGGGACACATCGCAGCTTTTCATGCTAGACATCAATTCAGCTCAGTTTTGAGTCATGTGATCTCTGTTGCACCGCCATATTGTGCAATCTCTCGCTTGTTTAAGGCAGAATTTGCAATATGCAACACATTTCTATGAGGCTCTGTGCCCCCAGTTGAATGTATATCAACGCCAGTGTCAAATGTGTCTGTCTTGTCTTGTCTTGAGCAATTATACCATTTAACTCCTTACATTTGACACTTTTTCTGAAGAGTCCTGGTTGTTCATGTCTGTATGATTAATGTATGAATTTATATTAAGCTTTTAAACAGTCGTGATGCTGTATTTTGGTTTTTTTAGTCTGAATGTATTAATTAATTTAAATTAATTTAATTCTCAGTTTTTTTCTTTACAATTTAATCTGAGTTGCTTATGAATGACATGTCAGTTGATCATAAAATGTTTTTAAATCTACTGTGGCTGAGACTTCCTTTGAACCTTTTCATATTTCTAATTAGGTAATGGACCAGATTACATTTTATTAAGCCCGTTGTAAACATTCTTGCTGGGAGTTTTTTTCTTTTTGCTGTCTCTCAAAAGATATTAATGAGCAAAAGCACTCAGAGGGGGCCCCATATGAAGCCAAGAGTCTGTCTCTGATAGTACCTGCACAAAACAGCATATGCTTTCACCCCTCCTCAGAGACAGAGACCGGAAAAGGCAGTAGATGTCTAAAGTGTCTGTCTGGAGAAACTGAATTTTAATGTGCAAAAAAAATACTCCAGGTTGTAAACGGTATATGTTTTGCATAAAAAAAGTAAAATATTCCATCTACATCATTTGAACTTGATTAAAACAGTTTGTCTATTGAAGTATTTAATCATGTTTACTGAACATGGCTTTTGGATGTTCATTATGTCGACATTGTGCTTAATGTGCATCAGTTTGATACAAGTTCTGATGGGTTTGTGGTTGTGTGCACTTTTTTGTCCCTTGTGAATGTGGGATTTTGACCCTGCCATCTATATAAGCTTTTTCTTTTCTCTTTACAACAGCATTTCAGCCTGTTCAGATACATACAGTATGGGGGTATATTTTAGCCTGTTGAATTTTGTGGTGTTGGAAATGTTGTATGGAATGTTACAATAAAGTGATATTTTTCTACAAACTGCAGCTAAAGTGGTTTGTGCCCTTTTTATGGGTATTTGA
>NW_015540887.1:2691865-2708112 GCF_001515605.1 Sinocyclocheilus anshuiensis
TTCTTCGAGCGTGGCAGTCGAGGGCACATCTGGGTCGATAATATCCATATGAGCTCCAGCATCGAGCTTGAGCAGTGTACACGTAAGTATTAACATCTGGGTCTTTCTTTGTCTCGCTGTCTTTCTTTCTTTCAACTGTCACCCACCATATTTGTCACCAGGGACCAAAATTAACACCTGCCAAGCACCAAATGCAAGTAAAACACGAGTAAAAAACAGCCTTTACATCAAGCCACTAAAACTTAAATTAAATTAAAAAAATTTATTTAACAAATCTGGAAAAAAGACATAAGAATTTGTATGTACTTTTATTTATATGTTTAAATATTTATTTGTAATTAAACATTGAAAATATATATTTTTTGGCAGGTAAAAAATATTTATAGATTTTAAGGGAGAAAAAATATACTTTTTCTAAATTTACCCAGCGTTGGCAGACAAAAAAAAACAAATTTTGTTTACCCTGCATGTCATAAAATGATCCATTCTGCTTTCCATGCCCACCCTACCCTTGCCATTCAAGCCCAAGAAAAAATTAATCACACAGAAAGTGTTTTTCAAGTGCTCTGCTCGCGCAAAAAGCTGAAAACTAGGCCACACTCACCCTGTGGGCTCTGATCCCAATCTATGTTTCATTAGTTTCTTTTCCTTCTTCTTTCTTATTTGTAAACAGAGCTTTCCAGAGCCATGCCAGGGAATAACCAAGCAGGCCTGCTCTCGACGGTGCAGCTTTTCACAAACACAGAACAGACATTAATGTCGAACAAAGCTACACGGCCAGTCACTCACAATTCTGTGAAGGTTATTTACTGAGCAAAACATTGCTGTTCCCTCTGAGAACATGTGACTTATTATATTTAAACTATGATCAGCAAAATCAGGATTAGTTATGAATCAAAATTGATGTGAGCTGCCACAGGCCCCCAGCTTTGGGACTGCTCTTATTAATTAGCTGTTCGATGTGCATGCGCCAGCCCTGCGTCGCTGCCACATCTGTCCCCTGTCTCTCTGCAGAGTTCCTTTTTAAAGCGAATGCATTCCAAACATTCTGAACTGGCATTCTGATTCTCTGGCATTCTGAGTGTGTGTGTGCACAGCACAGTTTGCCGAAATGACACACAGCCCAATCCCATTTTCCTCCCTTCTTTACTTTTACTGTTTCTCCTTAACCTATGTTTGTCATTTCAGACCCCTCTACTACACAAAAGTCTTTATGATGAGCTAAAGTAAATTTACATATGTAGTCAAGGGGGCTATAATGAATATCACGCAGGAAATGTTCCTACATGATAGACATCACTCAAATAGGTGTCTTGAGATATCAGGATATATTTAGACAGTTGTAAAATAGGATTTTGGAGAGTTAGTGAAATGGTTAACATCGCTTACAGCACCTCAGAATTAATTTTGTCAAGGAATTGGAGCTCCAGAGTAATTTATTCGTATGATATTAATCATACTCAGTCACATGTGTCAGAATTCCATCTGCACCGTTGTTATTTATGTGAATATACTTCATTTGTGCCAGTTCTTTACCTAATCTTTCTTTTTTTCCCTCTCATTTCAGAACCCTTCGCTGCATTCCCCCCTGAAATGACTGGTGAGTTTTCTGGCATATTGTCATTTCCTGTGCCAATGTTTGTGCTTCCTGCTTGTTGCCTAGCAGCTTGCATCACCTGAAGGGCTTTTGATAATCATTATACTTTTTGTTGAGCTTCACACCAGCAGCACACAGGGATTCTGTAAAGTCTGTTTCCAGTCCCACAACAAAGTTTAAATGAAGTGTGATTTAGCGCCGGTGCAGTTTGTTTGTTTATGTGTGCATTCAGTGATGTTGGTGCCTTTATGTCAAATCATTGCTGTCATGATTATTGTCCTCACTATCATTATTGTCATATGGATATTTGGAGCATGGGCTGTATCCCAGCATGCATCTGTAGCCCCACATCACATGCTGTGTTATATGGTGTCGGTGTCATGCCTAAACATCATCAAATGTGGCCGTAGATTCAGTTGGCATATTACCCCTTGAGATTTCAATATGATTTCTCACCTAATTCTATAATAATAATAATATTTAATAATAATAATATTTTTGTATTGCATCTTAAATATATAAATTGCAATTCAAGGTGCTTTACAGGTCAGAATATAAAATTAAAAAAATAGACACATCTCCTGTCTATTTTTTCCTATGGAATTTTAAGAAACTTCTGAGACAAAATTGATACAAAACTTCACTGAGAACTCTTTTAAAACTATTTGACTCTCATCTTTCCTCTGGGGTGACATTGCACTGTTGTTCTTCATCAAATTTTAAATGTACCAATAAATAAATAAATTCTTGAAGTCACTGTACTAACAATTTTAAAACAGTGTAATGAGAACAGCTAAACTCTCCAAAACTCTGCATTGGTGGTGTGTTTGAGCTGCTGTGCTGCTATGGATGTCATATGTTTATTCCCCAGCAGCTGTATGACTGCGGTCAATCAGATTCAGCTGCAGTGGAATAATCCTCATACACTCCATTTTAAATGATTGTGGAGCACACAAGCCCACTAATAACGTAATCCTTTAGTAACTACCTCCCTTTCTTTTAATTGAAGTGGAAATGATTCCCAGTGTAAGTAGATTCATTTTCCCATAGCAGTCAGAATTCCTAGATTACATGCGTGCTTATGTATAGACGAGAGATAGATGAAATGAAGGGAATAGAAAGAGTGATTGGTGGAGGTTTGTGTGTGTGTACACACGTGTGATGGGTGAGCAGTTTTCATGCACTGCTGGGTTGGGTTCATGGAAGACTTTGGCTTGAGGCAGATGAAGCTGGCACAGATCCATGCATGCAAGAAAACAGAACTTTCCCCCAGAAGGAAAAACTACCGAGCACGCACACACACACACACTCAAACACACGCTCGCCAATATATTGCATTACAAAAGAGAGAAGGTGCTGACATCAGCCGGTGTCTTATGACACTATATGCTTTTATGGCCTTTGAATTTGGTTGCATATGAAATTAGCGCAGATACCACAATCTGTTCACAACCCATAAAACATTTCTGCACTCTTAATGTGATTTAGAAGGACAAAAGTCTGTCCCTACAGTTATTGAGTGCCCGTAAAGGAGCCGCGGACAGGCGACGTGCATGTGCATTTGCGTGTCTGTGTTTGTTTTGTTTGTATGCAGCACCAAAGCAGAGCAAAATCATTCACGTACAATCCAAGATGGCTTGAAGCTATGCAGTCTGCATGCCTCTCTACCCCAAGCCAACTCTTCTGTGTCTCTCCACCAGGGGGAGCCTCACCTGGCTGGAGCGACCCCACTGTTGACACGACAGTGTCCCTGCAGCCCATGCCCACCTACTGGTATTACGTAATAGCTGGAGGTGGCGCCATTTTCCTCCTGGGCTGCGTCACGTTGGTCATGGTGCTGTGTTGCCATCGCTACCACCTGGCGGCCAAGAAGAGCCAGCACTCGGTGTCCTACCAGAGCACGTACACGGGACAGTACGCAGGCGGCGGCCCCGGGGGTCTCTCCGGACCTGGGGTGGAGCCAATGCTAACAATTAGGTTAGAGAAGCAAGAGCCCTGCTCCCAGTGTTGAGATGACACCAATGAACCGCTTCCTCCCGCAGGACATCTAGGTGGTGTCCTTTAAAGTCGAGGATGAGGTGAAGAAGATGTGGACACGTAAGCACCAGAGTTGTCAAGTTTTCTGTGGCTCTTTTGTGGCGCTCCAGTGCTGGGAAGGAGGAGATCTGCTGTGCCGAAGGGACATCCAGCCAAAATCCTTACTGGCAGGGACCCCCTTTCCCCTTCTGTCTCTCTCTCTCTCTCTCTGTGTGGATGGGAACCTTACTGTGAAAAGCTCTAATCTCCTGTTCATGACCAATCCTATTGTACAGTCAAGAGAACTCGGCAGCATTGCCAAACTCTGAGGAGAATCTGCGAACAGCGACGGGAGGGAGGCATCGGTACAAAAAGGAAAACTTTTCCTTGCATGTGTGCCGCATCTCATGTGCACATAGGAACACTTGAGGCTTGAAGAGTTTGACAAGAAGTTTCAAAGAGACAAAAGCATGAACGTCGAACACTCTGGGACACATGTTCTTGCTAGAGAATCCATGTCTCTTTACAGGATGTGTGTGGAAGGGTTAGGTACCACGTAATGTACTGAATTTTTAAACTCCTGGTACCTCTACAAAGTGCTTACATTATGAGGACTGGTCCTTTTATCTTTCTCTAAGAGCTTGAGTAGAGCAATGGATTCAGTCTGTTCCAGTGATCTGTTTGGTCTCCTTTGACTATTGAATGAAGCTTCTTAAAAGCATTTTGAAGGCTGTTTGTTTTCCAAGAGTTCATTTTGAGTATCTGTCAATATCTATCTATATATAAACTTTTATTTTCTGAAAGTCACTGGGGCTTTGGCACTTACAGTACGTCTGAAGAGATACGGTATGTTTTTCGCCTATATGCAAAGGTCACATGACCCCGCCTTGACTGACTAACACAACACTGGCCTTAAGACGCTTCAGTGGCATTGGGCTAGTTCAAGCCGATCACTGTTCTCATTTATTGTTTAATCCTTTCGTATTCATACTCAGCCGAGATGAACCGAAGTGCATATGCAGCTAACTGATGCACTGGCTTTATTTTTATAGCTAACGCTAAAGCGGTGTGTGTTTGTGTGTTGTTTCCCCGGAGATTTTGATTACACATAGTCTTGTAAAAGAGCAGAAGCGGAGAGCTTTGTAAATCTGCCAAATGTCAGACAGTGGAAGAGCGCTTCGCTAGTTGATTTTGCTTCAGGGAGCGAGCTGGCACGTTAGCATGTTAGTTGGAGCCCATTTCCAAGCCCACCTTCTATAGTGTCACTCAGTACACCTGCTGATGTCTTACTGAATTACTAACCAACCTCTTATCTGTAATTTTTGGGGAGCTTTTTGCCAATTTATCAGTCGAGTTAGCAGACAGGGAAAAACATAATTAGCATTTTGTGTTATTAGCATTATTTGCATATGACAATCTTGTTGCAGATTTTTTTCATCTTTTAACGTATCAAAGCATACTATATATGCAGGAGAAAGTTTTAAAATGCACTTCAAAATAATTTTCCCTGTGTCCTGGTGCGAGTATTTGCTTTATCTCTTTCATGTGCCATTTGAAACGTAGCGGTATACCTCTGAAAAGAAAACCATGCTATGGTCTGCAATGTTCTGTCCAAGTACATAGTGTTCAGTGTTCTCCTTTGTACCAAACAAACACAAAAAATAGAGCTCAGGTTGGAAATTCCCCCAACAAAACATTTTCCTCTTTACACATAAAGATTCTGAGGCTTCATCCATTACTGAAAGCTGAAATCTGTCAGGCGGGCACGTCAGATTTTGGCTTCATCTAAAGCAACTGGGATGAAAGGAGAAAGTAAATCCTGATATCTTGTTATGTCCTCCATCTGGCAGTAGGTGAAAATAATCCCCCATCATGGACGGGCTGGCCCTCTTTCGCCCGTTTATCTGTTCTTCGCGAAAGAATGTGTGAGGAGATGGAAGGCGAGATCAAAGAAAAGCCTGCTCTAAATATAGACCTCCTCTGCAAAATCCAGGGTCTGAAGGGGTTTGTTTTAAACACAAAAGCACATGAAAGATCCTCGCAAACAGCAAGAGAGACCACCTGACCCGGGAGGCCCATTGTAGAGCATTGTCTCCTCTTTTTCCACCTAATCCTCTATACAGTAGAGTGTGTTCTGGGGAGATGGGACACACGGCAGCTTTTCATGCTAGACATCAATTCAGCTCAGTTTTGAGTCATGTGGTCTCTGTTGCACCGCCATATTGTGCAATCTCTTGCTTGTTTAAGGCAGAATTTGCGATATGCAACACATTTCTATGAGTTTCTGTGCCCCCAGTTGAATTTGTATCAACGCCAATGCCAAATTTGTCTGTCTTGTCTCGACTTGAGGAATTATACCATTTGACTTACGTTTGACACTTGTTTTGAGCAAGAAGAGTCCTGGTTCATATGCCTGTGTGATTAATATATGAATTTATATCAAGCTTTTAACTCTAAACAGTCGTGATTCTGCATTTTGTTTTTTAGTCTGAATGTATTAATTAATTTTAATTAATTTCAATCTCAGTTTTTCTCTTTGCTATTTAATCTGAGTTGCTTAAAAATTACATGTCAGCTGATCATAATATGTTTTTAAATTTACTGTGGCCGAGACTTCCTTTGAATATTTCTAATTAGGTAATGGACCAGATTACATTTTATTAAGCCCGTTGTAAGCATTCTTGCTGGGAGTCTTTTCCTTTTGCTGTCTCTCAAAAGATATTAATGAGCAAAAGCACTCAGAGGGGCCTCATATGATGCCAAGAGTCTGTCTCTGATAGTACCTGCACAAAACAGTATATGCTCTCACCCCTCCTCAGAGATAGGGACAGGAAAAGGCGATAGATGTCTAAAGTGTTTGTCTGGAGAAACTGAATTTTAATGTGCAAAAAATACTCCAGGTTGTAAACTGTATATGTTTTGCATAAAAAAAGTTAAATATTCCATCTACAGAATTTGATCTTGATTAAAACAGTTTGTCTATGAATCATGTTTACTGAACATGGCTTTTTGATGTTCATTGTGTCGACATTATGCTTAATTTGCATACAAGTTCTGATGGATTTGTGGTTGTGTGCACTTTTTTGTCCCTTGTGAATGTGGGGCTTTGACCCTGCCATCTATATAAGCTTTTTCTTTTCTCTCTACGACAGCATTTCAGCCTGTTTAAATACATACAGTATGAGGTATATTTTAGCCTGTTGAATTTCGTGGTCTTGGAAATGTTGTATGGAATGTTACAATAAAGTGATATTTTTCTACAAACTGCAACTAAAGTGGTTTGTGCTCTTTTTTTGTGTGTATTTGATGATGTATAACAGACGCTGCGCCTCCATAGCTACAGCTGTTTGTAACCAAGTCTGTGTGATCACAGTCTGTTGGCCATTTTGTGCTCACACATTGTACTGTTGTTACTGGCTCATGGAACAATAATGTTCTTTAGTTGGAATATTCCAAAATAGTTTTTTTGTATACGCATTTTGACATTGAGTGTTTCATTTGGGTTGTTTTTGTCTTCCAAACAGAGCGAAGACCCGAAGACCTTGGAAATAAACGTCTATTCAATGTCAGAGAGCGCATTGGTCAAGGTAAATCTATTCATCAACCTTCAAGCATAGACTGGTGTATTTTAATGATAAACACAAAGGGGGTCTGAAACAGCAAGTATACAAATGCGGTCGGGAATGCCTAGATAATGCATTATAAATGCACAGTCCCTTCATTATTCGGCCTGTAACAAATTCCATTACTCAGGCGACAGAGTTACCTTCAGATGTCTGTGCCATAACAGAATGTAATATTATTCAGGTAGCTTGACATATGTGACCGTGGACCACAAAACCACTCATAAAGGGTCAATTTTTTTAAACTGAGATTTATACACCATCTGAAAGATGAATAAATAAGCTTTCCAATGATGTATAGGACAATATTTGGCTGAGATACAACTATTTGAAAATCTGGAATCTGAGGGTGCAATCAAAATATTGAGAAAATCGCCTTTAAAGTTGTTCAAATTAAGTTCTTAGCACTGCATATTACTCATCAAAAATTAAGTTTTGATATATTTACGGTAGGACATTTACTAAATATCTTCATGGAACATGATCTTTACTTAATATCCTAATGATTTTTGGCATAAAAGAAAAATCGATAATTTTGACCCATACAATGTATTGTTGGCTATTGCTACAAATATACCTGTGCGTCTTATGACTGGTTTTGTGCTCCAGGGTCACACATGCAAGAATACAACACACTTCAACCTTTTTAGAAAGCTATTGCTTTGCTACAACAGCAGCTGACTGGAAAGAGAAAACTAACTGCAAGTCTACTAATGCATCAATTGTTCTGACTTTTGAAACAACACTGCAAAACATCTTTTATTAATCAGTATTTTATACTTGAAAAGCAAAACTTCTTTAAGACATTAAGTCTTGTTTTCAGGGTACCTGCATTCAATAATTCAATAACTGAAAAACATTTTATTAGAGCACAATATAAAATCTACTGTTTTGTCTCCTGTTTCCAGGGTTCCCATTCCCTGCCTGGACCACACCCAACCCCTCACGAGAACCTCCAGTGACGCGGATCTCAGAGAAAGACAACGCCTGGCTGTACACCCTTGATCCCATCCTGGTCACCATCATCGTCATGAGTTCCCTGGGCGTTCTGTTGGGAGCGGTTTGCGCCGGGCTCCTGCTCTACTGCACCTGCTCCTACAACGGCCTGTCATCCCGCAGCACCACCACGCTGGAGAACTACAACTTCGAGCTGTACGATGGCATCAAGCACAAGGTGAAGATCAACCAGCAGCGCTGCTGTTCCGATGCCTGATGGCAGGCGATCAGGAGAGGCACTCTGTCCGCTTGTGAACTGGTGTCGGCCTGATCCAAAACTGTGAATGGACCTCACGGCACTAATATAGGGCTGATCTCTGACCGGGATTGTTGAAGGATCACTGGGAGCATAGAGGCTTCCTGTGGACAGCTCAATGGGAGTGAATCGTGATCAACACATATCAACCTAATGACTTTCTACCCCTCAAAAAAGAAAAATAACTTTAAAGAAATGTATATTGCTATAGATTTGTAAAGAAAAATACAACCTAATAATCCTTAATGGAAGATAGAAGAGAGGGAGAGGCACTCGGACTAGAAGACAGATTGCTTGTGAAATCTCGGCCTCCATTGTGTGAACGCTGTGGCCTAGAATATTGTAGACATTTGCTTTAGTTTAGACTCGTGTCTCTTCACTGACTCGCTTAAGTTCCCATCCCATCCTGTCTTTTGCCACTTTCACAACCGTTTTGAAGTGTCAACGCCTCTTATGAATGTTTTATACTTCAGTCTGTTTGTAGCATATTGTTTTTGTTGTGGCCATTAGACAACGAGAAAGGAAACACGCTGTATTACGTTCAGAAAAATCCTTTTAGATTGAAGTATTAGGATTGTCTTTTGTGTCTATTTTTTCTCTTTTCCTTTATTTTTTTGCTTTTTTTGCTTTGACTGTTTGATTTCTAAGCATAGCGTTGAAGACTCTGTGCTGACAATTCAAACTAATTCATCGCAACCTATGGATTGCTAAGGATTCAGAGCCACTGAGCTAAAAAGTGTTGAGAGAGTGGAAAGAGAGAGAGAGCATCTTCAGTTCTCTCCTCCTCTCTTTACCCTATTCTTGAAGTAACAAAGACTCAAGCTGGCAGAGCGACTTTGGTGAAGGAGCTGGAAAATCCCCAAGCCACTTTCATGTACAAACAATCAAGCCTTAAGCAAACTGTTTTGGAGGAGAGCCATTTTGAAACACCAGTCCTTGGGTTTGAAGCCACTGGGGCCTCGGAGGAGTCAGGCCTTACACTTGCTTTCTTTCATTTCACCTGTCTGTTTTCTCCATGGTTTATTTTGGGCTGCTGAAAATGAAGGCTAACAAGACCAGGTTTGGTGCAAGCCTGAGAGAAGGGTGAGAATTTCACAGAACGTTTCACCTCGAGGTGAAGAGAGGGATAGAACGAGTACACACATGGGGGAAGTGTGTGTACATTTCTTTATTGTACCTCAGACTGGCCTCTTGCTCCCCAGAGCCACGCTGGGAGTTCTGTTGACTTGTGGGTAAGCGAGAGGGGTGGAGGGGCTCGTCTTATTAGGGAGTGCGGAAAGCAGCCGGAGACACGGATTGTTCAGTTGTTGGGGGAGAGAGCGATGAAGAGGGAGAGATTGTGTGTATTCAGCTCGGTTTTTATTGGACTCTGTTGACTCTTTTCCAAGTGCCTTGGAGCTCTGGCCTGTTTTGGCTTTGCTGCAGAGCTGTGATAGATAGTATTACCTCGTCTGTCTGGGACAGGAGGCCAACACCAAAAGACATGGAGATCCCGGCACTGGTCAGAACATTCAAAAATTGTTGTTTGTAGACTTTGTACAGAAAAAAATTCTTTTGTATTGTTATTATTATTATTTAATAAAGTATGGTTAACGATACTTGTGACTGGTGTGATTTTTTTTATCTATCTACACTCTAAAAAATGCTGGGTTGTTTCAACCCAACTTTGGGTCAAATATGGACTAACCCAACTTTTGCGTTAAAACTTTAATTCAAAAATTTAACCCAACAGCTGGGTTAGTCCATATTTGACCCAACGTTGGGTTGAAACAACCCAGCATTTTTTAGAGTGTATCTATCTATCTATCTATCTATCTATCTATCTATCTGTATGTCTGTCTTTCAGTCTATTTACCCATCTATCCATCCATCTGTCTGTCTGTCTGTCTATTTGTGTACACACACTGTCCTCTTTACTTTACTGAGTTCCACTGCACATCGATCCTGTAGGAAAATCTCAAACATTGGTGGGGTAAATTTCACATCAAGTCCATTTCAGTCCCATTTAAGTTGAGCTCATCTCAGACAATCCATTGAAATCACTTTTTAGTCCTAATTCAGCGTCTGACCTTGCTTTGCAGCTGTGTTGAAGGGAGACAGATGAGAGGTGAGTGCCACTGTCTCCAAAACACTGTCAGTTTATAGACAGCCCTTCAGACTAGACCACACACAATCCAATCGAACACATAACCTCCATACATGGACAGACATTCAAAAGTAACGTCCCTCCATGACTCATTAAATATATCACTGTGATCTTGTCTTTCACTTAAAACATAAACATAACAAATAATGAACACAGAAGAAGTGAAACAGCATCACACCATATAAATAAGATATTCAGCTATGCATACATTCAAAACTCTCAATTTAGAGCGGCTCGCTGTGCATCATGGAGCAGCAGTGGCCTCCGTCTCCGTCTAAACCCAGATCCCTGCAGATACAAGGGCACATTTGTTTGTTTCCTGTTTGATGTTGACTTGACTAATGATCCATGTGCATAATTATTTTGTTCTGGATCCTGACAGCCCCTGGCCAAAAAATATCATGAAGTGTCAGTTATGTGGCTCATTCAGGAATGTGCTGTCATGTGGATGCCTGCTATCTTCCCTCATTAACAGCGAAGCCACGTTCGAGAAATGCAATTCACCATCCATCAAGGAGGAGCGAGGGGCACAGAACAGAGCAGGAGAATTTGTCAGTGATCAGGGCTGAAGTCTTTGCCGACTCAGTCTTGTGGTTTCTCTGATAATACGTGATGTTTGGGTTTGGTTGAGAAGGCCTTGAATTGGACTCCCAAGCGCTGGTGTTACTGGGCGGGATTGTTTCTCTCAGCCATTTTTTTTTTTTTTTTTTTGTAATGGTCTTTCTAGAAACCTAAGATGTCTTGAGACAATACTCTCATTACAGTTCACTGGCTCTGTTTAAACAACCCTGCTAAGATCAATTAAATACTTTAAAAATGGAATTGTTCGATAAAACTGCAAAGGATAGAATAAATGATCTATAATTAATCTGATTCATAGTTGTTCTGGGCACTGCAGGCATCATTTCACATTCATTAAAAAAAGAACCTTCTGGTTGTATTGTGTATATGCCTGACTGTGATTTTTCAAATGATTTCGCTGATTTTTGCCATATCTGCAACTCTTGTTAATGTCTTGTTCCTGGTCTTTAGATTGCATGTAATGTTAGAGATCAATATACTCTCAACAAGACTTAGGTATTAAGACAATTTTTGCTCTCATTTTTTCACATTCAGCTGAGTGCCTCAAACTAAACTCTTGAATATCTAACCCCTCTAATCCACATCATATGAGCAACTAAATGCTGTATAGTGGATGTTTAGTGAACAAAGTATGGAGTCCGGTCTGAGACTGCTTCAGAAACAGCAGTTTCGAGCTTGACTGCGATACACAACACAGTCACAAATTGACAAACATTTTCTCTATTTAAACTGTCTTTCTGAGAAACAAAGTTAGTCCAAAAAAAAGAACTCAAATTTCAAAAAGTCAAATTTAATATACTGCATTTTTGTGGCTTGAAAAGGAGATAAGAGTGACTCTCATTGTCTTTCTCCACACTGAATTCATTTGGATTGGAATATGTGATGGCAAAGACCACATCTGTATAATATTTCTGTGAAGAGATTCCACACCTGCCTTCAGATCTTCTATTTTATCATGTTCCAGAACCAAAAAGTTCCAGAATCTTCTTGAGGCAGGGTGTCTTTGAGTTCATTTTGTGAGCATGTGCTTGTTTATCACCGCCTTAGAGCAGCTGTTACTATTCTACCCAGATGAACTGTTTAGCTTCAGCTCTTGTAAATATCTACCTAACAACAGATTTGCCATCATGCTGAACAAAATTAAGCAACAACCTGTCATTTTTTTCTGCTACAGCACCCCCCTCCCCTTTTAGGGAGATTGTCAATACCAAGTGCCCACCAACCGCCCTCTTCAAATGGGTGTGTGGAGAAGGACCTCATTAAGGTTGTTTAAACACCATAAGTGGCATGTTTGGGTTGATGAAAGCTGGTGTTAGCCTCGTCTCGATGCGCTGTCTGCCGCCGTTGAGGTATTTGGCAGCAGCACGCAAACTGCTGCTGAGATCAGACGGGCCTTCGTACGTCTCACGTTTCCCTTCATGCTGCAATTATATTTCATAGCCAAGGTGAAATCAACACCACCCGTCATATTGTTTCTGTAGCCTCACATCTCTGGGTTATTATTCCCCTGTATGCAAATGAGGAGATGTGGGAGGGGGTGAAGGCAGGTTAAAAATGGCCAGTCATATGACTGTCTGAAAATTAGAGATGTCTTTTGCAGGCTGCTCGCAGTCAGTCTTTCTCCTGCCGCGCTGTGAAAGCCTCTGACTCATCTGCCTCCAACAAAATCAAATTACATTTCTGTAAAAAGGCTTTCTCTCTCTCTTTCCGCACAGTGATTGTTTTGAAAATAATTATTCGGGATGTTTTGATCGTTTTATATTGTTGGTGAAAGTTGGACATTCGGTTGTCGTGGGGGAATGGACTTTATGAAATATGATTATATTGATGCTGTAAAAATGCCTTCTTCGATAATGACATTATAAATCATCTTTGGTGCTTATTATCTATTCAGAAGATAATCAAATTCACGTCTCACTAGGAGAAAATGATAAGGTTTGTGTGAGTGTAAATATGCAAGTGTGTGAATAAGAGACAGAAAAAAAACAAAAAGACTAGATCGGTTTTGTAATTGCAGCATCAATAATGTGATGTTTTATTTTGTTAGTGTTACCTTGAGATAGTTGGATTGGACATCAAAGTCTGGGTAGGCATTTTTTTCCAGAGGAGGAAGAAAATAATATAGCAGAGTGAACGCAGAATGGCTGGAAGGAAGGAGACAGATATTTGACTCTGCAAAGTGAGATTGGCAATTATTTCCTAAACAGAAACAACACAGAAATTATCATTTGAAATGCAAACTTTTGACAGATGACACACAGAGAGAAAAAAAATCTCTAAAGCAGGGAAGGCAGTGTGTTTTGTGTGAAGTGTATTGTAACCAAGCGAGAGACAAATTTAGCTATTTTGTAGTTGGAACAGAAACAATGGAAGTCTATAATATATATATATATTTATTTTTATTTTTTTTTTTTATAATAGACTTTCTTCTTTCAGACGAATCCAGTCGGAGTTATATTAAAAATTGTCTTTGATTTTTCAAGCTGTTTAATGCCACTCAGCGGGTGTTGCATGCATCAGTCCAAAAGTACAACAGTGAGCGCAAGCTAGATTAAAGTGATTATTACGTTTTGAATATGGGTATTTTTCTTACAAAAACACACTGATTCGCTACAGGAGGCCTTTGTTCACCCCCGGAGCTGTGTGAGACACTTTATTTAAGGATGGGTGCTTTTTATTTCACTTCTTTTGGACTGAAGCACTGCAACACCCGCTGACTGCAATGATAGAGCTTGGAATAGCCAGGACAATTTTTAATCTAACTCCGACTGAATTCGTCTGAAAGAAGAAAGTCATATACACCTTGGATGGCTCTGGGGTGAGTAAAACAGCCTAATTTTCATTTTTGGGTGAACTAACCCTTAAGTTGTCACAGGTCTATAAATATAAGGTTTAAAATTATCCTAAATCTCTATGAGACCTGAATTTTGATGCATGTAAATGAAGTAGCTTGTCTTGCACATGACGCCATTTGTCGAATTTTGTACGGAAAATGCCTTTACCTGAGTCTTTTTAGTTGTCTTACTAAAATCTTCTTCATCACTGGCATGCATTTCAGGATAGTATTTAATGGATTATAGCAGGTAAATAGTTTTTACGCACTGTAGTTTTATCGCTAATTTTTTCTACATGCCTGAACAGACTCTTGAATGTTTCAGGCTGAATCGTGAACCGATTTAGACCATTTTTCTAACTAGACGAGACCAGTTCATTGAATAGAACCAACTCAAACGAGCGAATCATTCACCGCATAGTCTACAGTTCACAAAATAAAAATGTGGAGCAAAAGACATGATCGCTGAAATATTGACAGAAATATTGAGTGTGGAGTAAAACAACAAAAATGCAATTCACAGTCATGTTTTTAATTATTAAAACGAGACTGATATTTAATTGAATCCTTAACAATGAAAAAAAAAATGTATGAATCATTTTACAATTTCTACAAGATGGTTCGCTTGTGTGTATTTTCTAGACTTGTCAGTATTTTACTCATTCTACTTTACATGATGTTACACCATTAGGTGGCGACAAACAGCTTTCTTCTTTGAGTCAATCATCATTCAGCCGATTCCTTCAACAACACTGATTCATTCAGGAACGAAAGTTACTGAACGAGTTTTTGAATCATTCATTCAACGGATTTGTTAAAAAAATCTGAACAAAACCTCACCATACTGTGCTTCTCGGAGAGGCGCACACTTGGTTTGGAACTGTTACTGTTCTGTTTGTTTGGAGAACAAAAACACACAATCAGCGTCCTATAAAGCTGCTTTCCTATTGTATGCGAAAAATAAGTAGTTTGTCCAAATTCGCAGTATTCATAAAACAGTTTGGGAAAAATAACCGGGGGTCAGGTGTCCAGCTACTTTCATCGAGATTCTGAAGTGCTCATCTGTGGCAACGGATCTGTGTTCTGAAAGTCACTATTAACTTTTAGTTTCTTAAAACGATCACGTTTAACTATGTATAAAATAACTGCACAGTGACAACTGTTTAAACTGATGCACATCTGCACAGAACCAACAGATCACTCATTATACATTTTAATCAAAATATATAGTGTACATTGCATATAAATGTTTTTAAATCTGTTGTTATTGTACTGTACAGTGCTGTCAGTCCTTGAGTTCTGCTGATGACACACGTCTTTTCAGTGTTGTTTACAGGATTTTAAAAGGCCTTTACAAAATGGCAGTTTTTTTGGCTGTGTGTGTTTATGTAACTAGAGAACACAGCTGCAGAGGTTCAGCAGCGTTTGGATACCTGCTTATTGTCCCTCATAGTACACGTACACACACAAACTCATCCCTCACCCAGCACTTTCCCCACCTTTTAATGGGCTTGTTTTTAACATTCCACTGCTTGAGCAAGGCCATGGGAACACAAGAGAAAAACATTACCGTTACCCAGAGGGCGGCTTAGCCAGTTCCAGTGGGTATCGAGGGGTATCATTACCTTCTTTCTTAGGTTCATTCAGTGAGTAAGCACTGCGAGACATGTTTTATCAATCACAGCCTATTGAAACCCTTCATTTAGCCCATGTGAATGTGTGTGTGCAGGTGGTGTGTTGCATGAGTTCCAGAATGCAAAGTAAAGATGCTGTGTGATTGCACTGGAATGGCATATGAGCTCTGTGGTTTGGTACCCCCGTCCTTCCATCTCCGTCTGCCTCCGTCTCTGTGGTGGTGTCTCAGCCAGGGAATGGAGCGCTGCATGGTCCTATAAACTGCAGAATAACAACCCCCTCAGGATCAGGAATTACTGACGGCCCCAGCTGCTCAGACTATAGCCCACACACACATATACAGACAGAAGTATGTGCCGTAAACACTAACTCGTGAACCTGTGATAATGTTTACCATCATACATTTACAGTGCATGGCATGCAGTGACCGTCCAAAAACTATTTGGATACATTTACATTTACATTTAGTCATTTTGCAGACGCTTTTATCCAAAGCAACTTACAATTTGGGGATACATAAAGCGATTCTTCTTAAAGAGGCAAACAGACACAGGAAGTGCTTG